>NW_027187369.1:3672580-3943911 GCF_028583685.1 Petaurus breviceps papuanus | reverse complement strand
TATATATATATATATATATATATATATATATATATATATATATATATATATATATTTAAGATTCTTTTTTACAAGACTTTGTAGACGTAGGGTGGAATATTACTTGAGAACCTTTAGCTCTTTAAAGCAAACCAGCAAGTCTCCTAACTCAAACCTGGCAAGGGTGTGCTACAATCAAGTCTAACTGGCTCAAGAAAGCCAGTTGGTAAATTTTCAGCGTGAGCATTTGTACTTCAGAAATTGGCACATGCTACAAATCAAGGTTTTGATTTTTTGTTTTATTGATTATCTGGAGACTTAAGAAAGTAGTGGAGAAAATATTAATACAGATTAAGATTAAAATAATGTTGTGCATACTACTCTGCCTTCTCTACTCTGCCTTTTCCTCTCCCCCCCTCCAGAGGCAGTTGTCAAAACATTTCCCAGCACACTGCTATACATGGGGGAGGCTGCTGGTGAAAAGGCCTTCTTCAGATGGTGGGATTTGAGTTGAGTCTTGAAGCAATTTTTTTTTGTTTTTTGGAAGGCAATTGTGGTTAAGTGACTTGCCCAAGGGCACACGGCTAGTTTTTGTGTTAAGTGTCTGAGGCCATATTTGAACTCAGGTCCTCCTGACTCCAGGACTGGTGCTCTATTCACTGTGCCACCTGGCTGCCCCTCAAGTATGGGATTCTAAGAGATGGAAGGAGAACATTCCAGGCATGGAATGCCAATACAAAGACATGGGAGGTAGAATGTCATGTCTGAGACATAGCAGACAGGCTGCTGTGGCTAGCGTAGAATTTGTGCAAGGGAGGAAAGTGTAAGAAGACTGGGAGGGTGGGAAGGGGCCAAGTTGTGAAGAGCTGTGGAGTTTCTGTGTCATCTTGGAGATAATAGAAAAGTACTAGAGTTTAGTGGCTAGGGGAATGACATGGTCAGACCCATGCTTTGGCAGACACAGCCTTAGGAAAGCAGTCATATTTTTTCTGTCTTGTTTTATCCACCTTTTAATGTAATTGCTAAATTATTGTGTTATAATCTAATTAAATAAATGTTTAATCAGTTTCACAATTAATTATACATTAAAAGTGTTCTCATAAATCTATATACCACACTACATAATTTATAAGCAAGAACTGGGAAATCTTTTACTGCAGAAAGGCTCGATTGCGTGGAAGTAGAAACTGGCTTTTCGACAGGGCCAGCTATCCTACTCCCCTTTCCCTTTGTACAGCCTGATCACGTATGCCTGTGACAGACTGAAGACAGATGCTTCAAGTGAGTTCTTCAGCATTCCCTGTATTTTCTTGCTGCTCTTTCCCGTTATAGTGTATCATATCATGCTAACCTGCCCCATCTGCTTTGGCGCTTGGATAGATTGTGATCTCAGAGGGGTAGGTCCTCCACTCCACCAATGCCGACTACAGTCCACACACACACACACACACACACACACACACACACACACTCATTTATTAAGCACATAAATTGTGTGTGCCACATACTGTGCTGGGACCTGGGGATACAGAGGCAAACAATGAAGGAGTCCCTGCCTGCCCTCAGGGACTTAGGTTCTATTGCTAGAGACACCATGTACACAGAGTAGGTCATACAAAATACATACATATCTACATACACAGTTATTTTTGAAGGTTGGGGATGGCACCAGAAATTGTGGCAAATGTGGGTAAGCCATATACTTGAGATGAGAACTGAAGGGATTTAGGGAAAACACACAGTGGAAATAAAAAGGAGCATATTCCCAACAGGAAAGTCACCCTGAGCAAAGGCACAGAGATCAGGTATGGGGAATAAGTCCACTGGTTTGGCCTGAGTGTAGATGGCATGAATGAAAGTTACATTCACTAAGCCTGCAGAGATAAACTGGAACCAAGTTTTGAAGGACTTTAAATGCCAGAGGAAGTTGCTGAGAGACATCAGACTTTCTTAAGTGGGGGAATGACTTGGTCATATCTGTGCTGTAGAAATACAATTTGGCCCCTTTGTAAAGGACGGGTTTGTATTGGAGGAGACTGGAGGCAGAGAGATGAATTACTGCACCGTTGTAATAGTACAGATGAGAGATAATGAGGCCTTGAATTACAGGGGGTGGCTATATGAGCAGAGAGAAGGGGCAAGATACAGAGAGCCCTGGAGGTAGAATTATCAAGATTTAGAAACTGACTGGTTCTGGGGAGCAAGGGGGAGTGAAGAGTTGAGAATGGCTTGGTGGTTAAAAGCCTGAGTGACTAGAAGAATATTAATATACTGAAGAGATAGAGGGAAGTTGGAAAGAGGGATGGGTTTGGGGAGAAACATCATGGGTTTTGTTTTGGAGATAAAAAAATATATCATATGGTTATATAACATTGGATCATACATTTTGAACCAGAAGGGACTTTTATGGTCATTGAGTCCAGCTCCTCATTTTAAAGATAAGGAAACTGAGGTACAGAGTGGGAAAATGAATTTTATAGGTTCACAAGGTAGTCAAGTTTCTTAGGTAGGATTTGAACCCAGATCTTCTGACTCTAGAGTAAGTGGTCTTCTTGCTTGGCCATGATGCATTGAGTTTGAGATATCTTTGGAACATCCAGTTGGAATTGCAGCAATCTGTGAGTAGAACTCAGGAGAGTGACTTGGTCCTGAATATCTAAATATTCAGATCCAGGAATCATATGCATGTAAGTGGTAATTAAACCCAGGGTAGTTGAAGAAGTCATTGAGAGATGCTATAGGGAGAGAAGGAGTCCTAGTGCACAGTGCCCTGAAGTATAACCCCCCTTAGAGGGTGGGGAATTATTGATTATTCTTTGTGACTTTTCCATGTCATTCCAGAAATCCTCCACATAGTGTCCTGCCCCATTTTTGAGGACTTTTTTGCTCTATTTCTAAACATTGCATAGGAAGTATATAGACCTTTAGGAATAAGACCTAGACTTTTGATTCAATGGTCTAGGTAACCCCAGATTGGGAAACACTCTCTCTGTAACTGGAATATTTGAGCGTAGCTGGAACACTGAGAGTTAAATGCCTTGCCCAGGATCATACAGCCAGGTTGAGTCAGGTGGGGCTTGAACCCAGGGCCTCCTGGCTCCAAGGCCTGCTTTCTAGGCTGCTTACAAACCTAGACACTGAGAAAGAATATCCAGCTTAAAGCATTAGGACATAGGTTGTCTTTTCTTATTGCAAATCAAATAGTCCTTAGGCTGTTGAAATTCCACTGTTTACAAGGAACACCTTTTTCTTTTGGGCACAACAGCCCTGCCTCTGATCAGAGGCTTTTCAAGGTGCCTTCCCCTGCCCCTGGGGATTTGAGGCTCTGGAGCACTGAAGAAGGACAGGCACAATGATAGCTACCTATTCACATTTACTTCCTATGCTTCTTTTTCAACATTGAGAATGACAGATGACAAATATACACCCTTAGGGTCTTACTTCTAAAGTCCTATCAGTAAATTCATATTGCCTCCCTTCATGAAAAGAGACAGACTGGATAAAAAATAACCAAGTATCATAACCAAACAAAGTGTTTAGAGAATGCTGGTAAAGCATATGGTCAACTGGAGGTGAAGGCAGCCTATACTGTGGGTGGAAATGTTCAGAAGCCACCAATGTTTGCTTTCTTCAAAATGACTCCACACTTTTCTCATCCCTCTGCCAAAGAAAACCACACAAGAGAGGTACTCCCAGTTTGGGTAGAACACAGTTGATGATTGCAAAGAGAGCTATCTAGGGAAATCAAGTTAAAAGCTCCAGTGTTCACTGGGCCAAATAGGACTCTTCAAATATCAGATGCTTATGTTGTTCTTTCTGTTGTACAGTAATTTCTAAAGTAAAACTCTTAAGAAAGATCTATAACCAGAAATTAATATCTATTGTACAAAAAAAAGTTTGTGGAGAATGCATAATAGGAATAAATAAGAATCATGTTTAAATATGGGCAGTCAAAATATTCCTCTGTAGATGGTTTTATTTGTTTTTGAAAAATCAGACATTTTCCCCTATACACAATGCTGTACGTGGTACTTAGCTTCCAGTGATAACTCTCAGAAACATATTTTCACCTTTAATTTATACTGGACCGAGTTCTAGGTATTTTAGAGCTACAGACCATTCAATTGCAGGTGGGAAGAGGAGGTAGAGTAAGAAGAAAAGAGTTTTCTCCTCCTAGTCAGGGTTCAAGGTCAACCATAGACAAAACATTGCTTTCTCTGCCTTCTCTCCAGGTAGCCAACACTGTCATGCTTCCCTAAGACTCCTGCAGAAGTACAGTACTCAGGACTTCAAAATTATTGCTGTCCTTCCTCCCATCTAAATTTATATTATCATGTTGAAAAAACAAAATTTAACAAAACTTCTGTAAGTGGTGAGAGAAAAGTATCTCTCAAACACCTTTCCTCTCCCCTGACATAGTTGCCCCTCCAGTGTCTTTTGCCTGGACTATTCTAATAACCTGCTGGTGGATCTGCCTGCCTCAAGTCTCTCTCCACTTCATTTTAGCTTCCATTCAGACACCAGAGTTATTTTCCTAAAGTGCAAGTCTGACCATATCACCTCCCTGCTCAATAAACTCCAGTGGCTCTCTTTCACTTCCAGGACCAAATATAAAATCCTATTTGTCATTCAAAGCACATCATCACCTAGCTACATCCTTGTTCCCTAACATGTACTCTTTCATTCAGTAACACTAGCTTCCTGGATCATTCATGAGCAAGACATGGCAGTTCTTGACTCTGGACACTTTCTCTTGCTTTCTTTCATGCCTACATCACCTTTTGACTCCCCTGGCTTTCAATGTCTCATCTAAAATCCCACTTTGTACAGGAAGCCCTTTTCCAATGCCTTCCCTCTCTTAATTATTTCCTATTTATTCTATCCATAACTTATTTGTACATAGCTTTTATATGTTATCTTTCCCATTATATTATGGTCTCCTTGAGGGCAGGAACTGTTTTTTTCCTCCTTTTGTATCCTCAGTACATAGCATAATGCTTGGCACATGGTGCGTGTTAAATAAATTGATTGATTGGAATAATTCACAATAATATTGTAATGACATTAATCATCTTGGAAGTGTTTGGCAGATCTATCCTTGTAGCTTATTTAGATATTTCTGGATGCTGACACTGTCATATAATTTGTTAACTATTTATACCATTCTGGGGTCACCTTCAAATTTGATACCACTCAGAGCAAGGACAACTCTCTGGAATCCATTGGAGACTGCTCTCCAAGTTGACATATTTCCCTTAATGATTATTTTTTGGATGGTAGTTCAGCCATTTACAAATCCACATAACTGTGTTATTGTGTAGCTTGTATCTCTCTGTCTCCTTCATAAAAATATCGCAAGACACCTTGTCACATGCTTCACTGAAATCAATCATCTATAACAGTAGCATTGTCCTGATCTACTAAGCCAATCAATGGTCCAATCCAAGTAAAAATAATTGAGGGGGAGGATGACTTGAAGGTGTTTTAATTGGACCAATTTAAAAAACCTTTTAAGTAAGTGACTACTGTGTACAAGTTACTTTAGCACATTCTGGGGATACAAAGAAAAAAAAATTAAACAGTCTTTGCCTTCAAGGAGCCCACCTTCTACTGTTCTTCATAAAGTCAGGCTGATTCTTGTTTTTAAAAAAACATTTCTCCCTTTTTAGATGATTACATCCCATCATTTCAGGGATATGTTTAAATTTTTCCTTGGAATTAAAGTTAAGCTCATTGATTTATAGTTTATACTTTCCACTCCCTCCTTTTATTTTTGTCAGAATTGAAACATTAGGAATTGAAATGAATCCTACAGTAAGTACCTTTTCCATTTCCCATAATCCTTCCAAGATGATTGTTGGTTAGTGTTCTCTCCCTAGAAATGTCCTTTATTTGGAAAGAATAGTCTGTCCATAAGTTCAAATTACTGAAGCTGTTGTTGCTTTCCATAGCTTTTTTCTACTCTGCAATCAATTTGAAGTGTTTTTTAAAGTTCATGATTTTTTTTATTTTTCAAAATTCCCCTGATGCCATTAACTACTGGGTAAAGTGAGAGTGTATAGGGAATGGTCAAGATAGAAGAAGTATATTTATTTGCAAGCCATAGCAGAGTCTGATTTTTACCTTTATTTGTATCATCAGCACTTTACACAGTAGTTAACATGTAGTTGGAGCTTAATAAATGTTTGTCGATTGACATGCTTATTGACATTAAATTGAATGTTTTCCTTGGTCACCAAAAACCAATTTAAAACAATATCCAAACAGAATTACTGTAGTGGCCAAACATTCTCATAAATAGATGGAGAAGTGGGTAGATAAATTATTTTTCTCCTTATATTGGAGAATGCTCAGTGTATAATTTATCATAATATAACATTTGCCTAATGAGTTTGTAAAAATAGCATAATCTTCATTCTGCCTACCGGGGAAATGGTCCCCTGCTGCTATGTAAAAGCAAACTCTTGTGTATCTTTTCTGTCCCAGTAACTAATTTGGCTGTGGGAGATTTATGCCTCTTTAATCTTTTTATCTGATGACTGTAGGTATCATGGAATGACAGTTTGTTCATGTTGACCGTATTGCATGACTATCGTTTGCATCTTCCTCCAGTGTCTGATTGTGGCAAGGAGATGATTCCAGATACTAAAAGACTCTGCCCTCAGATGCCAAGTTTAGCATGTTTTACTAAGCCAAAAAGGCTCCAAGTTCGGGCCCCGTAACAAGGGACTAGAGTAGGTACATGTGGAAAGGCTGTAGGAAGCCATGAAAGAAAGAAAAATATCAGGACATTTGGTCATTTTGCCTTGCAGCACTCATGATGAGCTAAGTAAAAAGAGGACCATGACAATAATGGCAGTTTATTTGTGAACATCTGTTGTGCAGGATGAAGAGATAGAGAAATTCTATGAGGAAATAAGGAAGCTCCTCCAAATTAATTCAAAATCCATTTACTGTATTTATTGTGACTGCAATGCAAAGTACAGGACATTAAAAGTATGTCAGAAACCATGGTTCAGAATGAATAAATAGGGGAGGCTCCATGACACAGTCAATAGAGCACTGGCCCTGGAGTCAGGAGGACCTGAGTTCAAATCCGGCTCAGACACATAACACACACCAAAAAACCCCCACAACTAGCTGTTGTGACCTTGGGCAAGTCACTTAACCCCAATTGCCCTTCCAAAAAAAGCAAAAAAAAAAAATAGAATGAATAAATAAAAGGGAACAAAGGCTTATAGACTATTCAGAAGTCATAGAATTGGGAACTTTTGAAGTTGGAAGGAATCTCAGTTGCCATCTTCTCCAACACATCCTTGGAAAGATGTATTCACTGTACTGTCCCCAAGTGGTTAGCTAGCCTCTATGCCTGAAGACCTCCATTTTAGATTACCAGTTTCACTTTCGGGGACAACTGTCATGGCTAGGCAGTTTTTCATGACATCAGACTGAAATTGGCTTCTTTTCAGCTTCTATATATCGTTCCAGTTTTTACTCATCAAAGTCAAACCAAGCCTAATCCCTCTTCCA
The DNA here is from genome assembly GCF_028583685.1 of Petaurus breviceps papuanus. Lineage (NCBI taxonomy): Eukaryota > Metazoa > Chordata > Mammalia > Diprotodontia > Petauridae > Petaurus > Petaurus breviceps. The sequence continues at coordinate 3,936,402 of NW_027187369.1, read as the reverse complement.
TGTGACAACTTTTCATATACTGGAAAAGAGATGCCCTATCTTCCCTTAATCTTCTCTTATCTAGGCTCACCATTCCATGTCCCCTCAATGGACCCTTTCATAACATGGCCTCAAGGGTTGCCCTCCTCTTGTTCTCTGTCTTGTGAATGTCTCTTAAATCATACTGCCCAGAACTGAACTCAGTACTCCCCAACGTGGTTTGACTGGTAGATCACTTCCTTATTCCTGAAAGCTGTCTTCTTCTTAATATGGCCAAAGATCACATCAGCTTTTTGAGCTGATATATCACATTGCTAACTTGAAGACTGCCAAAACCAACATTTTTTTTTAATTGGATAAAATGCTGTCTAATCAGCTTGTACTTCCCTTCCATACTTGTAAAGCTGATTTTTCTTTTAATTCAGGACTTTATATTTGTCCACATTGGATTTCATCATATTACATTCAACTCGATAGTTTGACCTGTCAAGATCTTTTGGGGTCCCAAATGTGTTATACAGAGTGTCAGCTAGTGTGTTACTGTCTCACACTTCCACATGAATAATTCATTTTAGGAGATTGTACAGTAGCTGCTTTCTGCTCTAGGACCGATTATGGTGATAGAGTGGGAAAGTGGGTAGGATATGTATTTAGGTTTTAGATTTAGTTTTCAGATTGTCTGTAGATATGAATTTAATTCTTGGTCCTCTGAAGGTAAGCTCTTTGGCCAACAGCCACCAATTTAACATACGCATGAAATAATGGTTCTCTATGAGTATTGAGATTCTCAGAACGAGAAGACAAAAGGAAGCCTCAGCTAAAAGGAAAACTGGCTTGTGAGTTCTCCTTGGAGAGATGTTATAGAAGGGGTGGCCCAGTTGATTTCATCACAAACCCACAGACAACAAGAAGCATCAGTTTGAGAGACACATGATCCTATCTTACTTAGAATGAGTCTAAGTTAAAAAGGACCGTCATAATGGTAATCAGAACTTATGCAACAATATCCTTTGCAGAGGATTAAGTATTAATGAAATTCTCTGAGGAACCTCATCAAGGTCCTTTCAGCTAATGATTCTTAAATAGGGTGCATGAACAGATTTCAGGGGGTTTTGTGAACAACTGAGATAGAATTATTGGCCTAGTTGTGATCTTGCAGCAGTTTTCTATCAATAGCAAAGAGGGTCTGTGTTTCTGGCACCTTTTTTCCCATGAACAATCACATTTTCTATCCTGGCAGGCAGTAGAAACATACCTGTACCCTGACTTCTCTTATTATAGTGTGATCTGTTTCTCCAGTGTCCAAGTTCTTCCCGGTTACTAAATGAGTTAGCAGCTTGAGGAAGTACACTGTCTCTTCCAGTAATGAACCTCCCTACGTCAAACACAGAATCCCTGGGGCCCCAGAAATCATTGAACTCAAAAATGTCAATGCTCTACTGAGAAGGTTACATAGAAAATAAAAACTTTTTCTTTTGAACCTGCCTCTTCTACATTTTATATGGACATGCAGAGATTCAGAAAATGAAGGAGTATTTGTCTCCTGGACCCTGCCCTCTCCCCCTCAACCTCTCACTTCCTCTGACGGGAAAAAAAAATCTGTTGATCTTTTCCAGTCGTCAAAACTTTCACACTGCTATTTGGGGAAAATATTGATGGAGTCCAATAGCTGGAGTGGTTCACAGGATAAAATATAAATTCTTTTTGTTTCTTATCTTGCTAGATGTAAAATGTCAGACTGAGTCATTTCTCTAAATTCTGGAGGAAAGCAAGGGAGTATTTGGGGACTCCAGACTCAGGCAATGTGGCATCCAGACCAGTGGGAATGATAGGTCAGTGCCTGGCAGATGGCATCACGAGTTGGAGAGGCTACCGGCAGATGGACTTGACAATTTGGGCAAAGCAAATGAGCTTTTGGCTACTGATGCAAAGCACCAGGAATGCAGTGAAGGAGTCAACTCCTTTCTATTAATGATTCCAACTTGGAAATAGCAGATGATATGTTCATGATGAGACATATGGAAGATGGGGAAGTCACATGCTTTCTTTGGTATGGCAGGGGAAAGGCAGCTAATGAAGGGAAATAATGCTTGGGGAATTGGGGCTTTAAACATATATACCTTCTGTGCATATGCTTGTATGTGTGTGTGTGTGTGTGTGTGTGTATAAGGATATTTTACCATACCCTGTCAAATTTTTTCAAGTTTCCTACGAATAATGTGATTTTATATGATGTCAGTTTTAAGACTGACCTTAAACCACACATGAAATAGGAAAGAAAACACAAATTACAGAATAAGCAAAAGAAGTTACAATTGTACCAGATTATATAAGCATTTTACTATAGACCAATAATATTTTTGTATCTGTATCAATAACCACTATGTCCTATCCATTAATCAATATATATTTTATGATCATTTTCTATACTGCATGGGAGAAGTTGATGTTACTGACAGCCCACTGATAGAACATATCCTTAGTTATTTTTTCTAGTAGTGATGGAGAATTTGGAGTAACACACCCATACTTGATTACTCCTTAGTGTTTTATGTAAATGTGTGTGTGTTTATGTTGGGGTTTTGTGTACAAATTTCTAAAGTCATAGGGTTATGGTTTAGTTATAGAACAGAGAAAACCTAACTGTATAAGGAAGATAAATCTGTCAAGAGTGTAAAGGTTGGACAAGAGGAAGCAGAGGGTGGAGATAGAAAGGCTAGTTAGGAGTCTAATCTTGAAGAATTGCTGCTGCTCCCAGAGAGTCTAGAGTTCCATGTTCTAGATGGTGGCACATGATTTGGACTAAGTACTTCCTCAGAAACCTGTCTACTCATTGAAGATGTGCTAGGCTCCCTGTTCTCATATTCTTTCCATTTTTTTTTTTTTGCCTTTTGGAGGGCAACTGGGGTTAAGTGACTTGCCCAACGTCACACAGCTAGTGTTGTGTGTGTGTGTGTGTGTGTGCGTGTGTGTGTTGTTTCTGAGGTGGGATTTAAACTCAGGTCCTCCTGACTCCAGGGCCAGTTCACTGCGCCACCAAGCTGCCCCCCATTCTCATATTCTTAGGGTCATTAAACATTCACCTTGGTACTCCTGGGATAGTTATGACTCATGTCTAGGCTTTCCCCCCAAACAGGCAAATAGAATGTACTCAGTAACCTACTCAGTAAAAGTACAGTATTGATCAGATATGGGACAAGCAAGATATGTCTATAAACAAAAAGAAATCCCTAACATAAAACAGCCCCAAGTGCTCATTTGATAATAGCAAACTCGAAACATGATGAAGTTATTTATAACTCCTGCTACAGTCTGCTGAAAAGCTTATCCTTGAACCTTACTGTTGCAGAAAGCAGTTTGCATGTCTACCCAGCACTGCCCAAACTTCCAGTATATACATGTCTTTTGGTAAATGACCAGTGGTCTTATAAGTGTCTATCTTCACTGTCCAGAAACTTCCCTTGGCACTAGGCTTCCCAGATCACAGGGAAACCCGGGGCCTCCGGACTTCTGTAATTCATGAGTTTACCTCCAAGCCTCAGTACTTCTACCCTGAGAACTACATCTTTAGGTCATCTTTTAAGGAAAGGAAGCACAAGAGGGTAAGGCAGCCAGGGGCCTAGGTGCAAGCTTGCTTTGTTAAGTCTGTGCTTCACATGGATGGGAAGGATGGTGCCCATCTCCCCACTCCCTCTCAGGAAATCTAAAGACAGAGAGCACTGGGGGCAGCTAGGTGGCATCAGCCCTGGAGTCAGGAGGACCCAAGTTCAAATCAGGCCTTAGACACTTAACACAAAAAACTAGCCATGTGACCTTGGGCCAGTCACTTAAGCCCAATTGCCCTGCCCTTCCCCACCAAAAAGCAAAAAAAAAAAAAAAAAAGACCAAGAGCACCACCTGCCACATAGAAGAGTCAGAGGAAAAGACAGACTTGGATGTTGTTTTATCTTGTAACTGATAATAACAATAATATGGGCCGCTAGGTGGCGCTGTTAGTAGAGCACCAGCCCTGGAGTCAGGAGGACCTGAGTCCTCCTCAGCCACTTAACACAAAAAACTAGCCATGTGACTTTGGGCAAGTTGCTTAACCCCAATTTCCCTCCAAAAAGCAAAAAACAAAAACAAAAACCAAGCAAAAAGCCAATAATAACAAAAGCATGTTTATAGTGCTTTAAGATTTTCAAAGTACTTTACAAATATTGACACATTTTTATCTTCTCATTAATCTTGGGAGGTAGGTGCTGTTATTATCCCCAATTACAGGTGAGGAAACTCAGCTTGATAGAGATTTAGTAACTTGCCCAGGGCCACACACCTACTGAGTTCCTGAGGAGATACTTGACTGGTTTTAATGGATCCAGGTACAATGCCCTATACACTACTCTACCTAGTTGTGGCCCCAATACTGATGAAGGTATTCTTCCCTCCCCCCAGTGCCCCCAAAACTCTTTTCCCCCAACCCCTATCACATTGTCAGCAGACTTCAGGGAAGGACCAAGAGAATTCTCAGGGCTTGCCACATTACACCGTGTGGACTACCACATGACTGGAGGCCTGTGGACAGAAATAGGAGAACTTGCAAGCCTGCCCTATGGGATGGGCCACACTCCTGAGGCTGCTACAGAGCTCCAGGTGTGTGTTAATGATGCCCTGTAGAAACGTTATAGCAGTAGAATAGGGAGAAGATGAATGATGGTGAGACTTCACAGGCAGAATAGAATTTGGTAACATCAGTAACTGAGGCTTCTTAGAGGAACTCTAAAACAGGAATCTTCTGCAGTCTTTTGGCCCTTGATTCAAATACACATGAAACTGAGCAAAGTAGACATTGTAAAGATAAACAAGGTGCAGACAGATGAGTGTGATAAACCTCAAACAAGTATGAAGTATGAATTTGACACCATTGTTCTAAACAATTAGATAACTTTTGTCAGATAAATATTTTCAATAAAACCAGGTGGAAAAACCTAACCATACCATCTTCCTTCTCTCCCTCCCCCTTTCCCTTCTCTTCACCCTCCCCTCCATTTTTCATAAGAGGTTAACCTCCGAGTCAGGGCCAAGGTGAGGAACAGATGCTGCCAGATGGAGATAAGTATTTAAGGCCCCCAGGTGCTCTCCTCTGTGCTGGTGATCTGTCTCTGTGTATCTTATCCTAGCCTAATAACCTGACCTTCATTGCTAACTGCTCCCTTTGCTAGAAAGTATTCCTTCCATGTTCTTGACCCTGCATTTGTGGGCCAAGACCCCTTCCCTTGACAGCTACCCCTGATAAGGTAGTAAATTATAGATTATTTTGACATAGAGCTTCAGTCCCAGTTGAGGAGACCTATGTACTTGTTGCCTTCTCAGTTTCTAACCCCTTGGAGTCATGCCTTTTATAGCAAGAAAAATAGTCCCTTGTAGTAGTACAATGATAGCACCTGTACACGAATCTCTTTTATGTCTTAGGCTCATAGGTTTTGGAGCTGGAATGGAAGCAGTAGTTCATGTACTGTAACCCTCCCTCCTTGTACACATCTGGAAACTGAGATTCAAAGATGGGAAGTAATTTCTTGGACTATTTTGTTTTTGAAAAACTTTGTTGAATAAAGGAATAGAACTTGACCCTTCATATTTATGGATGTTGAGAGTGAAGTAAATGTAAGGTTAGTGGCATCCTTGGCCATTTTACAATCAGTGACAGGGACACACCCATGCAGAACATAGAATCTTTGACTTCCATCCAATTTTCCAGGGTAGAGAGTTTATATGGTGAATTATTTACCAGGATCTTTGTACTCACCTATTTGAAAATGTTAAAAGTGCAGTATTTTTGTTAAAAATGACATCTACATTAGTTTCTTTTTCTTCTGTATCTGTCTCAGGTGCTGGAAAAGTGCTAATCACTACCCTGCCAGCTCTATACTATGCAGCCTTCAACTGTCCTCTTCCCCTTCCTTTCTAACTCTAGCTCCCTTTTATGCATGGTCAATCCCCATTAGAACTTAAGATCCTTGAGGACAGGAACCTCTTTTCTCGTTTTTATAATGCCAGCACTTGGCATAGTGCCCACAAGAAGTGCTTAATAAATGTTATTTTATTCAGTCGGTTCTTTGAGTGCTTTCTGAAAGATATAGAAAAGAATCACATGCTTTTCCTCTCACATACTTTCATTTTTCTCTGGAAGTTTTATTCCTAGAGCTTCAGCAAGGTTAGCATCAATTTGATTATTTCTTACTCCTGCAAAATCATCCATATCTGTGATGTCCCAATGTGGTCACTGTTGTTGGCTGATTCAAGGTGTGGCCACATAGTTTGTCCGTATTGGCAATAGGGAGGGTAAAGTAAGTGAAAAATGCCGAGGAGGGAGCAGAGGAGGACATTCACCAAGTCCAAATCCCAGGCTTTCTCAATTGGATTTACTAAATACAGCAAAAGAAAGAGGATATGTGAAGAGTTGGAAAAAGTCAGATCAGGAACAGCAAGCACTTTGTTATGCTAGGGTGAAGGAAGCATGGAGGAGACAACAAGGTCCAAAGGTACCGTAGAGCAGGGAGCTACAGAGGAGTGCCCTTATTTTGTGAAGGATCACCAAATCGTGATCATGACCACTTTGTCAGCTGCGTTTACCTACCCAAGACTGATGAACCTCCCAGGAGCCCTTCTAGCTCTGTATCTCTTGTGACAGACCTACTAGGTCTGTCACACTCCATTTACAATAGATGTCCTGTGGAAGATATAGTTGGAGGGGGAACTTCAGCTTTTAATAGAGATCAGTGGGACAAAGAGGATTAAGGACATGGAAGGGCCTTTCTTTTAAAAGAATGATTAATTTATTTTTAGTTAATAACATTTAGTTCCATAAGCTTTTGACTTTTAAATTTTCTCGCCCTCACTCCCCCCTTTCCCTAGGATGGTGTGCAATCTGATATAGGCTCTAGATGTACATTCACATTAAACATTTTTCACATTAGTCATGTCATAAAGAAGAATTAGAACAAAAGCAATGAACCACAAGAAAGAAAAAAACAAAACAAAACAAAACAAAAGAGAGAGAGCATATAATCTGCTTCCATCTGCATTCAGACTCCGTAGTCTTTTCTCTGGATGTGGACAGCATTTTCCATCATGAGCCTTTTGGAGTTGTCTTGGGTCCTTGCATTGCTGAGAAGAGTCAAGTCTATGAAAGTTAGTCATCACAGTGTAGCTGTTATGGTATACAGTGTTCTTCTGGTTTTGCTCCCCTCACAGCATCAGTTCACATATGTCTTTCCAGGTTTTTCTGAAGTCTGCCTGGAAGGGGCCTTTCAAATGAAGTGTTCTCCTATTCTGTAATGTCCTTTCACATGAAGCTAGTCGGGAAGAATAGAATTTTTTTTCAGGAGACCAGTAAAGAATGCTGAAAAGGATAGCAGAGTTCTAGGGAGGCATGAAGTAGTCATCACCAGGTAAACAGTAGGGAGCTGTCTCTGACCTTCACACATTGACCTTTAGCAGTCTACACTAATAGCTTCAGACACTGAATAATACATTTTAAAGTCAGGTCAGGTTAGTGAGGTCTTTCCTAAACCAGTAATGTCCTGAGAACAAGTGAACCAAAAACTGCAAATAAGGCACACGAAATGATTTCCTGAGTAATTATTGAACAATTCATGGTTGAGATTTAAATTTTGTGATCTTGTTATAGAATATATGCCAAGGATAGGATTGATAAGGAAAGAGTATTTCTGCCATCAACTCACATATTTTTTCTTAAATTCCCAACAGTGACAGCAACTCTCATCCTGGTTCCTGCTGTCTACTCCTATGAGTTGATGTCTCTCTCTTCTTAAGAAATTTGTTACATGAAATTGTGTACCCATGTTAAGTATTACTGGCAGTGCATTCACTAACGAGCCCCACTGAACGTGTTTTGCTCTGGCTGGTGAGATGGCTAATGAATACTATTAGTGTCTCACAAATGATTTTTAATATCATTGAAAATTATATATGTACGTAGATTAGATAAAATAGATATAAATAGGTAGTGGTATACATCCAGTTAAACATTTTAAAAGCAAATAACTCCACATTTTGTGAGGGAGGGGAGAGGATAGGGAGAGAATCTCTAGACAAAAAAATGAAGTGAAATTTAAAAACTGTAGTGTTCCTTGCCAAGAAATCCTCATTGTTTGGTCAGCTGAATCCCCTTCAGGTTTCATAGTTTTGTTTACCTAGCTGAAGACTTGGAGATTAAATTTATGTGTAGTAAAAATGCATTTGTAATGTCTTTTAAAAATACTGGTAGTGCCATAAGAAACAAAGAGCAGATAGACTTCATATTTACCTGGAGAGGCTTATACGAACTGATGCTGAGTGAGAAGAGCAGAACCAGGAAAAATTTGTACACAATTACAGACACAACCTATGTGTGACGACCAACTTTGATGGACTGGACTCTTCTCAGCAATGCAGTGATATAAGTCAACCCCAAAAGACTCATGATGGAGAGATATGTCTACATTCAGAGAAAGAACCAGAAAGAACAGAGTTTGAATGCAGATTGAAGCAAATCACCTGCTCTCTTTCTTTTTCTTGTTTGATTTGGTTTCCTCTTTCCCACTGTTCATTCCATCTGAAACTATCCTTCTTTAGAACCTGACCAATGTCTAATGTGAAAGAATCTGCAGATCCTATACCTGACTGTATGCTGCCATGGGGGCGGGGAAGGGGAGATAGGGGTAGAAAATTTGAAGCTCAAAGAACTGGGGAACTGAATCTTGTAAACTCAAAGTAAACGAACAAATTAATAAAGACAAAAAAAAACAGAAAAAAAGAAAAAATACTGGTAGAAGATTCCATTAAATAAAACTATAGCTTTCACCTCTAGAGACTATTTCAAATGGTTTCAACCATCACTTCTTCATTAATTACTCCTGAGAATCTGTCTCCAAAAACTTTCCTGACTCAGCTTGAGGACCATGTTTCCTCCTGATTCTGAAATGTCTATTCCAGAGCATCCTATTGGCACCTCAAACTCAACATGTCTATAGCCAACTCATCTTCTTCCAAAATTCTCCATCTACCTGATGGTTCCGTTTGTGTTCATGTTAGTCATCCTGGGCTGAAATCTCTCTCAGAATTGGCTTCAACTTCATACTCTCCCTTTGCTCCTCTCCCCATTTAATTGGTTGCTGCCTTGGTCTTTCTACTTGGAAAATCTTTCCCATCCTTTTTCTCCATTTTTACTGTCTTCATTCTACTTCAATCCCTCATTATCTCTTGTGTATTTTCTAATTGCAATGGCCTCCCGATTGGGCTACTTGACTCTGGTTTCTTCCTCCTACAATATAGCTACCACACAGCTGCACCTCTTTGTTTATGCTACCCATCCTTCTTAAAACCTTCCATTGAGAGGGTTATGGGAAGATGGCAGAATAGGTCAGAAAATTAGAAGCTCTCAACATTTTCCCACAGAAAAGAGATAAAATAGCACCTTAGGGCAAACAAAATTCAGATAACAATGAATAAGGATAGAGGCACAACAGGGGTATTCCTGGGACAATTTCAGATCAGAAGAAAAATCCCAGAACGAGTTTTGGTCCCTGTGAAGAGTAAACTTCTCCAGGCTAGGGTCTGCTTTAAAAACAAGTGGCAAGCCCTGGGGTTAGCTGCTTTGAGAGGCTGCCTTGACCCCAGCGACAGGAACTTCCCTCCTCCCCATAGTGAGAGGAGTTGGAAGTTTGAGCCTGGGAAGATCCAGGGAACTTCTGCTGACAAGGAACACCAGATGCAGCTGTGCTGTGAATAGTGTTTGAGACAAGAAGGAAAGAGCATATGCTCAATGAGTACAGGATCAGTAGGGCAGAAAGTCCCTGTGGATTGGGGCTTTTGCTTTGGTTCCAGGATAGGGGGGAGAACTGAAGATCTGAACAAGAGGCACCATCCCCCATACCCCAGGGTAGAGGTGATTACAAAAATCAATCTATTACCACAAAAATGCACAAGTAAAGGATGAAGAATCCAACCATAGAAAGCTATTATGGGAATAGAGATGACTGGGCTTCATCTTCTGAGGAGGATATTGAAGTAAAGAAAACTCCAAAGAGTAATGTCAAATGGACACCGAACCCCCCTCCCCACAAAATCATCATAGATCTTCAAAAAAGACTGTAAAAATCAAATGACAGAGATGGAGGAAAAACTAAAAAACAAAAGTAAGCCAAGAAAACAAGAAGTTTACAAAAGGTATGTCAACCAATTAAGAAAGGAGATCCAGAATTTTAAGGAAGAAAATGACACTTTGAAAATTAGAATTACGCAAGGCAAAGTCAGTGAAATTATAAGAGATCAAGAAATAATTAAACAATATGAATAATAAAAAAGAAGAAAAAATGAGACATCTTATAAGAAAAACAACAGATGTAGAGAATAGATCGAGAAGAGAAAACATAAAAATAATCGGACTAACTGAAAGCTTTGATCAAAAAGAGAATCTTGATAAAATAATAAAAGAAGTAATTAAAGAAAATTGTCCTGAAGCATTAGAACAAGAGGGGAAAGTAGAAATAGAAAAAAAAGTCATCCATCATCACTTAAAAGAGATCCTAAAAGGAAAACTCGTAAATATCATAGTAAAATCCTGAAACCCTTAGCTCAAGGATAAAATATTAAAAGCAACAAGAATAAAACAATTTAAATATGACAGTGCTGCAATAAGAATCACACAAGACCCAGTAACAGGGACATTAATGGACCACAGGTCTTGGAACACCATTTATTGAAGAGCAAAAGAACTGAGACGCTGGCCAAAAATACCATACCCAGCAAAGTTAAGCATAATCATGAATGGAAAAGAAATGGACATTTGTTCAACCATCAGACTTTCAAGACTTTGTTAAAAAAAACTGAACGTAATAGAAGATTTGACATACTAAAGCCAAGAGAAACATAAGGTACATATTAAAGACTGATTACAAGGGATTCAGTGAGTACTATTTACTTTTTATATATGTAAAATGCAAAGTGAATGTCTAAGATTCTTAATGATTGGGGAGCTCATAAGAAAGATTGGAGTAAATCTGTGTATGATGCGAATTTAAAAAGTAAAACCTTTTAGGAACAGCTAAAAAGAATAATTACTTTATACAAATGAGGTGCAAGAGGAAGAATTGATACATAGGAATTAGATGGAGGAGGAGGGCTGGTAGTTCTGGTAACCTATATTCATAGGGAATGGGTTTAAGAGGGAACAATAAATATATATTTGGAAGAGTATAAAAGTCTTTTAAATTCATAAGAAATAAAGTGGTAATGGGACAGAGAAGGAGAGAGGACAAGGGAGGAATTTTTTAGAGGGTAAGGTGATAGAATAGGTAAAAGGGGGTATAGAATGGTGTTTAGATCAATGGGAATTGGAGGATAAGGAAGGGATCCTTGGAGGGGGGTAGGTAAGTAATAGGAGGGCAAGGTGGTAAGTAGAAGTAAAGTGGAAGAGACAGGGATAGGAAACAAGAAATATGCACAAACATAAGAGCAAAGATCAGGAGGCTATATGCATGTATATACACATATATGTATACATATATAATTATAGAGAAATATATTTGCACTTAATTGTAGCTTTCTGGGTGGAGGGGGGAGGGTGAGAGGGAAAAACCAATAAAGTAAAAAAGTTCACAGCAGAGAACAAAATAAAACTTACAAGGAAGTAAACATGGACAGCTTTCAACACAATATATAGTATTTATCTTACAGGCTTTCTTCAAATGAAAATTTCTTACATATTTTGATCTTCTCATGTTCTGCTATGCACATGACATGCTTTTTTTCCTTTTCTTATTTTGTATTTAAGTTCCAGTATTTTAGCTCATGTTATGTTTTTGTTTCTTTTCTCTATTCTGTATTTGTGTTATGGTGTTTGAGTCTAAAATCATTTTTTTAAAGCAATTGGGGTTAAGTAACTTGCTCAAGGTTACACGGCCAGCTACTTCTGGGTGTGGTGCTAAGTATCTGCGCCCAGATTTGATCCCCAGTTCATCCCGACACTGGAGCTGGTGCTCTTACTCACTGAGCCACCTGGCTGCCCCTTAAAATCATTTTTTAATGGGGGCAGCTAGGTGTTGCAGTGAATAGAGCACTGGCCCTGGAGTCAGGAGGGCATGAGTTCAAATCCAATCTCAGACACTTGACACACTTACTAGCTGTGTGACCTTGGACAAGTCACTTTATCCCAATTTCCTTGCCTTCCCCTCTCAAAAAAATGTTAAAATAAACCTTTTTTTTTACCTTGTTAAAAAAATATTCTCCTGACTATTAAACATAGTCTGTATTCTTTTTTTTTTTGAAGGGGAAGGCAGGGCAGTTGGGGTTAAGTTACTTGCCCCAATTCACACAGCTAGCAAGTGTCAAGTGTCTAAGGACAGATTTGAACTCAGGTCCTCCTGACTCCAGGGCTGGTGTTCTATTCACCAGTATTCTTTAGTATAGCCTTCAAAGACTCCATATTTTGGTGCCATCTGAACAGTTTCTGCCTAATCTCCCATATCTCCCCTTTGTATGCCTTTTTCCATAGTTCAACAGACTACTTGCTGTTCTCCAAACATGACCCATGCTTTCCTGATTCTCTGTCTTTGTTCCTGCCTTTCCGTATTCCTATATTCCCCCACCCTAGATTTGCCTTTCTACTTCTTAACCTTCCTTTAAGATCCAGCTCCTCCTTGAAGTCTTCTTTTATTCCTAGAGTCAGAATCAGCCTTTTCTTCCTCCACATTCCCATGTAGTATCATACCTCCATACACATCCTCTCATATTAAAGCTTTTTGTGCTTTATTTGTGGATAAACTCTATGAAGGTAGGCATTGAATTATATTCTTTGTGTAATTTATGGTCCAGCAATCCAAGGTTTGTGCTTATATTAATTGGATTCAGTCTTTGGGGGACAGCCCCTCAGAAATCACTCTCTTCAGCTCATTTTAGCCCACCTGTTTTCCCCTGGGACCCTCTGAATGTAAATCATATCTAGGCCTCCACAAATGTGAGTTAAAGGGCCGTAGCTCCCACGCAAGCACTCAAGTTAACAATATTATGTATAGGAAAGACATTATTTTACCTTAGAGAAATGATACATAAAAACACAAAAGATTTCACAGTATCCCATGACAATCCAGATGGCCTTCTTCCTTTCTGGTAAATCACATTCTCCATCCTGGAGACCAGTAAAGATCTCTTGCTTCTTCATAGGACTACCCTAAGGGTTTAAACTACTCCCTCATAAGGGAAATGGACTTGAGGTTGCTCACTGAGGTGAATCTAACTTTACTAATGATACTTAGCTGACTTTGCTCATGATGCAAATGATACACCTAGTAGACACAACACTAAAAATTCTTTAAGAATAAAGGAATAACTATTGAATGATTACAGGAAGCACTATATGTGGCAGTGATTCTAAAACTGTAAAGAATTATAAAAATGTGGTAGTATTATGTAGTAAGATCCTGTATCATGGCAGAATGGTAAATGCCTTTGGGTTTGGGAAAATTAGGAAGCTTTATTCTCTATGTGGGAGTAGCCTAAAGTCTCAGAAGGTGATATGTTGAATTATTTTGTTTCCTTTCAGGAAAAATGATGTGGATAAAAGTCAAAGGATGTGGTTTTAATCTAGCTCCATATATTACTGTCTAGATGACATTGGGAAAGTCAGTTTTTCTCTCTGGATTTCAGTCTCTTCATCTGTAAAATGAGAACTGTGGATTTAATGATCTTTGAGGTCCCTTCTAACACTAGGCCCTATGATTCTACGCATCAAAATATGCTGCTTTAAAAAAAAAACAAGAAGCATACAAAATTATAGGCTACGCTTGGATCAATTAAAGTAATTTTTGAAGTTTGATAGAAAAAAAGGAAATTAGTTTAGTGCTTTAGACATGGCGAGTTATCCAAACCACTCTGTGCCATTCTCCATGGAAACGAAGTAAAACCTAAACTGTTTATTAAAAATAAAATACCTAGTTTTTTTTGCAGTATTTTATGAGAACACAGGCAAGGGAGAGACCAACTAACAATGTTTACTACTGAATATATAATTTCCATCAGAATTTAAAAGCCTGAAAAAAACATAAAAAGGAGAAATAAAATTAATAAATGCAACACCTTTAATTAGACTAAAAAGTCAAAATGTTCTTTTAGCATTTATCTCAGACATTCATTATTTTTACAGTGCAAAAGAATTCAAATTTCATACCTTTAAGCTGATTAAAAGAGAGGCTCCTCATTCAATTTCATGAAACTGCCCAATTTACAGAGAATTTGAGTATTAAAATTTACTGTACATGACAACTAGTCTCATTTTCAGAATGCAGTCTACCACCTCCATGTGATTAGATTTCTTATTATAAGCTCTGAAAAGGTTAATGAATACCTTAGCAAAGCAGCTCTGGTTCTCTAATTGGGTGTAATAAGTAGATATGGTGATGGACTCCTTTGTTAATGTAATTGTAGTGCAGATCTGCAATGTGTTATAAAAACAGCATAGTGAGAGGTCTAAAGAGAAATAAGGGCTCATAAGTTCAGGGTTTGCAAATATGCTATAGAAATTGTTTCATTTCTTATCTGATGTAAACAGGCAACAAATAAAGTCTTATGGTATTATTTGTTTAATAACTGCATGGGTATAGCCTAGAAGCAATTACTCCTTTATTTTAATCCATAAACAAAGGTACAGGGTCTTGCAACATGAATCCTTATCGTTTCCTCCCAAAGAGATGCTCTATTATTTCAACCCACCCAAACAAATGTGGTACGTGCATGTTCGTCTATGCTCTTCCCCTTCCAGGGATGCCTTTCTTCCTCTGTACCAAACGTATCACTTACATATTTCCAATCTTGACTCAAAGCTCACCTCCTTTAAGAAGTGTCTTCCCCAGTTGAGCCCACCTGAAGCTGAGATCTTTTATTCTGTACCCCTTGGCACCCACATATAGCTTGTTCTTAAATTGCTTCTATTCCCAAAGTGTTCCTTCTGGATTTGTCTGATCTCACCAGAGAATCACCATGTTTGTAAGTTGGAAGATACCTCCATCTCTGTCTAGTCTGACTCATACCTAAAAGGATTTCTTCCTGTAGTAGGTCTGACCTGCTCAGAACTCCAGCGAGGAAGACTCCTCCTTATCCCCTTCAGCTCCCCATGTTGCCCATTATACTTTTGGACAGCTCCAGTGGTTAGAAAAAATTTCCCTGCAAAACCAACCTCAGTCTACCTCATTTCATATTGCCTTCCTCCTGGTTCCACCCTCTGGGGTCACACAGAACCAAACTAATGCTCCCTCCACTGGATGATCCTTCAAACACTTGAAGGGAGTTTTCCTGTGCCCCTGGAATCTTCTCTTCTTTGAGGTTAACATCTCCATTTCCTTCTGTGGTTCCTTATGTGCCAAGGACTCAAGGATCTCTCTTCACCATACTAGTTGAGATGTTGGATCCACCATGTTGGCATGGCATAGCTCTCGTGGCCCTGTATGCAGCATTGCTTCTCCTTCAGGTCACAACTCTGCAGGTACAACTTGCACACACGTTATTTGTTGCCCTTCCATTTCACTATCCTTTTTATTATGGCCCCATCACCTACAGGTTTCCTTAACCTCCATAAAATGATAGTTTGTGGTCCCAGCACCATCTTTGACATGTTCTCCCCTTATCCCAGGATCTCTATCATTCTGTAATCCAATTCAACCCAACAAGTACTTATTAAGCATCTGCTATGTAGAAATTCCCCTTGGGATAGAAAGAGCCAACCAAAATTTTTACTCTTCAATTTGCTACATATATTCTGTTGTAGGAATGGAACATGTAAACAGATCGATATATACATGATCAATTCAGGAGGGAATGTGTACTAACAGGTAGTTTGATGTGAAAAGGCTTTCTGTAGGGGGTGCAAATGAGTTGATCCAGGAAGGAAGGAAGGAAGGAAGGAAGGAAGGAAGGAAGGAAGGAAGGAAGGAAGGAAGGAAGGAAGGAAGGAAGGAAGGATGGATGGATGGCAGGAAGGAAGGATGGCAGGGGTTTCAAGAGTTGGAAATGAAGAGAACATTCAGAGCATGGCCAGCAAGGTGGGAGAGACAGTGGTGAATTTGAAGAATAACAAGTGGACTAATCTCACTGGAATTTGGAGTACATGATAGAGAGTTATATGAAAGAATGTCTGGAAATGTAGGTAAGGGTAAGATTGTACAGGGCTTCAAATGTCAAATACCAGAGTTTGTACTTTATTCTAGAGATAACAGAGAACCACTGGAGATTTTTAAGCAGAGAGTTGGCATGTCTTTCTTTGCAAGCTCTGTCTTCTTCCCACCAATCTGTAAAGGCTTTGTGTCACCTACAGTCCACCTGAGAACCATCCTAGCTAAGTGTGGAGATGTTTCTTACCAGAAGGTTGGATGCCAGATAATGATTGTGTATGTGCGTATAGTCACAGAAACTCATGACATTTTTCTGCTAAGGTTGGCCAGGCAGTCAGCATTTATTAGGCACCTACTGGGTCCCAGGCCCTGTGCTAAACATGGGGCATACTAAAAAAGAGAGAAAACATTCTGTACTTTCAAGGAGCTTTAATGGGGGACATATACAAAAAACATACCCAAATAAGATATGCAGGATAAATTGAGGGTAGTCTCAGAAGGATAAGACTAAAGATAAGGAGGACTATGATGGGACTTTAGCTGAGGTTTGAAAGAGTGCAGGGAAGCTAGGAGGTAGAGGTAAGGATTCAGAGCATTCCAGGCATGGGATTTGCACGGATAGAAGGAACATCTACCCACTATGACAAAATCTGGAATCATTGGAAACATGACAATAGTTAATAATGAGTGGCAGCTTAGTTTAGTGGCTATAGAGCTGGCCTTGGAGTCTAGAAGGCCTGGGTTCAAGTCTGGCCTCAGACTTAATCTGGATTTGTAACCCTGAGAAAATCACATTTCGTTATACCCAGTCACATCTCTCAGACTGAATTGCAGAGTGGGCTCTGGTTTGCATTATAGAGGGAGTTTTTACAACTATAGACCAGCAGGGCTCTTTCCACTGTGCTATCCTACCCCCTATTTATTTCCATAACAAGCTGATCTCAACTACTAGTGGAAAATCAGAGTTAGTCCTAGGGATTTCCTTTAGACTTTCTATTTAAGAACAGAAGAAATATATTCTTGGTAACTCTAAACAGCTTCTTTGCTTTAAATACATTGGGAATCTTGGAACATTTCAGAATTCTTGCTCATATACATCAGAAAAATGGCAATTATTCCAAAGAAAATGTTGGTTTATTTAATCATTTGCCAGACCAATTCTTATGGAGAAGGAATGGGGGTATGAATGAGTGTCTCAGGATATTCGGTGTAAATAGCATGTCCAAACACAGAATAGTTACACAAACCAAGAAAAGAAAGCATTTGTCAAATACTTTTAAAGTGGCTTAAAGTCAAATTTCAGCTTACCAGGAATGAAGCACTATTTCATAAGTGTGGATACTCTCTCCTCCGATACAGATGGATTATATGGGAAAGACAATCTCTAGTCCAGGAAGCTGGGAAGCAAAGACAACATTTCCCATATCATAGACCAGTATCTAGGCACATCAGGCACTAGTAGGTCACAGCAGAATGTTTGACATTGGAAGAAAACACTTGACTGGGCTAGTTGAGGAAGGAGGTGAGAGAAGAGAGTGGGAATTTAAGAGGGAAGTGCCTGGGATTGTACATTTAGAGCTAGAAGCCACCTTGTAGGTCATCCACCGAAATCCCTCATTTTGTAAGCGAGGAAAGTGGAACCCAGTGAGGGGAAGTGATTTGTCCCACAGGGAGTCAGTGGAAGAGCAAGGATTTGAACCCAGCTCCTCTGATTCCAAATCCCCTACCCTTTCCACAGTATTATAGACTGGGTCAAGGCCTGCTGTAGGCATGGGTTGCTAACTCCCATGTAAAATAAGAGAAATCAATTGCAGGTGAGCAGGACTCACTATTGCCTTGCTAGATCAAACTTAGCAACTTTCAGCTAAGGTCCCCATTCACATGTAGCCAGCTGTCTCTAGGATAAGAACTAAAAAGAGATCAAGGGAATGACTGCCAAGCAGCAACAGATATTTTCTGTGATGCAATTCATTTATTCACATGTAAATAGTTATAATGTCAATTTAATTGGTTTTATTGGTGCATAGAGTTGTTTAAAGTGCCTCATTTGTTTAAAGAACACACTACTTTACCTAGCTTACAGGGTTGTAAAGATCAAATGAAAGAATGTATTCAGCATATATATTACACTTATAACTGGGCAATTTTCCTTTCTGTGAGTTTATGTAACTAGAAAGTCAATTTCTACCTAACCTTTGTTTTTGAATGTTTCCTCATTTGTAAAGCATAGCTATTCTTTTACATTTTTAAAACCTAGTGAGAGCAAGACTGATTAGTCACAGTGAGGCAGAAACTTTCTAATCCCAAAGGTTATGAGACTTTGCAGGCACTTGCATAGGCACTCACAGGCGCGCTCACACACACACACACACACACACACACACACAGTCACACACACACACAGTCACACCCTCACACACTCACACCCTCCTATGTGTGATTATGTGAAACACATTAGCAACACTATTGCAGAGCTTTAAATATACATATATTTTAAAGTCTCTAGCACGCAGTAGGTAGCCTTTGTCTGGGTGCTTAAAACCTCTCCCTTCCTGCCAAAGACTACAGCTGACTGCTATTTTTAAAGTTCTACCTATTGAAAGAAATGCAACACAGCAGTAGTAGAAAATGAAATTAAATATAATGGAAAGTTAATGGGAAGAGAATTTGAGCACTCCTAGGCTGTTCCATGCCAAACAAATTACAATCACCATTATAACAATTATTTTCCAGCTTCTCTTAGGTTTGCCTTCTGGGTACTGCCGTGTTCAAAAGTAGAGGTGGAATAGGGTATCAAAAAATTACAGTTCTTTAAAAACTGGAGAGTTCAAGATAATTTTAAATGATTACAGCCAAAATTCTGTACTTTTCAAATGCCTCTCTAATCTGAATGTTCAATGCATTTGGGATTACTATTTATCCTAAATAGGTGTATGGTAATGTTGCTGTAGAATGACATATTGGACTTATTATTAGAGTTGTGGGTTTTTAAGAAGATTAAAATATATCATTTTAAAATTTGTAGGCACAGTCTTCAAATGGCCTTGAGTTGACTTGCCATTGGGTCAAACCAGGAGTGGTTCTCTAGAAATATCATGTAGCTACTGGGCTAGTAATATAATATGATATGATATGATAATATATTATAATTAAATATAATAATTATTATAATATGTTGTAATTAATTATAATAATTATTGTAATATAATATATTATAATATAATAGCATAAATTAGAAATTATGGCCTCATCAATCCAATAAAAATGGTAAGGCATTAATGGGATACTTAGTTCTCTTTGATAAAAATTCTCACAGTTTAGCTATGGTGGAATGTGTATGAGGAGAACTCAAAAGAAATTCAATTTCCCTTTTTAAGCTGAACCTCAGATTCTTCATCCTTAAAATGAGGATAGAATTAGTTATCATACCTATTTCATCGGATTGTGAGGAAAGTGCTTTGTAAACTCTAAAGTGCTTTTTAGGGTGCTGTTCAGATTTAATAGATTAAAACTTCACAAATGGGGCAGCTAGGTGGCTCAGCAAGTAAGAGCACCAGTCCCAGTGTCAAGATGACCTGGGATCGAATCCGGGCTCAGATACTTAGCACCACACCCAGAAATAACTGGCTGTGTAATCTTGAGCAAGTTACTTAACCCCAAATGCTTAAAAAAAGAACTTCTCTAAGACATTTGGAATATACCCTGTAGAAATACAAGTGGCTGTTAAAGTCCTCTTCTGATGAGTCATTGTGGTCTAGAGTTGACCCTTGGTTGTCCAAGGTGATACCAAGCTGGAAATGCTTCAAAACTCAGTGACAAATCATGTATCTATTGAGTGACTGGCTAAGACTGACTAAAATTACAGCAGATTGGCTAGAAGTGTATTAATTTAGGGTCAATAGTAGCACTTAAAGTTTTTCTCCTAAGTAATAGAAAGGATAGGTTGTGACCTACATTGGTAGAGCTTCTGCACTGATGAAATCATGCTTCACTAAAGTATTAAAGTAAGTATGATGATTGCCTTGTGGGTGTTGTTATCACACATGTACATATTTCTTTGGTCATCAGAATTATCTAACGATATCAACATGCTTGCCTGAGACTAGAATGTGGTGACAAGTAATTACATGATATATATCAAACATTCTAGGTTATTCCTCTTTTTAGGGAAGATTCTCTTTAGCCGAAGTCTGCTGTCCATTCTTACTGTGGTTCAGAACAGATTTGGCTCGTGAGAACATGGTGCAAATCATTTGACACCACACTTTGGCTGTAAAATTAGTTCTAATTGCCATCCATGACAGCACAGTTCTAAAGACAGGCTTGACTAATAAACTAGTAAACAAAAGCAGTGGCAGTCTGGGATGTTTTATAGAGATGTCTCGTCAGGTGCCATGGGCACCTCATCTTACTTAACACATTTATTAGCCATTGGAAAAGGGGAGCATATAGTATGTAAATAAAGCATTCACATAGTACCGAAGCTAGAAACATTAGTGAGAGAGGACCTTTGGTGTGAAAATCCAGTGCTGTAACCAACACAAAATAGTCATTCTTCGACCTAATCTCATGCTTGCACTTGGTAGATTTTAGCCCGGTGCCTAGAGTTCAGTCTATTGAATCTACCCTAAGAAATTAGAAGACTGATTGCTAATAATTTGTTTTATTTTTAAAATATTCTGCACGGTGTCATCCAATTGTTCCATGTCATTTCAAACAGAAGATTCAATATGATTCCAGCCCTGCAAAATCAATGAATGGCATTTCACTGAAAGACTGAAAATCTAGGACTAGCCGTTGATAGGATAATGCATGATCCTAATTGAAAATGCCAAGGATTATAAAGTATGGAGGAATCAGATCAATGATCTAGAAAACAAGTTCAGTTTAAGGAATAGCAGACTTGTGAGTTGTCAAGTGTTCTGAAAAAGGGAAGACCCTGAAATATGCTTTTCTGACTAGGTTATAGAGGCCTGGTCATGAATGATTTTCATTCTTTGCAAGCTAGTGAGTGAGGAATGTCATACCAGATAAAGGACTGCTTTTTGATTTGCCTCGGGAAATATGCTCCAGCCAGGAGAAAGACTACTTGGAAAGTAGTCTGTAGCTTGAGTCCTTTGGGCCAAGTTTAAACACAGAGCCATATTTCTACAATGAACTCTATACTTAACTTGGCCCTGATATCAGAAGGCAAGATGAAACTGATTTTGGTAAATTATGCTCTATGTCCCTGCTGGGTCATGAGGGCATTGTGATGGTCATGCATGTGTTTTTGTTTTCTTTTTCCCGAGGGTGATATGAGTAGTGACCTTGGATATGAAAGAGCCATGGCCAAATTCCAAGCTGAAATTTTATTTATAGACTAAAGCAAAAGTCAGTATAATATAGCTTTGAAAGTAAGAGAAGAAATAATGTTAAATCAAGTTATTTGCTTAATGAAATATATATATATATATGCATGTGTGTGTATTTATATATACACATTTAATACTCTAACAAAAGAAAATTTAGTGGATTTTCCTTCAGGGAAGGGGTAGACCAGATAGCCACTGAAATCTCTTTTTAATCTGAAATTCTATGATTCTGTAAATAGAAAACAAAGAGAGAAAAGAGATACACATATGTTCATAATATACAGTAGGTCAAGGACATCAACTAATGTCCAGGATGGGAGTGAAGGAAAACATAAACAAGGAGCAAGAAAAAAAAAACAACATAGTGCTATAGAATGGCCCCAGATAGAAGAGATGCATTACTTATTTGGAAATTCAATTGCACCAGGGTCTAGGCTTCTTTGAAGAGAGAGAGAGAAAGGAAATAGGAGACAGGCAGGCAATTGGTGGAACTCTCCTGCAGTGACACACATGATGAAACAGTAATTATAGACTGCATAGATCATGTCCTGGGAAAGGCAGGATGCATTTGACAATCCCATCCAAATGCACAACCAATACGATGCACCTTTGTGGTGTCCAACTCATATTGCAAAGCATTTTTTTTATCATAAAAGCAGTCCCTATAGACATGTTGAAAAATCGCCATGAGTTCTCAATGTCAGTAACCACAGTTCCTTGTCATTCTCATTATATCCTCATCTAAACAGTGTCTGGAGAGTGGTTTAATCACAATGATTTTGATGACTTGCATTGCAATTATGTTTTGCAATATTGACAAATTATGCTACTTTGTCATAAGTATTTTAAGTAATTACAGTGCTTGTCGGGGATTTCTAAATCAGATTATTTCATGCAAAAGAAAATTTTGTGTTATCTCTACCCCAATCATATTATATTGTGTCCTTGACACAACATCACATCACTTTGTTTGACAGCTGATAACATTACAGATAAAGAATCCTCTTTTACCAGAGGATTATGCCTGTCATGGTATAGGAGAGTTAGTGCCAGTCAACAGCAGCAAGTAACATTCTTTGTGGAAGTTTGGGGAGTTAGGGATCAGGCCAGATGACAGGGCTATCACAAGCATTTTGCATCCTGTAGTATGTTAATACAAATGGACACATGAGTTTTCTCATTTGAAAATTTTCCATTTGAGATTCCAAGCTACTATTTGAAATATGATATATATCTGTCGTAGAAACATTACTTCCCATCCTTTTCTTGTTGTTTGACTACCTTCAAAGTTAGAAAAAATGCCTGTGATTTCTTATCAATGCCATGATGATCATAGGAAGCTTCTTTGCAATCTAGCTTTGTCTCATTGCTATATAAAATGCTATATTTGTTGGAGGGGGGCAGATCTATGATTTTATCCATCTGGGGAGGAACTCCCACCACCAATATAGAATGGCAGCTGAAGAACTGCCCCCAGCACTGAGAGATTAAGCCACGTGCCCAAGGTGACATAGCTAGTATATATCACATGTGACATTTGGACCCAATTCTTACTGGATGTGAGGCCAACTCTCTATCCACTAGGTTCCCTGTCATTAACGTGTAATGCTAGTGGTCTTGGATCAAAGGTAGCCAAAGTTCATAACCCTAACCTATGAAACCCTTGACTACCAGGCTATTCCTATGTGGGTATCTGTATAGATCTGTGATCTCAATGATGTTGGCAGTTATGCCAACAATGTGGTTAGCAATTCGCCCTCCCTATTCATATTAATAAAGAATCTCAGGACAAGAATGATTGCATACATTAAGGGCCAAATGAAGAACCCTCCCTATTCACCTGTATCTTTTACAATATAAATAAGCTCTTGCCAAGCACAAAGAACTCTTTAGGGCCATTCAGTATCATTAGGACAATTAATACCTCTTACAAGACACAATAAACTAGTTCAGCTGCCCTTCTCTGCCTTTCAGGATAAAGACCTCAAAGTCTAAACATGGTACTTTTACTGGATCCATTCTTTTTTTTTAATTTGTTTCAAATCAGAGGCAGTTTGGTATTAGCATTGCTGTAAACCGTATTGCTTTTCAATAATATTTCATAGATGTAGGTCTTCATATATTTGTACTTTGTTAAGTACAGCCCCCTCATTTTACAAATGCCAAAATTGGGATCCCATGAGGGAATATTTCTTGTCCAAGGTCATACAGTTATTAAATAGCAGAGCTATCATTTGAACTAAAGGTTCTAAATCCATTATATGACTTAGGTCCATTGTACCCATTAGCAAGTAGGGAGGATTCCCCTATAGTAATCATCACTGAACCTTGGATTCAGGAAGACCTGGGTATAAACTGACTTCATACGCTTATTAGATGTACAACTAGGATCAAGTCACATAATCTCTCTGAGTCTCAGTTTCCTCATCTGCAAAATGGGAGTGATACTAATAGCATCTGCCTGAGAAAGTTGTCATGAGTCTCACATGGGGTTGTACACACATACACATATATACATACATGTACATATATACACATATATATGTAAATCATTTTGACAACCTTGAAGTATTATAGGAGTCCTATGAGGATTCATGAATCCCTATTTTATTGATTATTGTTGTAGTTACCAAGCTTAGATTTTGTACCTAAAATGTATATACTGTTTTGGATGTTGACGTTTGTGAAGTTGATTTTATGTTTTGATACCTAGAGAAGACTTTAGAACGTCAGAAACATGGAAGGAGTCCATTAAGGCTTTCTTTTCTTTCTGTACTTCTTTACTGGTTGGTTCTGTTCTTGTTTTGTAGTCTTCAAGGCAGCTGTATCATGCCATTATTCAAATGAAGTCTAGGAATAATTGAAGGAAAATATGCACAGTTGGGTAAATTGTATCAGAAAATAAGGATGATGCTCTGTACAAGGAAAAGGATGAGCATTCCTAGAAGATAATTAAGTTCTCCCAATTGGTCAAACTTTTGTTCTGTTTATGTTACCATTTTCCCCATACTGATTCATTGGAGAATGTTTTATTTTTTAGGTGTGTGTGTGTGTGTGTGTGTGTGTGAAAATATTGCTTGGGACAATAGCTACAAGGCCATATACATATATTCTCAGACCTATAGCCTTCCCCCAAGCACAAACCACTGGATGCTATGAGCTAGAGCATGAAGAGATCTTAGTGGCCACCTAGCCCAATCTTTTTAGAATATAGAAGAGGAAGCTAAGAAGAGACTCAGCCACTCAGTGGGTTGTGCAGAGTCACCCAGGGAGTAACTGGAGCGGAGATTGGAACCAAACCCTGGTCCTTTGTTCTTTTGTTTTTGTTTTTACTCCAAATCTAATGCTATCTCTACTATATGCCATGTTGCTGCTACAAGTTAACCTTAAGAAAGAAAGGGATTGGGATTTGAATAAATTTCAGGTGACAGAAACTTAATTTGGAAGTTAATTTTCTGTCTGCCTCTCATTCAGTAAGAAGTCGCATCATGTCTTGTGCCTGATGATCTTTGAGAAAGTGGATTCAGTGGTCACTCATGGTTCCTTCTAGTTAGATGTGTCAAATGAAAGGTAGTACATGGTTTTAGTGACACAGGGAGTATCTCTCCCTGGGTAGAGAACGTAAGTGACAGTGAGCCTCTCAGAGAGCTGTTTGCCTTGGGGCCTCACAGAATCAGCACAGCTCCATCATGGCCCTAACCTACTTCCAGGAGGAAATAGACTAGTAGAATTGGATTCTGCATATTTGTAATTAAGATAAAAAAATATGTTGATAATATAATAATTCACAAAGTTCACATTTGTAGAGGTCTTTAAGGCTAGCAAAGTACATTGTGTACCTTATTTTCTTTGATTCTCATAAAACTATGAGGTGGGTTCTGTAGATTTTATCATCCCCATTTCACACATATGGAAACTGAGGCTCAGATACGTTGTGGCTTGCCCTGGGTCACAAAGATAGTAAATATTTGAAGCATAATTGAATGAAGAATCCCAGGTTCTCCTGGCTCCAAGTCTGATTTTTCCCCTACTATATCATGCTGCTTTCTAGTGTTGCATATAATATTATCAGAGTCTTCTGGAGCATGGGAAAGAGCCCTGCTATCAGAGTTAGAGAACCTGAGTTGAAATCATACCTCTGACACTGGCTGTGTGATCTCAGGCAAAATATTCATTTTCCATGAGCCTGTTTCCTTATGTGCTTCTTAAACTGGGGGTCTGACCCCATTTAAGTTTAAGAAGTGCTGACAGGGACCAGAGCCAAGATTGCAGAGAGAAAGCAAAAACTCATTTGAACTCCCCCGTGAATTCCTTCAGTAACCTCTACAATGTGAATCTAAATAGTTTTTAGAGTGGCAGAATCCATTGGAAGAAGGAGGGTGGCAGATTTCCAGCCCAGGAAAGTACAGAAGGGTATATTTGTTTGTTGCACCAGTCTGGGGAGTATGGAGCGTGGGGGCTGCACCAGCACAGACCTGACCATACCAGAGCCTGAGTGAACTGACTCACCCAGTGCAGGGGCACTTCTCAAACCTCTCACTGCAGGACAGAGGCACTGGGTACGAGAAAGCACAGGGCCTGCAGCAATGACAGCAGCTACTCCTGGGGCTATCAGCCCACAGTCTGGATGTTTAAAAATCACCCACCTGAACTTCCAGGAGCCAAGATAGTGGAGGAAACCATGGCTGCTCTCATCTCCCTCTCTTCCAATATCAGATTGCGTCCCCCCATAGGGGAGGAGTAGGAGAACATTTGGAACTCAAAAGCTTGTGGAACTGAATGTTGTAAACTAAGTGCTATAAGGGTCACCAGTGGAAAAAGTTTAAGAAGCCCTGAAATAGAGGGCCTCTGAAATCCCTCCAACACTTGATCTATGATCTTATGATTTCATCTCATTAGCTTCTCCTTCCATCAGTGTGGTTTGCAACCCCACCATTCTCTCTTGTCCTGTATGATTCTCATCTATGGCTTTGTGTAAATTCTCCTTAGGCAGTCCACCTCACATGCTAGAGGCCTTCTTCAGGCTCTTTGTTTGGTTCATGGAGGCCCATGAAATATAAATGTTCAATAAAAAGTGCTTTGTGCTTTAACTACCTTAGATTTTGTAGTGTGCTTGTGACCCTCAGGAATTGCTGGGCGTGGACACTTTCGCCTCAGTGCCAGTTAATCAGAACAGTTAACATTAGATGAGGGACTTGTAAAGAATTTTGTGAGAGTGGGAGAAGTTTCCATCTGAAAACAGATTAACTCAGTCATAAATAATCCCAATATTGCCTTCAGTAGGAGGACTGACTATAGATTTCTTAGAATAGTCATGTAGCCTTGCAAGGATGGTCACTTGTAGAATTTATCCATTTTAGCATTGAAGACACAGAAGGAGGGCAAGCATATCACATATAGAAGAATATAAGCTCAGAATATGAAGTCTGGAGGTCTCCCAAGTTCTCTACTTGCCCAGATACATTTAGTCCCTGAGGTCTTTTTGAAGAGTTGGTGAATATGTGTTAGGTAACCATTGTCCTGTGCACTAGTAACAAGGTGCCTATGTCTAGAGGCACTATTGTGTACATGGAGTTGTTTTCTTTTCATTAGTCACCAAAGGCAAAGCAGAAGGAAACACACACACACACACACACACACACACACACACACACAGAATAAATCAGGGATGGATCTTCCCTTAAAATCAATGAAAGAATTGTGAGTCCTGAGGAAAAATGCTGCTAACCGAAAATCAAACGTATTCTTTTGGACAAGGAGGATTCCTCAAATGTTAAATAACTACTTTTAACTTTAAGAGGTAGCTTAGGGAAGGAAAAGGGTCTTTGAAAATCACTTTTGTCAAGACTTTCTCCATTTAAGAGACATTAAAAAAATTAAAACCTGGGGCTAAATAATTGAACTAGGCGCTGTAGCAGTTACGTTTTCAATGACAGTCTGGGTCTAGCAAGAGCTTGTTAATAAAAAAATCGGCATTTCTTTCATGCTGTTATAAACAAGTTTTGTGCAGCACATTTGAAAATGTATTTTCTTGATAATTCCTATTGTATAGCCCATGGACTCCCACTGCACAAGGCAAATGATGATAATAGTAATCATCGGAGCTAGAATACTGCAAGTCCTATTAAACTTGACTCGAGAGAAAGCATACTGTGTGCTATTGGCTGGCACATTGTTACATAGCTTTCTTTTTCTTCTTTCCTTGAGCCTTTTTTTAAACAATTGTTATGCTGTCAAATAATTTTCTACAGCCTTAAATATTATGAGGTTATGTATTACCTGTGTGACAAGTAGGGAGAAGTTGGCATAAAATCATACTCAAAGTTGGGCTGTAAATTCCAGTTGGGGGTGTGCTAAGATGATGAAAAAGATATGAAAATTAGACAGTCAGTAAACATTTATTAAATGCCTACCATGTGCTGAACACTGTGCTAAACCCTGGGAATACACAGAAAGGTAAAAGATAGTCCTTATCCTTAAGAATCTCGCAATCAAATGGGGGAAGACCATAGACAACATATAAAAAGGAACTAAAAAGTTTGGGATGGCCTCAGGGTGCCAAATTTAGATGTTACTGGCAGTACTTCCAGTCTTTCTGAAGCTGGAAACAAGAGAATTTTGTGCCTAATTAGCAAGACTAATTAGTTAAAATAGGAAGCTATTAGATGGCTGACTGGGGTGAGTTTAATGGGGATAGATGTTATGTCTTATATTTGGTTTCGAAAAATTGACTTCACGAGCATGAGATGAGGAGGCGTGATTCGTCAATGATTTGTTTGAAAAATATCTGGAGTTTTAGTGACTTCAAACTCTATATGAGTCAATAGTATGATATAGCAGCCAAAAAAATCTAGTACCATATTAGGCTATATTAAGATAGGCCTAGTGCTCAGGACTATGGGGTTCATAATTTTGGTCTCCTCTATCAAGGTCAGCTACATCTAAAAGATTATATTCCATTCTGTGGTCCACATTTTAGAAAAGTTGTTTATCACCTGAGATATTTCTGCATAATTATAGCAATCAGGTTGGAGAGAGAATTGGATCTCATTAAGGAATAACTGAAGGAACTCTGCATGTTTTACTGGACAAGATGTCTCAGGGGACGACAGGCTAGCTCTCTTCAAGCATTTGAAGGGCTGGTAGGTGGAAGCAGGATTAGGTGTTCTGTTTGGTCCCAAAGGGCAGCACTAGAAGCAGGGAGTATAAGTTGCAAAGAGACTGATTTATACCAGATGTCAGAACTAGAACTGTCCCAAAGTGGTATGTTGTCGAGTGGATTACTAGCTGGTCTCTAAGGGCCCATCTACCTTTGACATTCTGCAGATTTGGTTGCTCACAATTAAAGTATGATTATAAGGTAAAGAGAAGTTACTGAATTTATCTATCTTTATCAATAGCCAATGATGAATTGATGAAAGAATTATCTCATAGTTCATTTAGTTGTATAAGTTAGACAAGTGCTGACGAAGTATTCATAAGTCATTTAGAGCTAGATGTATTAAACAAAATGAAAGAAATTACTCAAATGAAAAACTTTGGTTTCTTAAGGGTTTCTTTGTGTTTTTTTCTTAATATTGCATTTTGCCACAAAGCTTTTTCCAACTGAAAATTTAGAAGAATATTCATTCCCTCTGGTTAGAGTTGCTCATAGTAAATGTCATTTCTGCTTGGATGCACACTTGGTTATTTTGAAGTTTTATAAGCTTATTATGATAATGCTGGCTCATTTGCACTAATCTAGGAAGGTTTGAAGATTTTTGTGTCACCTGGCATTAGAAATGGATGCTTATTAAATATTTTAGTTTTTCTAATGCCTTTTGCAAGTTAGTGATTAATAAATTAATACCTAATTTATACCAAGAATTTTGAATTGATGTTTATTAGTTTCATTTTTTTGCCTTTTGGAAGGCAATTGGGGTTAATTAAATTGCCCAAGGTTACACAGCTAGTGTGCGTGTGTGTGTGTGTGTGTGTGAAGTGTCTGAGGCCGGAACCGAACTCGGGTCCTCCTGACTCCAGGGTCGGCACTTTACTCACTGCGCCACCTAGCCACCCCCATGGTTTCATTTTATTAACTTTTGGAAAAGCATATTTATTTGTTCTTAAAAATGAATGAAATATTTGTGAAAATTCCCAACTAAATTATTAAAGCATATCTATGGTAAAATACTAACCACCAGCTACTGTTCACATTAGAGTATAAAAAGAAACAAATAATCTCATTGTGTTTCATTTTACATTTCATTTTTTATTCTGAAGTTAATATCAAATATAATTATCATTTCCATATGCATAGTACAACAGAAAGAGGGGATTTCACATGAAACTGTGAATCTATATTATATACCATTGCCTTCCTTTGTCAATAAAATATAGCATAATAAATTAAAATCAAATATGACAAATTCAGTGCCTAATTTTCAAATAGTCCCACCTGTCTGTGATTCTTTCTGGACTTTATTGTTTTCTGTCCATTTTTTAAATATGATTCAGTGACACACTTTTCTTTTGCTTTTTTTCTGTTTTCTTCTTTATCACTATACCTTCTCTTCTTCCCATTTACACCTAAATTGGAAAAAAGAAAAAAGAAAAACAAAGCACTTCTAACAAATATCCATAGTCAAGCAAAACAAATTCCCACATTGGTTATGTCCAAAAAGCACAGACGTCCATTATCACCACTACTATTTAAAATTGTACTAGAAATGCTAGCTATAGCACTAAAACAAGAAAAAGAAATTAAAAGAAAAAAAACAGGCTAAGAGGAAACAAAACATCACTTTTTGCAGATATTATGTTCTAACTAGAAAGTCATCAACAAAAAATTAACTGACACAACTAAAAGTTGCTGGATATAAAATAAATTCACATAAATCATAAGAGCATATTGTCAACAAAACACAGCAAAAAAAGATTTTTTTTCAAAATATCTTCAAAACATATAAAAATATGGAAGACTATCAAAACATGCACATGAACTTCTTGAATACAATTACAAAACACTTTTTAAAGAAATAGACAAACTTTAATAAAGAGAAATAATACTTGATGATGTTTATCCCATGCTAACAGTAAAAAATGGCTGTTAATTAATTTAGTGCTATGGCAATCAAAATACCAAAGGTTTCTTTTATGGAGCTAGACAAAATAACAACAAAATTCATCGGGAGGAAAATAGGTCAAGGATGTCTAGAGAAATAATAGGAAAACATAAGAAAGAAGACAGCCTAGCAGTGCCATATCAAAAATTACACTGCAAATCAGTATTCACTGAAATGAATTGTTACCAGTTAAAGAACAGATAGGTGATCCAGGGGAATAGATTCAGCATGCTATAGCCAAAAGCAAATGCCCATGTTAGCATAACGTTCAATATACCCGAAGACCTCAGCTACTGGGGTAAGGGCCAATGAGTTAATAAAAACTTATGGAAAAAGTGGAAAGCAGTCTGGAAGATATGAATTATAGACCAACATCTCGTAACATATAACAAGATAAGCAACAAAATGAGTGGCATCATGAACAAATTAGAGGACAGCAAGAAAGGAATTATCTTTCATATTTATGGACAGCAGAAAAGTTCATGACTGATCAAGGAATACGGATGGACAAAGAGGATAAAAATGTACAATTTTGATTACATAGCATTAAACAATTTTTGTTCAAACAAAGCCTATGCATGTAAAACTAGAAAGGAAAAAAGGTAACTGGGATGAAAATCTTTGCAACAAGTTTCTGTGTTCAAAATATCATATATAAGGAATTGACTGAAATGTACAAAAACAAGAACTCTTACCCAATAGATAAATGATCAAGGAATATGAGCCAGTAGTTTTCAAAGGAAGAATCCTAAGCTTATCAAATTAGTATGGGGGGAAAGTACTGAGGGGAAAATGTTCCAAATCTCCAATAAAGAGAGAAATTAAAGTTAAAGCAGCTCTGAGCTCCTACCACATGCCCATCACTTTGGCAAAGTTGACAAAAAGTGAAAATGACAATTGGTGGAAGGGCTTTGGGAAAGAAGACATGAATTTCCTGTTGGTAGATACATAAATTAGCTCAGGCATTCTGTAAAACAATCTGACACCATGTCTAAAAGCCACTAAACTATGTATATTCTTTGACCCAGTGATACCACTACTAGTCCTATACCACAAATAAAAAAAAGGAAAATGACTCATATGTCCAAAAACATTTAAGCAATTCTTCTTGTTATAACAAAGAACTTGAGGCTAATGGAGTCCCCATAGATTAAAAATGGATAAACAAATTATGGTATATTAACGTAATAGAATATTGTTGCACTGTAAGAAATGACGAAAAAAAATCTGGCCATAATTCCATGAAATGATTCAGAGTGCCATGAGCATGTAAAAAATAACACTATAAAAACACATGTTAAAAGATTTAATTCTATTCAACTCCATGAGCAACCAAGATTCCAAAGCACTAATGATGAAACATGCTACCCACCACCTTTCAGAGAGGTGCTGGACTCGATATGCAGAACAAGCTGTTTTCTCCATCACACATAGGGTTGGCTTTTCACTTATTTTATGTCCCTGTATG
Organism: Petaurus breviceps papuanus; assembly: GCF_028583685.1. Taxonomy (NCBI): domain Eukaryota; kingdom Metazoa; phylum Chordata; class Mammalia; order Diprotodontia; family Petauridae; genus Petaurus; species Petaurus breviceps. The sequence continues at coordinate 3,904,355 of NW_027187369.1, read as the reverse complement.
GACATTAGCTGGTTTCTTAGACCCTTTTGATCTCTTTCTGTCATAACTGTTCCTCATAATAAAAGTATAATTTTGAGTTAAATAAAAGTTACTGAATACATTTTCATCTTATACTGCTTCTCTAACAATAAATGCTGAAAGTGTTGTTTCCTTTTTTATCAAGTTGTATAATTTAGATAAGTTCTGCTTAAGTGTTCATAAGTCACTTCTGGCTAGATTTTGGAAACAACGTGAAAGAAATCATGCACATCAAAAATTTAGTTTCCCTTGAGGGGTTGATATTACTTTCTGTCATGATTTTTCCAGCTAAAACTTCTGAAGAATATTCATTCCCTCCAGTTATAGTTACTCATAGTAGATGTCATTTCTGCTTGCGTACACTCTGTGGGCACCACATGCAGAACTACCTCAAATGAGTTTCTAGAGTTTGGTCTCTACTTCCTAGCACTTGTCTCTGCTTATAACAGAGTTTCTTCCTCTCTTTTCTGCAGTCCAGGACTAGATTTTTTTTTCTCTTTGGTTTACTTTAGAACTGTTCCTTCTAGCATATTTTTAGTTTCTCTCTAAAATGCCCAAGTTTATGGAGAATCTGGGGTTCTCTTGGTCCTACTACGCTACCATCTCCTCACAGTACTTCAGTTTAAATTTCCATTTCAAAAGGTAATGCTTTAAGAAATTCTGAAAATCACAGCCAAATACAATGAATATATATTTCAATTAAAGACTTGGAGTTTGGCTCACCCAAATTTTCATGCCTTGAAACAAGGCATATGTTTTCATTGAACAAATTGGTTTTGAAGTTGGAAGTTTAACAAGAAGCGTCTTTCCCAAATATAATATTTTTCCTCTGTGTAGTGCACATTAAACAACAGTGTATCTGTACCATAACTTTCATATTTTGGAAGAATTGGGAAGATGAGTATGACAGTATTTTAGTTGTCTCTATATGACCTTTCTTACGGCTTTACAGCCTTGTACAGCATGAATGTTATGGTTGTTCTCACATGTAAGAAAATCAACATTTTGATGGAAACTTTTTTAGCTTGTGCCTTTAGCAGAATAAAAGACAAGAAAAATGTTTTGTAAATAGGCAGCATTGTTGGAATTGATTATTATTTTTTTATTTCTAAAGATCAAACTCTCTTGTGGAAAGAGCACCAGACAGAGTTAAAGGGGCTATTTTCTCAAATTCTTGTATTCCTTAGTAAACTTAGCTAAGTTACTTACCTTCTCTCTGCCTTAGTTTTTCTCTAAAAGGAGGAATTAGATGAGACCAACTGTAATACCATTCTCAGCTTTGACATTTTAAGAGGCAGTGGCATGTTATAGTAGAAAGCATACCAGATTTGGATTCAGAGCATGTGGGTTCATATCCTGGTTCTAACGTTGTGACTTTGGGCAAGTCAATTAACCTGTCTGCTCCTTAGCTTCTTCATTTGTCAAATAAGAGGATTAGTCTAGCTACTAGGACCCCTTCCACTTCTCACCTTCTATGATTTTTATGATAGTAGCTAAATAGCTACTACCATAAAAGGAAATAACAAATTCTATAAAAGTGAATATGAAAATTTGTTTGAGGACTTCGAAGGGCTGTAGAATTAATTCACTCTTGCTAAGAGAATATTTTCTTGGTTCAGCCTTATTCAAATACTCAAAGCAGTCAATGATCACATCTTTGGATATTGCTTCTACTGAAGGAGAACCCACCTCATTCACACAGACAAAGCTATGAGACTCTCATTCACATGGTACCTCATGTTTGCTTCAGGAACTCCATCCAGTTTCCTCACTGACACAGAGGGTGTCTCTTGGTTATTTCTTTCTCTTGGAATATGATCAGACCACCTTTTTTCACTTAACTATTTCTTTGTTGACATGCTTTACTCTGATTTGCCTTCATAATGTCTTATTTGTAATGTCTTAGAGCCTGCTCTTATCTACCATTCACCTCACCATTTTCCCTGGGTGATGCTCAGTTTCAGTTCTTCAGAGGCCATCCTGTTCTATGATTAACAACTCTTAAAATAAGGCAAGATTATCATTATTTAAAAGATGGATCTTTGATTCATTGAGAAGGTTGTTGTTAAAAGAATTTTCCCGTAGGGGCGGCTAGGTGGCGCAGTGAGTAAAGCACCAGCCCCGGAGTCAGGAGGACCTGGGATCGGTTCCAGCCTCAGATACTTAACACCCACACATAAAAACTGGTCATGTAACCTTGAGCAAGTTACTTAACCTCAATTGCTTTAAAAATATAATAATTTTGCCCTTTTAAGGGATACCCTCTTCTGCTCTTAAATTCTGGGTGCAGTTCATTGGCTGATTTTGGTGTTTGGAGTTTTCTTAGCAAAGATACTAGAGTGGTTTGCCATTTCCTTCTCCTGCTCATTTTACAGATGAGGAAACTGAGGTAAACAGGGTGAAGTGACTTTCTCTCAGGGGCACATAGCTAGTAAGCATCCAAGGTCAGATTTGGAGTCATTCCTTATTCCAATGGCAGCACCACCTAGAAGTCCCTGAAATAATTGTAAAAATACCTTTTTGTGCAGAAAATCTATTTCACTATGAAACAAAGGTCTATCTAGACCCTGCTTCATTTTCCCACCTTTGCTTCCCTTACCTGTGAATTTCTTATTCTGATTTCTGTGATCTGTTCCCTGGAACAGCTATGGGCAATGGTCTTAAGCCACAAGCAAGCATCTCCTAAAATCAGTGTTGTCTCTCTCCACTTGAGAAGGAGCCAGGGCAGAGTATAACCACATCATATACTTCTGGATGCCAAGTTTTTTCATTCTGGTTCTTGGGCCTGGTGCCATGACTACTGTTCAGTGAAACTTATGAATGGTACTACCTGATACACATGTGAACTATGGAGGTAGTTTTTACACTAACAAAATCATAGATTTTGACCAAAGTAATAATTATCATAATGACAGAATATTAAGTTTTCTTCTAGCTCAAGTGTATATGATCCTGTGATCCTGCTAGATTAATAAGAAAAAGGAATGTCATAGACATGGTGTATCTTAATTTCAGCAAATCACCTGATACAGTCTCTTAGAATAGCCTTGTAGAAAATATGGAGAAATGGGCACTGGAAGATAATGATCCTAATATGTGACTCCATAGTGAATAGTATGCTCAAAGAGAATATTGATTAATGCACTGATGTCAACCTGGAAGGGTACTCTCTATGTTATAGGGCTCTGTCATGTTCAACATTTTTATCAATGACTTGGATGAAAGACATGGCAGGCATGTTTATCAAATTTGTGGATGGCACAAAGCTGGGAGGGATAACTAATAAACTGGTTGACAGAATCATGATTCACAAAGATTTTGACAGGCAGGAATGATGAGCCCAAACTAATAAGGTGAAACTTAAAAATGCCCCTGAATTTACTTTCAAAATCACAAATTCATGAGTAGAAAATGAGGGGCACTTGGATTAATGACAGCTCATGTGAAAAAGACTGCAGGGTTTTAATTGATTCCGTCTGGGCCAACAGTAATGCTTGACTACAAAATCTGATGTGAAAGATCATATTAAAGGCTGCTTTCATATAAGTATCACGTCTAGATCAGAAGAATGGAAATCCCACCAAGTAGAGACACAAGTACCAGAGGCATGAGTCATCTTTGACGTATTTGTTTACTACATATGTGCCTCATCACTCCTGTACTTTACTTGGCTCCACTCTTCCTGCTAATGCTGTGTATTTGTGGGAGAGTACACCTTAGCTTTGTGGGTTGACTCAACTATTATTCTACTATATCATCTCTAATTTGTGTTCTAATTTTGTCTACTGATCGTTAAAGCTAAGTGAACTGGTGAGGCCTTGTGAGCTTTCGTTTGGGGAGTTCAGACCCAAAGAATAACCTTGAATCTGAGAGCATAGTTGTCCTAAACCTGAGAATGCTGATGAGGCAGGATGCCATATTGTGGGGTTGCATCTGGCTTATCTTCGAGTCCTCTGATTGTTTGCAGGGACCTACTGGTGAGATTCACCATCCATTGCTTTCCTTTCTGGAAGCCCTACACCTGCAGGTATGTACTAGACAAAAATTATCCTTTTATGTTGTTTGGTTCCCAAACTATGGTGACAGTCATTTTCTTTTTTTATTGTGTTTCCTTGGCAAGTCAGGTCAGTTTCTTTGATGTACCTTTTGAATGCTCTAGTACTTAAGTACTGATATCTATTATTTTCCTGCATTCATTATTAGAATGGGAACTTATATGAGTAGTCTGAATGTTGCTTACCTAGAACACCGGTACCTCTAGCCTGTACCCAGAGGACGTCTGGCTTAGGGAGTACTTCAGTAATTAAAGCACAAGGACATGGAGAGAATTCTGTGGGACGCTATAGGCACTTTCCATGTGAAGTATTCATTAAATGACATGAAAAAAGGACAAAACCCTGGTTTTTTGTAAATTACCATAAAATGTGTGCACTTCTGAAATTTCTGATAAAATAAGAGCTTTAGAAAAGTATTAGAAAGTGATTACTAGGCCTCTCTCAAAGGATGACAGGACATTACATAGAGTTAAAACATTGTTAGTCAATGAGAGATTGTCTGGCAACAGATTGTCAGAACTGACCTTGGAGAAAAGGCTAGATTAGCTTGGATCTCTCAAGAAATAGTAGACTCTACAAACCTTAGTAGAAGGGACTTAGTATGAAAAATTACTCTCCCTTTGTGGGGAGAAACTTAGCCTACCAGATGAATAATCCTTTGGGTCCTGGCTAGAGCATGCTGCTGATATGATTGATACAAGGGTGCCTCAGGGGACCAACCATTGATGTAATATATCCACTGAAAAGTCAGTGTTCAGAGATGACAATATTGAAAGTTTTTGAGTGTTTGATGAAATTTGGTTATGCTGAAAGTGCTGATTTTATTTCCCTGTAATACCCAACCACCTTCAAGCGGCAGCCGGAGAAGGAATGGAGAAGCTCTTACACAGGGCTGTGATTGACAAGAAAATTAATTTTTATATTGTTAATATCAAATGTAATATTCCCTTCTCTGTCAAAAGGCCATTCTGGCAGTAGTTAGAAAGAAACACTAGATAGGCCTAGGAATGTCATTGCATTCCTGCTCTTGGCTCTCAACAAAGTTGGGCCTGGGCCTCTCTACACAGGAATCTGATTTAAGTGCCCTTGCCTTTTCCTTCTGAAATTATAAAAACCTTCCTGTAAGTTTTCTCCATGGACACACATAGCAGTGCATTAGGCTTGGGACCCTCTTTATCTAGATTAAAGACACCTTTTCCCCTGCATAAGAGTTTGATTTATTTCAGGGCTCAACATGATCAAGGAGGCAATACCTGTGAAGCACATGACGACACCATACAGGAGAGTGGACACAATTGCAGATGCTTTAACAGAAAGACTCCCATTCCCCACCAGTACCTCCATTCCTCCTGCTGGCAGCTAGTGATACAGTGGGTAGAGTGCTGGGCCTGGAGTTAGGAAGACCCAAATTCAAATCTCGCCTCAGACAAGTACTAGCTGTGTGTGACCCTGGATAAGTCAGTTAGCCACTGTTTGCTTCAGTTTCTTCACCCATTAAATGGGGATAATAATAGCACCTATCTTTCAGGGTTACTATGAGGATAAAATGAGATAATATTTGTAAAAAGTGTTTACCATAGTGCCTGCTGCATACTAGGTACAGAATAAAGCTCCTGGATTTGTTCTGTGAAGTTTGGATTCTGTCAAAGGGCCTCACTTGAGTACCTAGAAGGCCACATGTGGCCTTGAGGTTGCAGGTTTCCCACCCCTGATGTAGTCCATTCTTTTCATTTTATAGATGCAGAAACTGAGGCCTAGAGGGGTTAAATTTTGTCCTTTCTTTCCCCCTTACACTGACCAGTCTTAATTTAGTCTCAAAACCTCTTCCCTTCTCCCCCAGGGCAGCTTGTCCACTGGGCTGAAGCTTATTTGGCATTAAAACCTTATCCCTCAACTGCCAGCTTTAATTTATTTCCCTTAGGGGATCTTCTCTCTGCTTCTTTCTGGTTAGAAGGGGAAAAAAATCAGCTTCCTTCTCTAAGCTTTCCTTTTTAGCTACAAAGTTTACCTCTTCACTTGCTCCTACCCCATCTTGTCTTTGGTTTGCTCAGTTCACTTTACTGCTGGCATATCTGAGTAGATCCCACTTGGATGTAAGCATGACCTCATTGAAATAACATTTAAAAGAAAAAAAATATCTCTTTCTGAATCAAAGGTTTAATTTCCTTGTGTTTCCTATCCATGCCTTTTTCATTTTTTCCTTTCATTGAGATGTTACTCTAATATCCTCCTTTTTAAACTTATTTTATTCACACTTAGTATTGCTAATAAAAAGACTCCTTTACAATGATTCCATATTGTTCAGAGGTTCGTATCCTTATAAGAGAGAGGTTTTTTTTTACTGTTTACTTGACAAGATCTTAGAGTTCTATTTATAAAAACACTAACAAAAAAAAGTGTTGGTATTGAGTCAACTACTTCCTAGCATCCCGAAAATAGAAGGTGTCTCAGAGTTCCCCTAGTCCAAAGTAGGAATCAATTTTGCATCTGTAGCTAATGGCCCCTTGAAGGTGCCCTTCACTACACCTCCACTCATTATGCCTTTGGGGTAGTTTATTCAAATTCATGACTCTGACCTCTGCCCATTTCTGAATTGCTGGTAAACCAAAAGTCCATGAATGTTAGCAAAAAGGAGGTCTTTGTTCAGAAGGACTTTGATCAGCTGTCTAATGTCCAGAGAAAGGCAACCAGATGATAATATAAGCAAATTAGGAGTTCATGGAATAGTATACCTGTCACATCTATAAGCCAAGGAAAACATTTAAATATGAAAACAACAGGTATATGAAGAATGTATGAAGAAACAAGAGATGGAGAACATTATGAAATGCAAAATGGATAATTTTGATTACATTTAAAAAAAAAGGTTGTGCGCAAAGCCAATGCAGCCAAGATTAGAAGGGAAGCAGAAAGCTGAGAAAAAATTTTATAGCTAGCATCTCTGATAAAGGTCTTATTTATATAAAGAAATTAGTCAAATTTATGAAAATACAATCCATTCCCCAACTGATAAATGGTTACAGGAAATGAACAGGTAATTTTTAGAGGAAGAAATAAAAGCTATCTATAGTCATATGGAAAAAAATGCTCTAAATAACTTTTTATTAGAGAAATGCAAATTAAAACAACTCTGAAGTACCACCTCACACAGATCAGATTGGCTAATATGGTAAAAAAGGAAAATGATAAATGTGGGAAAATTGGAACACTAATGCATAGAGCTGTGAACTCCAGTCATTCAGAAGAGCAATTTGGAACTATGCCCAAAAGGCAATCAAATTGTTCATACCTTTTGATCCAGAAATACTACTGCTAGGTCTGTATCCCAAAGATATCATAAAAAAGGAAAAGGGGCCTATATGTGTAAAAATATTTATAGCAGCCCTTTTCATGGGGGCAAAATATTGGAAATTGAGGAGATGACCATCAATTAGAGAATGGCTGACCAAGTTGTGGTATATGAATGTAATGGAATACTATTGTTCCATGAGAAATGATGATCAGGTAGATTTTAGAAAAACCTGGAAAGACTTATATGGATTGTTGCTGAATGAAGTGAGCAGAACCAGGAGAACATTGTACACACAGTAACAATGACATTGTGCAGTGTCCAACTTTGATAGATTTAGCTCTTCTCAGCAATGCTAGAATCTAAGACAATTCCAAAAGACTAATGATGGAAAATGGCACCCACATTGTTAGAAATACAAACACAATTGATAACAAAATTTGGGTATCCAAAGAAGATTATTGAGGAGAAGTTCAGAGGAACAAGAAGCAAACTCAGCCCTTCTTTAGAAAGGAGAAGTGCTGAATACAAACGTGAGAAAAGCTTTATACCATTAGTGTGGACTGGATACTTCCCTTCATCATAGTCCTTCTCTTGGTTTGAAGGTCTCTCAAGACCTTTGTCTGCCTTTCATTTGGTCGGGTCCACCTGCTGTCTGCTAACTCCCTTTATCTTACTTTAGTAAGGTCTAGCAATTCTATGGGAACTTAACTCCTTTCTGTTTCTCACAATTGATTATCAGTAGTTTTTACTTTAATAATTTTGAGCAGTTCTGTGGACCTTAACTCTTTGCTATCTCTCACAACATCCAGGGAAAGAATTATGGAGTCCAAATGCAGATTGAAACATGCTCTCTCTCTCTCTCCGTCTTTCCTCTCTCTTTCTCTCTCCCTCTCTCCCTCCATCTCTCTATTTCTTTCTCGTGGTTTTCCCTTTTGTTCTGATTCTTCTTTCACAACCTGACTAATGTGGAAATATGTTTTAAAAAATAAATAAAAATAAGAAAAAAGAAAGGCAGCAAAAAGAGATAATTGGGAGAAGGAACTAGGAATTTGGAGTCTGAAGAGGAAAAGATTCAAGGGGGCAGTGATAGCTGTCTTCAGATATCTGAAGGACAGTTGTCATTTTAAGAAGGGATTGGACTTGTTCTGTTTAGCTCCAGAGGGCAGAAATAAGTGTAATGGGTTGAAATAGGAAAAAGGAAAATTTAGGTTTGCCATTGGGAAAAAATGTCCTAACAGTCAGAGGTTCATAAAAGTAGAAAGAGCCAACTTAAGAGTACAGTGGGTTCCCCATGACTCTGGAGGGCTTCAATCATAGGCTGGAATACTTGTTGAGGATGTCACGAAAGGAATTCTTCAGTTGTGATTTGTGCTACATTAGAGGTGTTGGGATAGGAGTGCACAAAGCTACAACCCCTTGTTCCCCTCCCCCCATACCCCTGAACACATACATTCACACTGCAGGAGAACTAGATTAGGATGTAATCGAGAAATAGTTAACACAATAAATAAAGATATATAGATAATTCACTTATGTGTTTTTTTAAATCAATATGTGGGTCCTTATGGAAGGTTTAGTGACCCATCTCTATTTGAGTTTGATATCACTGGACTAAAAATGATCCCTGAGTTTTCTTCTTGTTCTTAAATTCTTTGATGTTCCAGAGAATAAATGGAAGAGAAGAAAAACTGTTAGGAGGGCAAGCAACAAGAAGGTTGTTGACATCCAAAGTAGAAAAATAATGAACTCCTTATCTCATTGGTGGTCGTGTGAATGAAGAGATGGGAGTACAAGAAACTACATTTAGACATAAATACACACATAAAATATACATATATAAATACATACATATATGTATATGTAAATATATACACACAAACTTTTGTGTGTATGTATAAATAAAATACACACATCAGAATGGTCAAGCCAGAGGCTAAGCTGTGCTGAACAGTGTTAAGTATGCTTTCTCTACCATGCTTAACTAAAGTTCCCTTTTATGGAACTTTAGTTAATGGGCTAAGATGTCCCATTTTATTGTAATTGTAACCAGATCCAACAGACTAGCAGGATTCAGGTCCAGGTTATGAGAGAGGGGCTAGCTGGGAGCTGACCAGTGCTCATGGACTATGTGTATGTGGTCTCAGAGAGTCAGGAGATAGCCGAATTAACAACCTGCCCAAGGTTCGTTGACCACATGCAAGGCGCTTAACCTAGCTGAGGTTTATAATTTCTCATATGTGAAATATGGATAATAGCATCTAAAGTGCCATCCCTCAGGACCATTATGGGGATCAGACAAGATGTTGCAAAGAAGATTAGAGCTTTAAAGTGCCTCCTATACTTTAACTCTCCTTTTTTAGCATGCAAACATAATTCACATTTTGTCTATGTATGTTCATATTATTTGTATGTACTCTACCTCCAATAGAACGTAAACTCCTTGAAGGCAGGAGCTATTTTAGTTTGTCCTTCTATCCCTCTAACCTTGCATATTGCCTTGCATATAATAGGTGCTTAACAAATGCTTGGTGAATTAAATGAAATACTATAATTATATGAGTCCAGTTTCAGCAAAGTTCCTCCACCTTTGCCAATGGATATTTCCTGCGTTTTTTAAACATGGTTTAAGTAGACTGGTGACCAAAAATGCTCCTTTATTTCTTTATGAACACTATTCCGTACCCCACACCTACCAGTTTAACTCTGAACAAAATTAGGAGGGAAAAGTCTAACGGTACAATCACCCTTGGATTGGGTAGAGAAGTTATCTCTTGCACAGTCTGACCCAAGGGCAAAACAAATTCCCCAAACAAAAGTGTTGTGCAAAAATCACCTTGTTTTTTGTTCTCCAAAGTGCTAATTTCAAAACCATTAGGGAGAAGCCTCCACAGATTCCTGGCATTCTGAGAGTGAGACAGGCAATTTCCAAAATATTAAGGTGTCACTGCAAAGTGATTTAGGTTCTCAATTTGGTCTGCCTATAAACTTTTGAACTCAGATACAGTAAGTCCTTGCCTGCCTTTCATCTAAGGTATACCACCTAAAGCCTTTTGAAAAGAATTAATATATTTAATCACTTGAAAATGCATAGGCTCTAGGCTCATCCTCCCAGCCCCCACTATTCTGGCAGAGCCCATCCTCCACTTTCAGGGTTCTAGGGGTAATACTGAAGGATTAGTGGTGATGGTAGGATCAGGATTGTGACCCACAGGCCACCATCTGGTATGTTCTCCCATTAAAAATTGCCTGTTAATGTCTCCCTAGTATCTTATAACCAGTTAGCATAGAGCTTTTGCTAAGGGAAATTTACTGAGAAGAGATAGCAAAAATCCTTCCCTCTTAAACAGGAAGCCTATGTTCTTTTATCCCCTTGATCTTTGGGAAAAGCAAGCCCAAACTTAGAGTAGTTGCTATCAAACTTTCTTCCCCCCAACTTCACTTCTATTTTTTTTGGAGGGGGAAGGTAGGGCAATTGGGGTTAAGTGACTTGCCTAAGGCCACATGGCTAGTTTTTTTGTGTTAAGTGTCTGAGGCTGGATTTGAACTCAGGTTCTCCTGACTCCAGGGCCAGTGCTCTATTCACTGCACCACCTAGCCACCCATCAACTTCACTTCTGAGCTTAACGCAGCCAACTGACACATCAGGGTTCCCAGGGTCTGCCTTTATTCGCTTCTGGTTATGTAGGTTGATCCTCAGAAATGGCTCCTTACTGGCCTCAGTTACTCCAGCTACATGTTCTGGTTAATGAGGGACTCTGTGATGGCTCTTCTTGACCTTCTGAAGCAACATCATAACTTGGTCCATTCTGTCCCTGATACTTTTTCAATGAAGACAGGGAAAGAATGAAATGCAACTGAAACAGGAAAAACAAAGAAGCATCTGGTATTCACAGCCAAATGGCAGCTGGTAGGGAGATGAGGCAGCTTTGGCAGCAGGCAACAGGCCACTACCACTTGGCCACTACTATGTTTCCCCCACTTGGAGGCTTCTGCCATTCCTTATCTCACTTACAGGCATCTGTTTGAGCTTTTTATATGTATACTCAAGTCTAGCTCAGCAACTAAGAAGCTTTTTTGTCAGCACTCAGTGAACCAATGGCAAATAAGATACCTGAACATTTTCCAAAAAGGGGAGAAATGGAGCCCTCCATTCCACATTTCCAGGTGCCGGTTGACCTAGCCTCCATGTGGATATCATAGCAGGCAGAATATATTGTTGATGACCTAAGGACTGAGCTCCCATTAACCAGCACTACCCCTTCCCCCCGCCCCCCCCCATGACTAATAATACTTACAGCAGTAGGTATGTCTCTTGAAATATCAAACGCATACTAGGTATTACCTTGGTTTATCAAGACAGGTAGAACTTTCTAGAGAAACAGTATCAAGTAGTGGGCAGAGAGCTTGATTTTGTGATCCTGGGTGTGTGTCACATGACCTTTCATTGCTTCAAGCAACTCTCTCTGACTCCAAGCTACATTGGTAGGGGAAGCACCCCTACCCAGAGATTTGCCCATTGATGATATCACAAGTCCAGAATCATCCCACCACCAAAAAAAAAGGTAATTTTATCAGAATTTTATGGTTTTTACTGGTGAAACAAGGGGAGCAGAGAAAAGATGAGGCCTGTATTATTAAATTCCTTGAAATATCCCATTTTGAACTTTTTCAAACTCTTTAAGTATAATGAAGTCATGCTATTAGGAGAGACGATAAGACAGTTTACAGAGTTTTTACACTGAAGAATCATTTCTCTTTGTAGCAATTTGTTGTCAGTAGACTATGGAATTATAGATATTGAGGAAATTAACAAGGAAAGGAAACGTGGACCTTTGTTGCTGAAACTTAAGAAGAAAACATTGCATGATGTAAGCTTGCTTTCTCCTCTCTCCCTCCCTCCTCTTCCTTCTGTCATCCCTCCCTTCATTGCTCCTCTCTGTCATACTCCCTTCTCCTCTCAAGTTTCCCACAACATTCCCTTTCAGCAGAAAGCATCACATTCTTTACCAAGCACATAGAAGCTGTTCTCCCTGAGCTTTCCTATTCTCCCCTATTCTACATTTTCAAAACACTTGGCACCCCTCATTCTCTCCTCCTTTATACCAGCCTCTCTTGAAGAAGTTGGTCTCCTCTTCATCTAGGCTAACCCCCCTATTTATACTCTTGATTCCACTCTCTCCTATTTATTGCCTCTAGCGGACTGCCCCCAGAATCATTTCCTTTCTCTTTAATTTTAACTCTCTCCCTATATATTGAATCATTGCCTCTTCTTCATGAACATGCTTCCCCCTCCTGAAAATCCCTTCCCTTGATTCCATCATCCCCTATAACCCAGATTTCCCCTCCCTTTCACAGTCAGTCTCCTACAAAAAGCTATCTATATTCATTAGCTCCACTTCTTCTTCTCTCACTCACTTTTCAGCTTCTTGTAATTTGACTTCTGACTTCATTAATCAACTGAAACTGCTCTTTCCAAAGTTACCAGTGATCCCTTAATTGCCAAATTTGATGGCCTTTTTTTTAATCCTCATCTTCCTTGACATTTTGATAGCAATTGACATTGTTGACCACCTTCTCTCGCTGGATACTCTGTCCCCTGAATTTCTATGACATCTCTCTCAGTTCTCCTGCCTGTCTGAATATTTCTCCTTAATCTCCTTTGAGGTACAGTCAACCATACTGTGCCTCCTGTCTGTATACTTCAAGACTACCCCAGGGCCTCTTTTGTTCCCTCCCTATACTCTTGGTGATCTCCTCAGACCCCAGATGAAACCCAAATCTGTTTATCTGCCTTATTCTCTCTCCTGAACTTTAATCCCACACTACCAGCTGACTATTGGACATTTCCAAAGGGATGCTGTGTAGGCACCTCAAAACTGATACTAACAAAATAGAATTGATTATCTCCTATCCCCTCCTAATCTCAAGCCCTGGAAACCCTAACCTTCCCTCTTTCTGTCAAAGGGATCATTATCCTTCTTATTGTAAAAGTTTGCAACTTCAGGGTCATCCTTGACTCAGCCCACATATTCCATCAACTGCCAAGTCTTTTCAATTTTATCTCCGTAGTATTTCTCCTATTGAGCTACTTCCCTCAACTCATAGCCACCATCCTAGTTCAGACCCTCATCACCTATCAGCTGATTTCTTGAAATAGCTTCCTAATTGGTTTCTGGGCCTCAAGTCTCTCTTTTCTTCAGTCAGTCTTCCACACACCTGCCAATGTGAAAACTAGCATAGGGTTGACAGTGTCATAGCCCTACTCAGTAAGTTCTAGTGGCCTCCTATTACCTCTGGGATTGATTTTTATCTCGATTTTCAATATGCCTACCCCTTGGCTCCAACTTACATTTCTAGCCTTATGATACATTATTTCCCATCACTTACTCTTTGCCCCAGTCAAACTGGCCTTCTTGCTTTTATTTACACACTATATCCCATCTCCCTTTTCTGTGCTTTTGTGTTGGCCAATGCCCATTCCCTCTTCACCTCTGTGTCCATCTTGGATCCCTCACATACTTCACAAGTCAACTTAAATTCCTCTTTCTGCCTGATGCCTTTACTGTTCCCCCAGCTTCTATTGTCTTTACCATGCCCCCCATTACCTTGTGTGGATTTTGGATGTGTAAACTTATAGGTGTACTTGTTTCACTCTCTCTCCAGAATGTATATTTCTTCATGGAAGAGACTGTTTCATTGTTATCTTTATATCCCTATCACTTAGCATAGTTACTGGAACATATAAAGAAGAACCTTACAGTCTAGCTTGGAGAAACTCTAGGTTAAAGTCAGCTTCCCAAATATGGGATTGAGTTCAGTTCCATGGGCATCTGTGCCCTTTCCGTGATGGATGAGGAGATGGAACAGTTGCAGACTGCAGGTTCTGTGACTCAGTGCTATGTTGTAGCATGCCCCTTTCATGGAAAGCAACCATCAGACAAACATCTAAGAACTTTTAATGTGAATCTTCATTACAAAAAGGACAGGGCCCAGAATGAGAGGCATACCGTGCCCTGATCAGATAACACCTGAAGCACCACTTTCACTTCTTGGTACCATATTTTAGGAAGGACATTAATGAAGTGAATTCAAATGACAGTGATCATTATAATGAGGTGGTAGAAAATCCTGGAATGGGAAAGGGTTTGGCATATTCATCCTGGAGGAGAAAAGACTGAGAGTGTCAGAGGATAGAATGAAAACAGATAGTGGAACTTGATAATTGTCTCTCCCCAAAGCATTTCAAGGCCAAACTCCAAACTCCATGGTGTGTGTGTGTGTGTGTGTGTGTGTGTGTGTGTGTGTGTGTGTGTGTAAAATTTAAAACTTTCAGGAAACTTAGAGATCATCTGATCCATCCACCTCATATTGTTTATAGTTATTTTAAATGGAATCTCTCTATGTTTTGCTGCTTGGCTTTGTTGGTCATATAAAGAAATACTGATTGTTTTATGGGTTTATATTATGTCCTGTAACTTTGCTGAAGTTGTTAATTATTTCAAGTAGTTTTTCATTCGATTTTCTTGGATTCTCTATGTATCTCACCTGCAAAGAGGGGTAGTTTTGTTTCTTCATTGCCTGTTCTAACTATTTCTTTTTCTTCTCATTGCTATAGCTAACATTTCTAGTACTCTATTGAGTAATAGCAGAGATAATGGGTATTCTTGATTCACCCCTTATTGGGAAGGCTTCTAGTTTATGAGCATTACATATAATGCTTGCTGATGGTTTTAGATAGATACTTCTTATCATTTTAAGGAATGTTCTTTATTCTGTGTTCTCTGTTGTTTTTAATAGCAATGGGTACTGTATTTTGTCAAATGTTTTCATCATCTATTGAGATAATCATATGATTTCTGTTGGCTTTTTATTGATGTGGTCAATTATCTTGATAGTTTTCCTAATATTGAACCAACCCTGAATTCCTGGTATCAGTCCCACCTGGTCTTAGTATATAATCCTTGTGGTATATATATATATATAAAATTTTTTATTTTTAAAATTGTTTTTGATTTATTAATTTGTTTAATTTTAGTTTATAAGATTCAGTTCCATAATCCCTTGAGTTTCAAATGTTTTCCCCTTCCCACCTTACCCCATAGCGACATGCAATCAGGTATAATCCTTGTGATCTATTGCTGCAATCACCTTGCTAGTGTTTTTTTTTTTCAAAGTTTTTGCATTGATATTCATCAGGGAAACTTGTCTATAGTTTTCATTCTCTGTTTTAGCTCTTACTGGTTTAGGTATCAGCACCATATTTGTGTCATAAAAGGAGTTTAGTAGGACTCTATCTTTGCCTATTTTCCCAAATAGTTTATATAATATTGTAATTAATTGTTCTTTGAATGTGTGGTAGAATTCACTTGTGAATCTAACTGACCCTAGGGATTTTTTCTTATGGAGTTATTAATGGCTTATTCAATTTCTTTTTCTACAATGAGGTTATTTAAGCATTCTGTTTCCTGATCTGTCCATCTTAGTAAATTCTATTTTCATAAATCTTCATAAATTTCACTCAGATTGTCAGATTTAGCAACCCTGTTTTATTAAAGAGAGACAGAAACAACAAAGAAGGACCATTTCAGAGGTTGGAAAAAACTTGAGTCTTCTGGGTAAAATTGGGCACCCCAAGCCAGTAAAGTTTCATGGGTTTTTATCTTGGATGAGAAGGACAAGTCATTGCAGGGAGTGAGTTAGGAGCCTGAATCTCCGAACTAATGCTAATTTATTACTGTTAGGAGAGTAGTGAAGAAGATTCCTGGGAAGTTGGCAGCAAATTGATATTCCTTCTTTATGGAAGAAAAAGGGACTTTTGGAAGATCGTATTTTTATGTAGTAACTCAGGGGCATCTTTGCTAGTGGGGTGGGGAGGCTCCTGAGGTCCTTAGAGTCAAATAGCTAACTGGTAGCAGAGTTGTACCTGAGACTTTTGCCTCTTCAACTCAGGGTTTGAAATCTGGCCCACTACTAGAAGCTTTACTCTCAGAATACCAATACAGTTTGGTGTACTATTTTTTTTTCTAGTTAGGCCTGAGGAGACTTTCATTAGTGTTTGAATATGGGAAATCTTCAAACAATCCAGGCAGTCAGTAAGGATATATGTCTCTAGACTAGAGACAGAACAAGCATATGGAAAAGATTTACAAATACTTAGAAAACCCAAGACAGATGCAGAGGGCCAGATGTCCTGGAGGGATTGTGCAGGTGATGGCTTTGCAGGAGGCTACTTTAGTTTCTAGTTGAACACCTGACCAGTGGGAGAAACAGCTAGAGTTTTATAGTAATGATTAGCTATGATCATGGACCATGTGATTGACAGGCATGGCACCAGAGAGCAGCTTTACTAGCTTCAGAAACAGAATGCTTTAGCACCTGTCCTTGGTGGTGCCTAGGGAGGGAAGGAATTGATTAGAACATTTCCAACCTTTAAATGGATCCACTCACTAGACAAGCAAATAAACAAAATAAAAATAAGCAAAAAAAATCTGAATTGATTCTGGCCCTTGCCATTCAAACCACAAAAGAGTATTGGTATGGCTCTATAGAGGCACATCCTCTGACAGAAACCTTCTTCTGATTTGTCACATTGGGAGGGGGGGCATGAAAAAATAGTAATTGCTTTTTCTAACTCCGCTCCCTTGAAATCTAAATGAGAATTGTGACATCATAGTAATATACCATTGACTTATTTATGGAATTCAAGTTTTTAAGTAATTCAATTAATAGGAAAAGCTATCATGTGAATAATAATATAGTTTCTCAGTGAGTTTTTTCAAAAATATTACAAAACCTCTCCTTCCAGATTTAAGCAAACTTGACTTGAAATTTATAGAACCAATTAGAAAATGATCATTCTTGCAAAAAGGCTCTTCCCTTTCCAAATAATTCTTCTTTTAAATAGCATTGGTTAGCCCTTTCACTGCCCACTGTCTTTAACATGGTAGGTCTTTTGGCCATGTTCTCATTTACTCCCTGATTTCTAGGAACTTGGCCACTGGACAGAGAAATTAACTCTGTGATGATATTTGCCAGTAGCACTCCCAGGGAGCATTTCATTCCAAAAACTTGACTAGAATTTGACAACATGTCTTGACACCTACCTCTTCTACATTTTGTAGATACCCCAAACTGAGAATGCACAATGTATAAAATGCTGAAGTAATGGATCTAGGAAGTGTGCCCGTGTGCTCTGAGCAGAATCCCCAGACCAGTTAGAACAAGCTGACCTCCACCTTTTTTATCATATTTTCTGTGATATGAGTTGGTCCTTTGCTACCATTGGTCAGAACTAATTACTCTAATATGAAACGCCTTGCATGATTCTGTCTGAATGATGACATTTGGTTAAGATAAATTAATTTCTTCTCTCATGTAAGGAGAAGAGAGGACTCCAGATATTCACATGATTTGCTGCCAAACAGTTATGGACTAATTCTGTTGTTTAGGCTATCTCTCAGCAAACTGCCATGCTAGGCCCAAAAGATAGCAATGGATTTAAAGTATCATAGATTCTAGGGAATATGTAAAAATCTTTGTTGCTTTGAATCGGTTTGTGTCATCTCAAGTTCAAGTTACATCCATGTTTTTTGTTATGGGTCACACTTGAATTTGAATAGACTATAAATGAGGTTCTAAATTCAAATGACTTATTAGTGCCATACCTCTTGCTCTGCATAAAGCCTTATATAATTTAGATGCACAGGATTGTCTGGCGAAACACAAAAATATGCTGCATATAACTTGAACTGCTTGCTTATTTTCCTTAAAAGGTTCTTCTTAGGTTAGACATTTATTGTTTTTATGTGCATATTTTTTATTCATTCCATCTTATCTCTATCTTTTGTTTATCTTCAGGCATCTCTTAGTGAATGAGCTCTCTAAGGCTTCCCAAAGAATAAGGTGGATGGTTCAAGTTGAAAGCAGACTTGGAAATTTACACAAAAGGTTCTGTTAATATCATACAAAGGAGAAACAGAACGTTCTTTACAAAGATTCAGTGTTAAGTCGGCAATGTCTTGCCTATCTTAGTACTGTAGGAAATATATTCTCACCTAATTTCTTTCATTTTTAAATTTTTTGCAAACACAAAACCAGTCCAGCATATAGATATGGTTGGGTAGAAGTGGGGATTTCAGGATGTCAATTTGTTAAAAGCTTCATTTGTGGAGAAAGTTTTAAAATGCCCAATTTCTTACTTAAAAGCCCCAGAGAAGCATTTTTTCTAAGACTTTCACTACTTCACTGCATGAATTAAGCTTTCTGTGGGCTGTGACATTTTTGGATGTTTAGAACACTTTTTTTTCCCCATTACTACTGTGGCAGTAGGGGGAAAATGCATTTGATGGGAAAGAAGTGGCATATCTTGGCATATCTGTGACTTACATATATTTCCTATTCATTGAACAGATAAATGAAGGCAAGACAATGTACTACAAAAAGTGGACTGAATTACTTGGTGTTCTCTTCTGCAGGAAATAGTCTATTACTGTGCTCATCCTCACATCGAACTTCCTGATAAGAAGGGGTACCTCCTCCATTCCTTTAAGTGGAGTCCTTTGTAGTCAATAGTATTCATTTCTAATATGTAAAAATGTGATTGCAATGTATAGCCCATGCATAGTCACTTTCTAGCCAACCAGTAATGGAAAATGTACAGAAAACCCAGGGAAAATGATAGTATCAAACATTTCACAACATGGAGAAAGTGCCAGTGAGCAGAGGAGAATTTCATAAAAAGACTTCATTGAACAAAACCACTGTGTGCTCTGGTGATTTATTCTTTGTATTTCAGTATTTTTTTTCCTCAGTCGAAGAGTCCTTTTTTAAAAGAATGTCTTTCTTCAGAGAGATGGTGAGAGATACATGCTCATTTCTACTTCTTCATCATCTATTGTTTTGGTTGTTCTTGTTAAGATCTTTTCAGTCATGTCTGACTCTTCATGATGGGGTTTCTGTGGTAAAGATACTGGAGCAGTTTGCCATTTCCTTCTCCAGTTCACTTTACAGTTGAGGAAACTGAGGCAAATTGGACTAAGTGACTTGCCCAGGGTCACATGGCTAGTAAGAGTCTGAGGCGAGATTTGAACTCTTAATCTGTACTGGACATATAAAACTTATGACTTTTGATTCAAGAGTTTGTTTTTCAAACCTTCAGTCTTTTGGGGGGATAGGGTGGGGGAAAAGGGTTCTCTTCCACCTTCTACCACTGGAGCATGCTGTATCCTTAAAGTGACTCATCCATTCAGGGTCTTCTCTGAATGATGACCCCATAATCCAAAACTATTCTTCCCTCTTATCCCATCTACCTCTTAAAAATTCTCATTTCTTCTTGCTCTTCCTTCAATTAGCTATAACACAGTATGCCAAAAGTAGACAACTCATTCAGTCTTTAGTGCCTCAAGGATTTGTGGCTAACCCCTCCCATTCAGGGTTTTTGCTGAGTAGAAAGTCATTTAATTCAAACAAGGCACTAATAACAGGTAACCTGATCTCTTTTCCAGAATGTATTTGTATTTTACAAGAAAGGAAAGCTAGAGACAGTACCGTGTTTCCCCGATAATAAGGCCTATCCCGAAAATAAGCCCTCCCCTTACTGTGTAAGATTCCTCTAAAATAAGCCCTCCCCCGAAAATAAGCCCTATTGAGATTGCTACTGTAGTGAAGGTGATCCCCTGCGCTACACGCTACATTACGGTACCCTCTGTATGCACCATCCCCCCCCCCCCCGGGTGAAATGCATGCCGCACTCCGAGCTGCATCCAATCAGAGCTGCAGCAGTGAGCGCGTCATCCTGTTCTTCCCCAGTGATTTGCTTGCTGGCGCCATTGAGAGCAGTGCCGCGGAGGAGAGCTGAGGCAGGACAACATAAGCCCTCCCCTGAAAATAAGCCCTCTGGTGTTTTTCTTTCCAAAAAAAACTAATAAGACAGTGTCTTATTATCGGGGAAACACAGTACTAAACATCAGATAGTCCTTTAGGATATATTCTTGATGACTTTAAAATGATACTGCACAGGAAGTCAGTTGCCCTGGGTGAAAGAACTATATTTCACCTCTATTTCCCATCTGTCAAAGATTGTCTACTGGAACCAGCTGATATCCCCTTCTAAAAGCCAAGTGTTAAATCTTCAGTGTAAGAATTTCTACCTCAGATATTACCATACACTATACATCAGGATTTGAGTTACTGTTTTGTTGGTTTTCTAGACTTAAGAAAGTGATGGAGAAAACATTAATGATGCAAATTAAACTTAAAGGAGTTTCATGCTCACGTGTTTTTTTCCTTGAGATTTGGTTGTTAAAAATTTACCAACAGACACCTAATTCATAACAATTTTGTGCTAATCAACACCTTTTGCCCTGAGTGGAAATGATTGTTCAGGCAAATTAATAGATTCCTAGCCTAATCAAAACCTAAGTCTTTTACTGAAATCTCATAAATCACCTTGGACTAGAACCAGGGGCAATCAACCAATATATGCCTAGGTTTCCAATCCACTTGTGTCAGATGCCAGTTATAGAACTTACCCAAGTTCTCAGCAGAATACTGTCTATAGAGAGATATAGATATAGATACAGATATAGACATATAATTATATTTCAAAAAGAAATGAAAGCAGTGTTTGAAAATTATGAAGAGAGAATTAAGAGCTTGGTAAGAGTCACAAAAATACTGAAGAAAATAATTCCTTATGGTCTTTCACAATATAACTACTATGGAAATGTTTTCTATAACTACACATATATAACCAACAAAACAGTAACTCAATTGAATTATTTGTCTTCCTAGTGGGGTTGAGTAAGGAGGGAAGAAGGAAAAAAATCTAGAACTCAAAGTTTTAAAAACAAATGTTAAAAAAAATGGTTTTTACATGCAACTGGGAAATTAGATATACAGGCACTGGGGTATAAATACATCTTGCCCTACAAGAAAGTTAGGAGGAAGATGGGAGAGTGTATAAGAGAGAGCAGATTTGGGGAAGAGGTATTCAGTAGGCTCATTATCTTGGGGTGGGGGTAGGGTAGAGATGGGGAGAAAATTTGTAACTCAAAATCCTGTGGAAATGAATGTTGAAAATTAAAAATAAATAAATATATTTTTTAAAAAAGAAAAGAATTCCTTAAAGGTCATAACTGGCCAAATGATGAAAGATATACAAAAAATACTGAAGAAAATGATTCCTTAATAATCAGAATTGGTAAAAGAGGCACAAAAATTGACTAAAGAAAATAATTTATTGGGGCGACTAGGTGAAACAGTGAATAGAGCACCAGCCCTGGAGTCAGGGGGACCTGAGTTAAAATCTGGCCTCAGATACATAACACTTACTAGCTGTGTGACCTTGGGCAAGTCACTTAACCCCAATTGCTCTGCCTACCCCCCTCCTAAAAGCAAAAAAGTAAAAGAAAAAAAGAAAAGAAAATAACTTCTTAAAAATTAGAATTGGTTGAAGTTGAAGATAATGACTCTATGAAACATCTATAAATAATAAAACACAGTCAAAATAGGGAAATAGGAAAAACTGACCTAGAAAGTCAATTGAGGTGGAATAATTAAAGAATTATTGGAACTCATCATAAAAATGGCTTAGACATTACATTTCTTTTTTATTATCAAATTTTATGATTATTTTTAGTTTACATCATTCATTTCCAAAAGATTTTGAGTTACAAATTTTCTCCCTGTCTTTCCCCTACCCACCACTCCAAAACAGTGATCCCACTGTATATCCTCTCACCCAATCTGCTCTCTCCTATATCCTGCCCTATATATAACCCATGCGACTTTCCAGTAGGGCAAGATGGATCTCCATCCCCCAGTGCCTGTATATCTTATTTCCAAGTTGCATGTAATAATAATAATGATAATGATAATAATAATATTTTTTTAATTTGATTTTACAACTTTGAATTCCAGATTCTTTCCCTTCTTCCCTCATCACCCACCCTTGCTGGGAAGATAAGCAATTCAATATAGTTTGTATGTGTAGAGCTACGCAAAACATTTCCATAGTGGATATATTGTGAAAGACTGACTATTTCCCTCCATCCTATCCCGCCTCCCACTTCTATTCTCTACTTTGACCCTGTCCCTTTTCAAAAGCGTGTGCTTCTAACTAACCTCCCCGCAAGCTCCCCTCCCCTCCATCATCCACTCTTTCTTCCCCTTCTCCCCTATTTTCCTGTAGGGCGAGATATATTATTTAGTGTGTATGTCATTCCCTCCCTAAGCCAAATTCAATGAGAGTAAGGTTGACCCATTCCCTTTTTCCCTTCCTGTTTTTCCCTCCATTGTAACAGTTTTCTCTTGCCTCTTCTATATGAGATAATTTACCCCATTCTGTCTCTCCCTATCTCCTCTCATTATATTCCTCACTCACCTCTTAATTTCACCTTTTAATCATCATCCCTTCCTATTCAATTGGTCCTGTTCCCTCTGTCTATGTATACATGTACACATATATACACACACATATGTATTCATATGCCCATATACCCTCCTATATAGACATATACATGTAGGTACACACACATATACACATTTATATTCCCTCCAACTATCTATCTTCACACTTAGAAAATTTCATAAGTTACAATTATTGTTTTTCCATGTAAAAATGTAAATAGTTCAACTTTGCTAAGATCCTTATGATTTCTTTTCCATGTTTACCTTTTCATGCTTCTCTTTCTTCTTGTATCTGAATGTCAAATTTTCTGTTCAACTCTGCTTTTTTCATCAAGAATGCTTAAAAGTCCTCTATTTCATTGAATTACCATATTTTCCCTTGAAATATGATACTCAGTTTTGCTGGGTAGGTGATTCTTGGTTTTAATCCCAGTTCCTTTGACCTCTGGAATATCATATTCCAAGCCCTTAAATCCCTCAATATAGAAGCTGCCAGATCCTGTGTCATTCTCATTGTGTTTCTACAATATTCAAATTGTTTCTTCTTAGCTGCATGTAATATCTTCCCCTTGATCTGGAAACTCCGGGACCTGGCTGTAATATTCCTAGTTTTCTTTTTGCAATGTTTTTCTAGAGGTGATAGGTGGATTCTTTCAACCTCTATTTTGCCCTCTGTTTCTAAAACATAAGGGCAATTTTCCTTGACAGTTTCTTGAAAGATGATTTCTAGGTTCTTTTTTTGATCATGGCTTTCAGCTAGTCCATTAATTTTTAAATGATCTCTCCTGGATCTATTTTCCTGGTCAGTGCTTTTCCCAATGAGATATTTTAGATTGCCTTCTATTTTTTCATTTGCTTGGTTCTGTTTAATAGTATTTTGATTTCTCATAAAGTCACTAGCTTCCATTTGCTCCAATTTAATTCTGAAGGAATGATTCTGTTCAGTGAGCTTTTGAGATTCTTTTTTCCATCTGGCAAACTTGGCTTTTTAAGTCATTCTTCTCCTCTTTGGCTTTTTGAGCCTCTTTTGCCACTTGACTTAGTCTTATTATTAAGGTGTTATTTTCTTCATTCAGATTGTTGACTCTCTTTTCATCATTTTTTCCATCATTCTCATTTTTCTTCCCAATTTTTCCTCTACTTCTCTTACTTGGTTTTCAAAATCTTTTTTAAGCATCTGTGTGGCCTGTAATCAGTTCATATTTTTCTTGGAAGCTTTTGGTGCAGGAGTTCTAACTTTGTTGTCTTCCTGCCATTCTGTGCTTTGATTCTTTTTATTCCCCCAAAAAAGGAATCCAAAGTTGGATTGTTGTGCTTGCTTTGCTTCCTTTGCTTGCTCATGTTGCCATTCAATTACTTGAATTTTGAGCTTTTTGCCACAATAGAATTCTGCTTCAAGAGAGGAGAGCTTTGTCCCAAATTGCTGAGGCTTTTAGTTGGGTGCCATCTTAGAAGCCTCCACTGGCTTTGGCACCTGGTCAATCACCCCATGACCTCCACCTAAGATAGTGATCCAGATCCAAGCAGGTTAAAGCAAGAGTGATTACCCTCTAAATGGTCACTTGGTCCCCCTACAATCTGCAGGCCAGGAGCTCTGAGGCAGCCATGCCACTTCTCCCTCCAGAGGCAGAGGCCAGACTGCACTCTCAACCCCCTCTTCCCAAAGTCCACACTGACATTTTGCTTTGCCTTTGGCATTTATGGGTTGATAATTCTGGAAACCACCATAGCTTCTGGTGATCCACTCTTCCAAAGTCCATCCACTGCAGCCACTGCTCAGGACCACCCTGGGGCTAAAACTGTGGGTTCCCGCTGGCCTGGGATCAGCTCCCAGCACGCTACAATGGACCCTTCCTGACAGGCTGCCTTCATTGGGAGATTTGTTTCTCTCTGTCACTTTGTGGGTTCTGTTGCCTAGACATTACATTTCAAGAAATTATAAAGGAGAACAGCCCAGCTATCTTAAAACCAATGGACAAAGTAGAAATTCAAAGAATCCACCAATCCTCTCCTAAAAGGGACCCCTAAGGAAACCATTCATATACCATAGAGGCACAGTTAGGATCACACAAGATCTAGCACCTACTGGTTTTGAGGAGTGGAGAGCATGGAATATGATATTTGGGAAGGCAAAGGAGCTAGGATTATAACCAAGAATTACCAACTCATCAAAACCGAATATAGTCCCACAGAGGGAAAAATGTATATTTAATGAAATAGAAGACTTTGAAATATTCCTGATGATAAGTCCAGAACTGAATAGAATATTTGACATTCAAACATAAAACCCAAGAGAAGCATTAAAAAGTAAACATAAGTAGGAAATCATAAGGGACTTAATAAGACTAAACTATTTACATTCCTAGTAGGGAAGATATGTTTAACGCCCAGCTATATTAGCATCATTAAAAAAAGTTAGAGTCTACTTAGAGAGATGGCATAGATGTGAGTCTGTTATGTTGGAATAATCTCAAAAGAGCAATGTAAGACTGAAAAAAAAAAGGATTCACTAGGAGAAGGAGGCAGGAAGAAGAATTAGGAAAATTATCTCACATAAAAGAGGAGTATAAGGAAGACATTTTAACATATGTGTGTGTGTGTGTGTATAAATACATTTGGGTATAGATATTCATCTTACACAACAGGAAATTGGAGGGTAAAGGGATAAGAGAAAGGAGGAAGGTGATAAAACAGATAGCAGATTAAAGGAAGCAGTGGTTAGAAGCAAAACAGACTTTTGAGGAGGGGACAGGGTAAAAAAAGAGAAAGATAAATAGAAGAGTATAGGATGGAAGGAAATAAACAGGTTTTAGCCATAACTATTAACATGAATGGGATCAGTTCAACCATAAAACAGAAGACAATAGCAGAATGGATCCAACAATAAGTTGTTTGCAAGAAACACACTTGAAGGGGGCGGCCAGGTAGCACAGCGAGTAATAGCACTGGCCCCAGTGTCAGGATGACCTGGGGATAGAATCTGGGCTCAGACACTTAGCACCCACCCAGAAACACCTGGCCATGTAACCTTGAGCAAGTTACTTAACCTCGCTTGCTAAAAAAAAAAAAAAAAGAAGAAGAAGAAGAAAGAAGCACACTTGAAACAAAATGATGAACAGCATTAAAATAAGGGCCTGGAGAAGAATCTGTCATGCTTTAACTGTAATAAAAAAGAAGAAATAGCAATTATAATTTCAGACAAAGTAAAAATGGACTTAATCAAAAGAGGTAATCGGTAAAACTATATTTTGCTGAAAGGTACTATATAAAGTGAATCAATATCATTACTGAACATATATGCATCAAATAGCATAACATCCAAATTTTTAAGGAATAGTTTAATTAATTTTAGGAGGAAATAGTAAAACTATATTAGTGAGGGACCTAAATTTATACCTCTCAGATCTAGTAATCTAAGTGTATAATAAGAAAAAAATTAAGGAGACTGATAAAATTTTAGAAAAGTTATATATGAAAACCTTGTGGAAAGTATTGAATGTGAATAGAAAGGAGTAAACCTTTTTTTCAGATGTACATTGGCATCTTCACAAAAACTAACCATATATAAGGGCATAAAATTTCCATGAAATAAAAAGAAAAGCAGAAATATTAAATATATCCTTTTGTACCACAATGCTAAAATTGTTACATTTAATAAAGGAACTGGGGATCATAGGTTAAAATTAATTGTAAACTAAATAATCTAATCCTAAGGAATGAGTGAATCAAGGAACAAATCACAGAAACAATCAATAATTTCATTAAAAATAATAACAATAACAAGACAATTTACCAAAATTTGTGGGATACAGTTACAGTAGAATTTAGGAGAAAATGTATATGTCTAAATATTTGCACCAATAAGGAGAAGGAGAAAATCAGTGAAGTGGGTATGCAGCTAAAAAAAAACCTAGAGAAAGAACAAAGTAAAAATTCCAAAATAAACATTAAAAGATAAATGTTGAAAATCATAGGAGAGATTAATAAAATTGAATGTAAAAATTTCACTAAAATAATAAGAGATAAACTATTGGCTAATTTTATTTAGAAACAAAAAGAATAAAAGCAAATTACCAGAATGAAACAAGTAAATGTACAATGAATGAAGATGAAATTAAAGCAGTTATTAGGATTTACTTTCCCATTTATATGCCAATGAAACTGAGGATCTAAATAAAATGTATGAATCATTGCAAAACTATAAATTGTTCAGATTAAGAAAAAAGGAAATGAGGTCAGCTAAGTGGCACTGTGAATAGAGCACATATATATGTATATATGTATATGTGTGTGTGTGTATACATACACACACACACACACATATATAGGAGGACCTGAGTTCAAATTTGTCCTCAGAGACACTTACTAGCTGTGTGACCTTGGGCAATTACCCTGTCTTCCCCCTTCCAAAAAGCAGAAAGAAGAAAAAAAGAAAGAAAGAAAGAAAGGAAGGAAGGAAGGAAGGAAGGAAGGAAGAGGGAATAGAATACTTAAATAAGCCTATCTTAGAAAAAGGAAATTGAACAAGCCATAAATGAGCTTCCTAAGAGGGGGAAAGAACCCTAAAACCAGTTGGATTTACAAGGAAATTCTATTAGACATTCAAAGCGCAATTGTTTACTATATTCTATAAACTATGTGAAACAATGGATAAAGGAGTCTTACCAAATTCCCTCTGTGACAGAAATATGGTTTTGATACCTAAACCAGGGAGAGCAAAAACAGAGAAAAAAGCTATAGACCATTTTCCTTAGTGAATATATATATATATTTGCCTTTTGGAGGGCAGTTGGGGTTAAGTAACTTGCCCAAGGTTACACAGCTAGTTTTTGATACCTAAACCAGGGAGAGCAAAAACAGAGAAAAAAGCTGTAGACCATTTTCCTTAGTGAATATATATATTTGCCTTTTGGGGGGCAGTTGGGGTTAAGTAACTTGCCCAAGGTTACACAGCTAGTTTTTTTGTGTGGGTGTTAAGTGTCTGAGGCCAGAATTGAACTCAGGTCCTCCAAACTCCAGGGCTGGCGCTTTACTCACTGTGCCATCTAGCTGCCCCTTTTTAATTTTTTTTTCTTTTTTGGAGGGCAATTGGGGTTAAGTGACTTGCCGAAAGTCACACAGCTGGTAAGTGTATCAAGTGTCTGAGGCTGGATTTGAACTCGGATCCTCCTGACTCCAGTGCCAGTGCTCTATTCACTGCATCACCTAGCTGCCCCTTTCCTTAGTGAATATTGATTTAAAATTTTTAAATAAAATTCTAGGAAAGGGATCATAGCAATATATCGCAAATATCGGACACTATGACCAGATGGGATTTATACCAGGAATGCATGGTTCTTTCAGTATTAGGAAAATGATAATAATAATTGACCTTTTGGGTAACAAAAA
Source organism: Petaurus breviceps papuanus (assembly GCF_028583685.1). Taxonomy (NCBI): domain Eukaryota; kingdom Metazoa; phylum Chordata; class Mammalia; order Diprotodontia; family Petauridae; genus Petaurus; species Petaurus breviceps. The sequence goes on along the minus strand of NW_027187369.1, from coordinate 3,876,194 downwards.
TAATATATGTATATGATTGTATCAATAGATGCAGAAAAAAGCTTTTACCAAATAGAATACCCATTCCCATTAAAAACACTTGAAATCATAGGATTAAGTGGAGCTATTTTTATATTGGTACATAGTATCTGTCTAAAATTAAGACCCAGCATTAGATATTATGTAGATAACCTATAAATTTTTTCATTAGGATCACAGGTGAACCAGGGATGTCAATTATCACCTTTATTGTTCATTATTGTACTCTAAATGCTAGCTCTAGCAATTAGACAAGAAAAAGAATATTGAAGTAATAAGCATAGTCAACAAAACTGTCACTTTTTGCAGATAATGTATTATATTTAGACAACCTTCGAGAGTCAATTAAAAAAACTTGTCTAAACAATTAAAATTTGAGCAAAATTGTAGCATTATAAAATAAACCCACACAAATAATTAGCTTTTCTATATATCACCAACAAAGCCTGGCAGCAAGAGAAAGAAAGAGAAATTCCATTGTAAATAATTGCAGACAGTGTAAAATACTTTAGAGTCTACCTGCCAAGACAAATACAATTACCAAACACCTTTCACACTAGGAAACACAGATCTAAATAATTGGAAAAATATTAATTGCTTGTTGCTAGTCCTAGCTAATATGATAAAAATGTTGATACTACCTAACTTAATTAACATATTCAGTGTCATGCCCTTAAAATTACTAGAGGATTACTTCCTAGAGCTAGAAAAAAAGAAAAAAATTCATATAGAGTATCAAATAGTCAAGACTATCAAGACATAAAAAAAGACTAACCAGAGAGTTAATGATAAAAAAATGTCAAGGAAGGGTAGCTAGCAGTATTAGATCTCAAACTATCTTATATCATCAAATCATCAGTAATCATCAAAACAATTTGGTACTAGGTAAGAAATATAGTAGTTGATCAGTGGAATAAATCATGTACATGATATACAGAAGCAAGTGAACACAGTAGCCTAGTATCTGATAACAAAAACTAAAGATTCCAGATATTAGGGGAAAAAAAACTTAATATTTGACAAAAACTTAGGGGAAAACAAATGTTGTCTGGCAGAAACAAAACATAGACCAACATCTCACACTATATACCAAGACAAGCTGAAAATGAATACATGATTTAGACATCATGGGTAAAATCTTTAGCAAATTAGGGGAGCGTGGAATAAATTGTCAGATCTATGGATAGAGGAAGAGTTCATGACCAAACAAGACACAGAAAGATTGACAAGAGGTGAAATATATGATTTTTATTACATTAAATTGAAAACTTTTTGCACATCAAAATCAATGCAGCCAATATTAGAAGAAAAGCACAAATGAGAAAAATGTTTGACAGGAAGTTTTTCTGATAATTGCCTCATTTCTCAAATATATAGGGAGCTAAAATCAAATTTAAAAAATAAAGGCATTTCCAAATTGATAAATGGTAAAGGAATATGAACAGGTTTAAGAAGAAAAATCAAAACTGTCATCATCAAATGCTTTAAATCACTAATATTTAGAGAAATTAAAATGAAAACATCTCTAAGGTAACACCTCATACCTATCAGATTGGCTAATGTGGCCAAAAAGGAAAATGATAAATATTCGAGGATATGTGGGGAAAATAGGTACACTGATATACTGTTTGTGGAGCTTTTAACTAGTTCAACCATTCTGGAAAACAATTTGAAACAATGACCAAAGGATTTATAGAACTTGACCCAGCAATACCACTACTAGGTCTGCATCCCAAAAAGATTAGAGAAAAGGGAAAAGGCCCCATATGTACAAATATATTTATAGAAGCTCTTTTGGTGGTGGCAAAAGAAATTGGAAGCTGAGAGTATACATATTAATTGAAGAATGACTAAATTAGTTATGGGTGTTGTAAGAAATGAATAAGGGAATAGTTTAAGAAAAATGTGGGAAGATTTAAGTGAACTGATGCAAAAAGAAGTGAACAGAACCAGGACAACAATGTACACATTGACAGGAGTATTATAAAGATAATGAACTGTTAAAGGCTTAATAACAATGATCAATACAGTGGTCCACCACAACAAGAAAGGACTCATGTTATAAAATGCTATTTCCCACTAGAGAGAGAACTGATAGATTCAGAGTGCATATAGAAGCTTATTTTTTCTTTCCTTTTTTCTTGATTTTTTTTTTAAACATGGCTAATGTGAAAATGTTTTGTATGACTTCCTATGTATAATAGGAATCATTTTCTTGCCTTCTCAGTGATTAGGGCTCAGGTTGGGGAGAGGAACAAAAAATAAAGATAAAATATTAAAAACTTTTGAACTTACATAATTTTGATAATAATAATAAATTTTCTGGACTTCTTTGGAAAAGGTAATGACTATACCGAAAATTTGATATTACAATTTTTATTTCAAGTCCTAAAATTACAAATGGAAGTGTATGAACATTGGGACAGGTTCCTCTGTTTAGTTCATACCATCTTGCATATTATGAACTTCAGAAATCTATAAAATTTATTGGTGTGTGGTTCATCTACTGATAATTCTTGGAACCTCTCTGTGCCTTAGCAATAGGCTTTGAAAGTTGAGATAAAAAATCAATATTACTTTAATTAATATGAAATGTCAAGGCCATAACCATGATTGAGTTCATATTTGTGGTCAAGTAAGATAATGTATGAAAAAGCACTTTTCAAAATTTCATGTACTATATCGTTATTGTTCTCATTTATTTTTTATTTATTTTGATGGGATTCAGATAGAAATTATTCTGGCATAAGTTGTAAAATAGCATTTTACAACATCAGTTCAATTATTATTTTATATTTAATATTTTGTGGACTATTACACAGGTGGATCAAATAAGGCTTTTGTAATTTAGCTGAAGTTTGTGTATGCTCTTTCTCTGTAGGCTCACTGCAGGTATCCTCAGTTTAAATCTAGGAGCAAAAGTTACAACAGAGAAAATATGTACCTTTTCCTCTTTCCACATGGTTTTGATTTTCTCTGCTAGGTTTCTTTATTTTGTTTTTGGGGGGTTTTAACAAAAAATAAATTTATTTTTTAGTTTTCAACATTCATTTCCACAAGATTTTGAATTACAAATTTTCTCCCCATCTCTCCCCTACCTCCACCCCAAGATGGCAAGCATACTGAATACCCCATTCCCCTAATCTGCTCTCTCTTATATCTTCCCCCATCCCCCTTTACTTTATTGTAGGGCAAGATGGATTTCTGTACCCCAATGCCTATATATTTTATTCACCAGTTGCATGTAAAAAACAATTTTTTTAACATTTGTTTTTAAAACTTTGAGTTCCAGATTCTTTCCCTTCTTCCCTCCTCACCCACCCTCATGGGGAAGACAAAAAATTTAATACATGTTGTACATATGTAGTTATGCAAAACAGTTACATAGTAGTTATATCATGAAAGACTATATTTCCATCCATCCTATGCCACCCTCTATTCTGTTTTCTCCTTTGACCCTGTCCCTTTTCAAAAGTGTTTGCTTCTGACTACCCTCTCCCTCAATCTTCCCTCCATTCTATTATTCTCCCTCTTATCCCCTTCCCCCCTACTTTCCTGTAGGGTAAGATTCCCAATTGAGTGTGTATGTTATTCCCTCCTTAAGCCAAATTCAATGAGAGTAAGGTTGACTCATTCCCTTTCACCTTCCTGTTCTTCCCCTCTGTTGTAAGAGCTTTCTCTTGCCCATTTTATGTGAGATAATTTACCGTATTCTCTCTCTCCCTTTCTCCTTCTCCCAATATATTCGTCTCTCACTCTTTAATTTTATTTTTTAAATATTATCCCTTCACATTCAACTCATCCTATGCCCTCTCTCTATGTATACATGTACACACATATACACACACTCACATATATATTTATATACACATACACCCTCCTATACATACATATACATGTGTAGCAGCAAGCACCCCAGTGTCCCCAGGGTGTTTGCCAACACAGGTTCTTGGATCTGCTTTGATAAAGGAAAGCAACTCAAAAGGAGTTAACAAGCTTACTTTAATCAGTCAAATATGTATCATTTACCTAGTTCAGGGGAAAAAGGTCAACACCCCGAACTTCAGAATATACAGACAGAATTATCAAGACAGAGAAACAGATCAAGTAGACAGCTTTCCAAACTGTCCAACCATTATATCCATACCAAATCAACATCTGGGTTTTTCAAAGCTGGGGGGGGGGCTCTGGACAACAGCTTCCCAGAGTTTCATCTGATCAAATCACAGAACACTTCTCAAAGTGAACCCCCAAACAAAGCTATACATCAGGGCTTATATAGCCTTCTCCTGGCTCAGAGAATGTAACAACCTTATTGACTCACTGCCCAATCAAAAAGTATCTACTGAAAAACAAGCCTCCCACCCCAGGCTCCAGGTGCAGTTTAGCCTAGGGGCAGGGAAGATCATAAAAATTTAAATTCCCATTACAACATGCCTTCTATTTTTTCATTTGTTTGGATCTGTTTTATAGTATCTTGATTTCTCATAAAGTCATTAGCTTCCATTGGCTCCAATCTAATTTTGAAGGAATTATTCTCTTCATTGAGTTTTTGAAATTCCTTTTCCATCTGGCCCATTTTGCTTTCTACTGTCGCTTATATCCTCCCCCATCCCCCTTTACTTTATTGTAGGGCAAGATGGATTTCTGTACCCCAATGCCTATATATCTTATTCACCAGTTGTATGTAAAAAACAATTATTTAACATTTGTTTTTAAAACTTTGAGTTCCAGATTCTTTCCCTTCTTCCCTCCTCACCTACCCTCATGGGAAAGACAAACAATTCAATATAGGTTGTACATATTTAGTTATGGAAAACATAAAATAAATGCCTTAAAGACATTCTTCTTCCCATTGGTTTTTTGACCCTATTTTGCCTTTGATTTATTTTTAAGGTGTTATTTTCTTCAGTATCTTTCGGGTCTCCTTCAGCAGGCTATTGACTCCCTTTTCTTTTCATGATTTCCTTGCATCATTCTCATTTCTATTCCCAATTTTTCCTCTATTTCTCTTACTTGATTTTCAAAATCCTTCTTAAGCTCCTCCATGCCCTGCCACTAGTTCATATTTTTCTTGGAGGCTTTTGATGCAAGAGTTTTGACTCTTGTATTCTTCTGGTTCTGTTTTGATTGACTGTCACCAAAAAATATTTCTGTAGTTTGATTTTCCTTCTTCTGTTTGCTCATCTCACCAATTACTTGACTTTTGAGCTCTTTGCCATGGTAGAACTCTGCTTCCAGAGTGGAGAGTGTTATGTCCCAAATTTATGGGGTTTTGGGCAGGTATTGTCAGACCTTTTTCTAGGCACTTGCCTCAGAATTGTGAAGATGACTGCCTCTCCACAGTCTCAATAAGCTCTGTCACACTAGTGCTCCTCACCCAAGGACTAACACCCAAGACTGCGACCCAGATCTACGCATTTCAAAGCAAGAGCAATTACCCTCTGATTGAATGATTTCTTTGTACCCCTAAGATCTGTAGGCATGGAGCTTAGGAGAAAGCCATGTGGCTCTGCTGCCACCACCTCCACAACCCCAGGAGTAGGGGTTGGAATTCACTCTTCCCTCAACCAGTTCCAACAGAGTTCCCCACTTACCTTTTACTTTCTCTTTGGTGTTTATGGTTTGAGAAGTCTGGAAACCACCACAGCTGATGGTGATTCACTCTCCTGAAGTCTGTACTGGCTGGTCTGTGGCACGGGTCTGGGCTGATGCAGCTCATATGGAGCTATGCTCGTCTCCCTTCTCAGAATGATGGACCCTTCCTTGTCAGCCTACTGGGCTGCCTTCAGCAGAAGATTTGTTTATCTCTGTCACTCTGTGGGTTCTGTAGCATTAAAATTTGTTTAGAGTCATTTTTACAGGTATTGGAGGTGGTTGGAGCAGGAGCTCAAGCAAGTTACTGCTTTTTCTCTGCCATCTTGGCTCTGCCCCCAGTTTCTTTATTTTGAAAACTTTTCATTTTATATGAATGGAATATTGTAAGTATATCATATGGCAATATCTACTGAAAACATTGTTCTTAAGGGTTTTTTTTAAATTTAAAAACATTTTGATTACCATGTCTGAGTGATTGTGGGCATTAATTCAGTCTGTGATAATGGCCCTCTTTCAATGAAGTTAATTTTTTGAGTTCTCTGGGGAATTTTAAGATCTTTATTTGTAGTATGAAGATTTGTTGTCTGACAGTCTATGAAAGATAGAAAATTTCTGGTATGTAGCTTCAGCCACAGGATAGTGTTTTTCCAGGTAATTAGTCAATTGCTATATGTTAACAGCCACAGTGATTTATTTTCTTGCATAATCTAATCTGCATGAACTATCTAATCCTAGCTCCTTAAGGAGAATTTTTCTTTAATTTTTTTCTGGCAATAACCTAGTCTGAATAGTCTTAATAAACTTTTATTTCTATGTAATCTCTTGATTAAGTCACCTAATAAATGCGTCTTTATCAATACATCGTTGGTTAAATTTATGTGGATATTACCCATAGAGGGTCTTTTGTTTTTCTGGGTCATTTTTGGGTCTTAGTGGTTTTACTAACTCCATCTGAAGGTAAAGCGCTTTGAGTTGCATTTGACAAATCCCATTAATTTAGGGGTATTATCTGGTTGTGCCGTTGCTTTGTAAATGATATGTATGATTGTTCTGAAAGGACTTATATAATTTTGAATCTGTTTATTATGTGCTCTGAGAATGTCTATCTTCCTCTTCATTCTTTTTACAAGGTCTTCTTAATTTTTCCATGGTTACCTTGAGATAATGACCCTGTGCTGCATTAATATTGTGTGAATTTTTGTTTGGGTACTTTTACAATCAATTATTCATTTTTGTTTTAAAAAATGTTCATTGAAATTGGTATTGCATAAATGGTAATTGCTCTAAATGTGTTCTTCCTGGTGAGTTTTAACTTCAGGTTGTCACCAAGGCTATTGACATAAACAACCACATTTTTTTTCCTTGTTAGCTTTAAATTTGATGTCTTACCTGTAGAAGATAAAGGTATTTGTAAATATTACTGCCATCCATTATAGTGGTTTAATTTGATGTTTGAATTCAGGTGGTCAGGCTCTATTTTTCTTTGGCACATGTCAAGAATCAATATCACATTTTGATATCACTGGAGAAAATTTTCATGAAACAAAAAAGTTACTTACTGTGTTTTTCATTAGAGCCATAAAATATGGTGTCATTCATGTACATCAAATGCTTAAGGTAATGTTTTGGTATAATTGTCTTTTTATCTTGAAAGCTATACTCAGTTCATTTTGTATTTTATATTATTTCCCTGTGTTTAGAAATTCTTTAGAAAGTGAATAATTTACATAAAGTACATAAACATACATTCAACCTAGGTTTTAAGAAATAACTCAGGACTTTGTGTTTTGATAGTAGTTATGTGATAACATCTGTTAAAAAATGTGGGATTGTGATCCCTACATAAAAATTGACCTTGTATTAGGGCATAATAACCTCATAGTCTAGTGTATAAAAACAGAAATATTAAATGGATCATTTTCAGATCATAATGCAATAAAACTTACATGTAATAAAGAACCATGGAAAGATAGACTAAAATTACTTAGAGACTAAATAAACTAATCATAAAGAATGAGTGGGTCAAACAACAAATTATAGAAATAATCAATAACTTCATACAAGAGAATGACAATAATGAGACAATACATCAAAACTTATGGGATGTAGCCAAAACAGTTCTTAGGGAAAATATATAGAGAACTGAGTCAAATTTATAAGAAGACAAATCATTCCCCAATTGATAAATGGTCAAAGGATATAAAGAGGCAATTTTCAGATGAAGTACTTAAAGCTCTCTGTAGTCATATGAAAAATGCTCTAAACCACTATTGATTGAGAAATGCAAATTAAAACAATTCTGAGGTACCACATCACACCTATCAGATTGACTAACATGACAAAACAGGAAAATTACAAATGTTAAAGGGGATATAGAAAAAATGGTAAACTAATTCTCTGCTTGTGGAGTTGTGAAGTGATCCAAACATTCTGTAGAGGAAATTGGAGCTATGACCAAAGGGCTCTAAAACTGCATACCATTTGATACAGCAATACCAATATCAGGTCTGTATCCTAAAGAGATCATAAAATTGGGAAAAGTGTCCACATGTACAAAAATATTTTTAGCAGCTCTGTTTGTAATAGCAAAGAATTGGTAATTGAGGGGATGCCCATCAATTGGGGAATAGCCAAACAAGTTGTGGTATATGAATGAAATGGAATACTATCATTCCATAAGAAATGATGTGCAGGCACATTTCAGAAAAACATGTAAAATACTTACATGAATGGATGTTGAGTGAAGTGATCAGAATCAAGAGAATGTTGTACACAGTAACAGCAACACTGTGCAGTGTCCAATTTTGATAAACTTAGCCCTTCTCCGCAATGGAATGATCTGAGACAATTCTAAGGCTAAAGATGGAAAATGTCCACATCCAGTTTAACTATGAAGTCTGAATGCAGATAGAAGCATACTATTTTCTCCCTTTTGTTTTATTTTTTTTCTTTCTTGTGGTTTTTCTCTCTGGCTCTGATTCTCCTTTACAACATTACTAATGTGGAAATATGTTTAATATGATTATATACATGTAGCCTATGTCAGATTACATACTGTCTTGGGGAGGCAGGCGGGAAAAAGAGGGAGGGGAAAATTTAAAACTCAACATCTTACAAAAGTGAATGTTGAAAACTAAAAATAAATTAATTAAAAAAAGAAATGTGGGATCAGATTTGCTTCTGAGTGGAAGGTGTTTTCCAAGTTGTTCATGTACAACTGTGAAATGCTTAAGTCAAGAATCACGAATCTTACCCAGCTCTTTTTGCTTTCCAGTTTTACAAAGAAGCTAGAGTTTTATTACTTACCTCTCCCACCCAGACTCAATGACACCTCCGTTCTGCTATTTGCTATGTTAACGGTATGCAACTTTCAATTTCATGTAGTATCCAGCTTGTGTTTTATTATTGTGTCAGACTTCTTGGAACTATATGGATGTAGACAAGGATAATCAAAAATTTTCCTTCTTTAGGAGTTCTCTCTCCTTTGTTATTTTTTCCTTTTTAAGTCTCTTTAGTAAGGGTTTTGATTGATATTGAATTGTTTTTTCTCATTCTTTGTATTGCATTGACTCTTTGTATTGTCCTAAACATTTGGTTCTTGTTTTCAATGTTTACTTTATGATTTCCATTCTTCTTATTTTTTCTTGTTGTTATTGTCTTTAATCAGGTTACATGACGTTCAGTTTTCACATTGTATGTAGCTAGGTATTAATGAAATATTCAAGTGCCTTTCCACAGATCTTTAGTAGCTTTCTTGAGCTATATCTTCCAGGGTAGTATATGAATCCTGTGTTTAGAAGTATTCATTGAAAACACCACCTTTTTTCCTATGGTCCCTACTATGACAGTAGCCACAGCTTGTAATGTGTGCAGATCCTGAAACATTTTTATACTTTCTCTTAAAAATTTAGGGAAAAGGCTGTTGTTTTTATTATTCCAGCTGTTTCAAATTGAGTTTTTTGTATCATTTTTTACTCTTTGTATTTAGGCCTCAAGTAGAGCTTTCTGGATTTCCTGGGGGGTAGGGCCAAGATGGTGGAGTAAAAACAGGACCTTCATATGGCTACAGCTCCCACTACCTCCAATACATGTAAAAAATGACTCTAAACAAATTTTAGAGCTACAGAACGCACAAAGTGACAGGGAGAAACAAATATCCCTCTGGAGGCAGCCCTGCAGGCTGAAAGGAAAGGTCTATTGCAGTGCTCTGGGAGGCGAGCACAGTCCCCCATGAGCTGTGATTCTGGCCCAAGGGTGGCCTTGACCAGCGGTGGCCAGAGCAGATTTCAGGAGAGTGAATCACCAGCAGCTGTGCCAGTTTCCAGACTTCTCAACTCATAAACACCAAAAAGAAAGTAAAAGGTCAGTGGGGAACTCCATTGGAACTAGGTGGAGAAGAGCACAGTCCAGCCCCTGCCCCTGCAGAAGTGGCAGAGGTGTGGTGGCTGCAGCTGCTGCAGCATGGCTGCCTCCAGAACTCCTGGCTTGCAGATCATAGGGGGAACAAGCGCCCATTAAGAGGCTAATTGCTCTTGCTTTAATCTGATTGGATCTGGATCATGGTCTTGAGTGTGTGGCCAGTGTGCCAGAGCTTGTGGGGGATGCAGAGAAGGCACCCTCCTAATAGCTCTGGCAGCTGCAAAAACCCGAGCAATCTGGGACATAGCTCTCTGCAATCTGGAAGCAGAGTTCTACCATGGCAAAGAGCTCAAAAGTCAATTAATTGGCTGGCAATATGAGCAAGCAAGGGATGCACAAACAGACCATAGATTCCTTTTTGTGGGACAAAAAAGATCAAAGCATGGAATGGGAGGAAGAAAATGAAGTCAGAACTCCTGCATCAAAAACTTCTAAGAAAGATATGAACTGGTTAAAGACCATGGAGGGGCTCAAGAAGGATTTTGAAAATCAAGTAAGAGAAATGGAAGAAAAATTGGGAAGAGAAATGAGAAATGAGCAAAATTGGCCAGATGGAAAAGGAATTTCAAAAACTCATTGAAGAGAATAATTCCTTCAAAATTAGATTGAAGCAAATAGAAGCTAATGAGTTTATGAAAAATCAAGATACTATAAAACAGATCCAAACAAATGAAAAATGGAAGGCAATGTGAATTATCTCATTTGAAAAAAAAACCACTGACCTGGAAAACAGATCCAGGAGAGATAATTTAAAAATTATTGGACTACCTGAAAGCCATGATCAAAAGAGAGCCTATACACCATCTTTCAAGAAATTATCAATCAAAATTGCCCCGATATTCTAGAACCAGATTGCAAAAGAGAAATTGAAAGAATTCATTGATTGCCTCTTGAAAAAGATCCCAAAAAGAAAACTCCTAAGAATATCATAGCCAAATTCCAGAGTTCCCAGGTCAAGGAGAAAACACTTCAAGTGGTCAGGAAGAAACAATTTGAGTATTGTGGAAACACAATCAGAATAACACAAGCCCTAGCAGCTTCTATGTTAAGGGATTGAAGGGCTTGGCATATGATATTCTGGAGGTCAAAGGAGCTAGGACTAAAACCAAGAATCACCTACCCAGCAAAACTGAGTATAATGCTTCAAGGGAATATATGGTTATTCAATGAAATAGAGGATTTTCAAGCATTCTTGATGAAATATACCAGGGTTGAATAGAAAATTTGACTTTCATATACAAGAAGCAAGAGAAGCATGAGAAGGTAAACAGGAAAAATCATAAGGAACTTATTAAAGTTGAGCTATTTACATTCCTACATGGACAAGCTATTATTCTAACTGATATGACTTTTCTCAGTATGAGGATAGTTGAAGGGAATATATATGTACATATATGTGTGTGTATACATACATACATATATATGTATGTATAGGAGCATGTATGTGTATATAAATATATGTGACTAGGTGCATATGTATGTTCATGTATACTTAGAGGGCACAGGATGAGTTGAATATGAAGGGATGATATCTAAAAAATAAAATTAAGAGGTGAGAGAGAAATCTTTTGGGTGAAGGAGAAAGGGAGAGACAGATTAGGGTAAACTATCTCATATAAAAGAGGCAAGAGAAAACTTTTACAATGGAAGGGAAGAGCAGGAAGGTGAGCGGGAATGGGTCAACCTTACTCTCATTGAATTTCATTTAAGGAGGGAATAACATACACACTCAATTGGGTATCTTACCCTATAGGAAAATAGGGGGGAGGGGAATCAGAGGGGGAATGATAGACGGGAGGGTAGATTGGGGGAGAGGGTAGTTAGAAGCAAACATTTTTGAAAAGGGACAGGGTCAAAGGAGAATATAGAATAAGTGGGGGGCAGGATAGGATGGAGGGAATTATAGTTAGTCTTTCACAATATATCTAGTATGGATACGTTTTGCATAACTACATATGTACAACCTATATTGAATTGCTTATCTTCCCAGTGGGGGTGGGTGAGGAGGGAAGAAGGGAAAAATCTGGAACTCAAAGTTTTAAAAACAAATGTTTAAAAAAATTGCTTTTTGCATGCAGCTGGGAAGTATAGATTGGGGGATAGGGTATTCAGTAGGCTCACAATTTTGGGGTGAGGGTAAGGGAAAGATAGGAAGAAAAATTTGTAACTCACTATCTTATGGAAATTAATGTTAAAAACTAAAATCAAATAAATTGGAAAACATCAAAGGGGAAAAAAGTAGAGCTTTCTGGCATTCCTTTATAAGTATACTCATCTCTTTTTCAAAATTATTTGAGAAGTTGGAATTGTTTTTGATATGGGTTTTGTTAATATGTAAAGTATCTGGAGTTCTGTTAAATGAATACTCTAGTTCTTTGAAAAGTCTTAGCTTTCCCTTGACATTTTAGCAACTTTGCCATTTTTATTTCATATAATGTGATATTTAAGAGGAATTTTTTTGGGGGGAATGCTCCACATTTATCTAAAACATGTAATTGTGTAACTTAAGGCCTGGGATGTGCAGGCCAATACTTAGCAAACAATTCTTCTGAGAAAAAAAAATGTAGGCCCAACACACTTTTAAGTTTAATGTGCATTGATATTTCTCTATCACTTTCTTAAGTTTAGAAAATCTATAGAACAATACTTCAAGACCTAATTTCCAAGATGTAAACACTCACACTTAAAATTTAACAGTTGCCTCATTCAAGTCAGTCCAAGCTAGCTTCTGTGCCACCCATACCTTAGGGCTGAAGATATTGTTGACAAAAATACAAAAAACCCCAGCATGCAAACATTGTCTTTAACTGTTAACGTCTCTTTCCAAATATTTTCTGTTGAAGGATTTCATATACCTATTCCATTTAATGAGAACATGTGGTTATCCAATTTTAGAGGTTGGTGCCATTGGTACTGAAGCTTATTGAGTATTGGTCTTTCTGATGTATCTCAGTATATCTTGCCTTCTTGTAGTACTCGAGTTACTATTGACTTCTCTCTCTGTCTCTGTCTATGTCTCTGTCTCTGTCTCTCTCTGTCTCTCTCTGTCTCTGTGTCTGTCTCTCTCTGTGTCTCTCCTTTCTTCCCTCTCCCTTCCTTTTCTCCCTCCTTCCTCTCTCTTCCCTTCCCCCCTTTCTCTCTCTTCCTCTTCTTCTCCCTCTCCTTTTTTTCTCTTTCTCTTTCCTCCTCCCTCTCATTTTCTATTTCCTTGGTCATACTTCTCCATACATGTCCTTTCAATCTCTCTCTCTATGTATTATGTTACCCTCTAAGGTAACTCTTTGTATTGCTGGCTATAGGCCTTATGGTATATTAGCTAGAATCCTACAAATTAGTGAATAATAACAAATATTGCATGTATGAGCTAGACGGACCCTCCGAGAACATCTTGTCCAGTCCTCTCCTTTCCCAGAGCTTCATGTCACCTGGGGACTTGAACTCCAAGTCCAGTGCTTTACTCACATTCTTGCTTGAAGGGCACATATATAAAATCGTTTGGATCACACTCAATCTTAGACAACACAAACTGCATATTTTAGCCAGCTATACAGATGCTTTGTGCCCTGCCAGTTCATCTCTGGGAACATAGTGTATTTTTAACAGGCCTTGGTTTTGCTATCCAAAAAAAGGAATTCCTACTGTGTCACTAATGAGAAAGAGGGTAGGTTGGAAGCTCTTAATGTCCATCATAAAGAAGATCTCAGAAACAGGCACCTGGGAACAACTCAAAAACCCTCCACCTATTTCCAATCAAATCCATCCAGCTTTATTATTATTTGACACTAATTACCCCCTAAGATTAAAAGGTTTTCTATTCCTCTAAACCTTTTTTTCCCTTATGCATTTCATGAGGATGTTTGATAAGATTTGAATCTGTCTCTAAATAACACAGGTGCAATTTCAGCTTGGTATTGGCTGAATTAAATATGTCTATCATGTGTTTCTATCTTTTAGATAGTCATATATAGAAACCTTTAAAATCTGTTCATTAAGTAGTTACCGTCAGGGATGTATTTGTTTATTTGTAGTATTAATTATGAATTATTTCCTTTTGTATTATTTAGATAATTCTTTTAGCTTTCAGCTAAGGAGGTTTTTTTTATAACTTTCTATCTTTGGTGGACCAGTAGATTAATTTGCAAATTCTTTTGTTCCACTAGTGCACTCGTGGTTTGTTTTTTGGTCTCTTTACTTCATGCTACTCCTCTCTTTAAAAAAAATTCTTATGATTATGATACTGGAGCATAGTATTTAATTTATGTTCCTTCTCTGGTGGCTCTAACTCTGAGTTCTTGAAAGGGTTTCTGATTAAGAAGTCTCTTCCACTGTAGCTGGACTAGATTGTAGAGGCTATGGGCCATCATGCACCTTGGTGGCATGGAAAAATGCTGGACCCAGAATTAGAAAATCAGAGTTTGAATCCTGTCCACTCCTTCATTAGATGCGTGACCACGGGGAAATTTCTGACTCCTGCTCTACCACTTTTCAGTTTTCTCAGCTGTGAAATTGTCATAATAACTACTGCATTACCTACGTTACGGGGCTGTTGCTTGGCTCAAGTGAAATAATAATGAGCACTAGCATTTCTATAGCACTTTAAGAATTACAGAGTCCTTTATAAATTTTATCTCATTTAATCCTCACAATGCCCTGGGATGTAGGTGCTAGTATGATCACCATTTTACAGATGAGAAAACTGGAGCAGGTGGTGATTAAGGGACTTGCTCAGGCTCACATAGCTAGTAAGTATCTGATGCTGGATTTGAACTCAGGCCTTCTTGACTCAAGGTCCAGTGTTCTGTCTACTGATTTATGGAAACCATTTTGTAAACCTTAAAGGGTTATATAAATTTCAACTGATGCCAGTATTTTGCACTTGTGAATATTCCCTCTCCTGCTGTATTCCTCATTGCCTAGTTTCTAATAGGCAGTAGAAACCCTCACCCTTGGATGCCAACCCTCCCATGTCCACTGCCAAAGGAAGTATCCCAGAGCCCTGCTCCACTTTGGCCCTTGGTACCAATACCTCCTTCCTCCAAACTATTGGTTGGGAACATTGCATGCATACTGCTTGAACTGAGAGTGTCACCAATTACCATTCTTCTGGGCTTGTGAGCCTAAGCATCTGTCTACCATTGTTCACTCTAAGCTTCTGGATTTTGTGATATACTGTGCCATTATAATGTAAATACTACTGGACCTTCTCTTCTGCCCTCTAGCTGAATGCTCCTATAAGTATGTGTGAGCTTCCAAAAACAGTCAGAAATCAAGAGTCTACAAACATTTATTAAGCACGTGTGGTGTGTCAGTCATTCTGCCAAGTGCAGGGAATACCAATAGGAAAAAAGAAAGACAGTCCCTGTCCTTGAAGAGTTTCTGATCTGAGGGAGAAAGACAAAAACAAGCTGAATACGTGTGGAGGAGAGCTGGGAAGGAGACATAGTGGAGAAGCCAGGCAGAGAATTCCCAGAATAGTATAAGCAGGGGGGAAATGAGCACATGTCTGAGCTGAAGTCTCCCCTCAGATGGAGCTTGGGAGTTCATGGCCCTACTATACAGTCACAGAGGCAGGAAGTAGTGAGGAGGTCAGGTGGTTAGCCCAGTAATGAGCTCCAGGGGTCATGGGAGAGGAGTCAGTTATGAAAGGTGCCAAGTGCTGTAGGCAGGTGAGGAAGGTGAAAGCAGAAAGGTTTTGCTTTTCTCTTTGTATCCCCAGCACTCTCGCCACATAACATCCAATTAAGAAATACTTTTCCATTCCACTTAATTTTCATTCACTTACTCGTGTTTGCACTGAGGCATTGAAAGAACTGGAATACTGAAGAAGAATAATCCAGGTCATCTAGTTGTGGCACCCCTTTAGAATGAACCTCTGATTTGCCTAATTTCTTCTAGGCTTAAGCCTATGCAATAGTACTTCTGTCTTTAATAGCACAATCAGAATCTACCATCTGGAACATCACAGTCCCAGCAACCTGAGGGCAGAGATTGTCTTTTACCTTTGTTTGATTTCCTAATGCTTAGGCCAGTGCCTGGTACATAGTAGGCATTTGGTAAATGCTAGTTGATTGAGAGAAGGAAAGTTGTTTCAATGATTAAAAAGTATCAGCAAGAGTATCCAAAGCTCTAAATATTAGAAAGGAACTAAGACCCCCCCTGCCTATAGCAGTGAAGTGGTAGGCATTGTGGAAGGATAAGGGACAGTGTGATAGAGTAGAAAGAGTGCTTTATTTGAGGTTGGAAAGACTTGAATTTAAATCTTACTTCTTTTACTTTCTAGCTATATTACCTGGCCCAGTTACTCCATTTTTGTGTGTTTCAGGCTGCTCTCTGAATCTTTTCTTTTAAGTCACAAACCAGGTTTTGATTTGTATTATGGAGTCAGATAAGCCTTGGAAAAAACATGCCTCTCACACTTTATAGCTGTATAATGTTGAGCAAGTTGTTTGATTTCATTCCTGTATCTTTAACATAAAAATAACATTTTTCCTATGTAGCTCTTGTATGAACTCTTTTGCCCCATTGTAGTTTCATTTACAATTTCTTGAAATACAGCATTGGAAACCTAAGCTTCCATAAAGCCCATTGGGATTCAAATAGAGCTACTTGACCATGCCTTAAACCTGTCTCTCACTTATTGGCCAATAATAGGTCCCAGCTCAAGCCTCAATTGGTCATTGTTTGGGTCCTGATGGCTCAGAGTGACTATAAATAAATAGTATTTGTTTCTGTTTTGACCAGAAACTCTGAGGGTCTTCACCTCTCTGAATTTTTTTGACTAGGTAGAAGAGGCCTAGGTATCCTTAGTCACTGAATGGGTGTTGCCACAGACAAACTGAGACCTGGGAAAGACCTTAGCTTAAAAAAATCAAGGTCTTCTATTGCAACCAGAACCATCTCCAGTCTTTCTGATGTGTATCTTGCCACTGCACCTAGATGGCTCCAGAGGAGACAGTGAGGCTGGTGACCTTGCACAGCCCTGCTTCTCTTAAATCCAATTCACATGCATGTCATGGTATCACCTCCCTTTTGTCATGTTCCTCTTTGAGAAGGAAGGACACACAATAACAAGTATATAACAAACCAGGCTTGTTTTATAAAAAACACTTTGCAAATACCTTGTCTGCAGTATTCAAGTGGGCCCCACTTAAAAAAATCTGTTATTTAAAAAAATAAAAACTTATGTAATAACGGAATTACTGAGGCCAGCAGAGTTGCGATATACCCTTTCTGCTAATGAACTCAAGATTCTGAACAGATAAGGCTTCAGTTCTGATTCTCTTTAGGGGCCATTTTTTTTTTGCTGTCTTTCACTCCTTAAATTCCTACCCTAGCATCTTTAAAAATCATATAAAGAAAACTTTGGTTTGACTCACATTTAGGATATCTCCAAAATGAAAGTTATTCAATGTATGCTATAGATCAGATATAGGACAGCTATTTCTTCTACACAAAAGAAATATTTCAGACAAACAAGCAAAAAAGACTTATGTGTGCATTCACAAAGACTAAAAACATGAAATAGTGGACCATAACTCCTTTTATACTCTGAGGAGGTTCATACTTGAAACATTAAAATGTGAAATATTCTGTATTATTTCTATGCAACCATTTAAGCTTCATTTCAGTGTTGTGCTTTTTAAATCTCTCAAGGTCCATGCCCCTGGCAAGCCAGGCCATGAATTGGTGCTTATCATCTTGTTGGTTGTCATCTCCAAAATAAGTATAGAAAAGTCTCCCCCTTCCAGTCAAATCTAACTAAGGAACCCAAGGAAGCTTGAACTTCTAAAATAGCCATTCATCCAGAGCTGGTCTCTCATAATTGCAGTCTGGTCACAGACAAACACACAATCAGAACAGGCAACCAAGAATTTTAAAGTTGTTGGAGAACTTCCTTCCACTAATTCCCCCTTCCCTGCACAGGAAGTCCAAGAGATAGCCTCACAAAGATCCAACACACTTGGCAAGCAGAGAAGATAATCCTAGAGTTTAGTCACTGGTATTAAGATGTAGCAATAGGACAAATTTTCCTTTCTCAATGTCTAATACTTTTTATTACACCACTCTCCTCTACCCTAGCCAGGAGGGGATTGCTTCCTCATTCCAAAGTGCAAGTCCTTCAGCTCTGAGAGGCATGGTCAGGGAAGCTCGGCTCACCTGCACAAGTGATCAATGGGGTTTGTGTCAATCCAAACCTTGTTCTGTTAATAAAACAGCAAACTTTAAGGAAGATAAATTTCTCTAAGGAGCTGTGTAAGGCAAAAGATTGGGGTTTTCACAAAGAAGTTGAATTTTATGGCAGTCATTTATTGTTATGGCATCCTTAAAAGTTCTAATTAAATCTTCCAAATATCATGACTAAAAATTGGATCATTTTGAAGCTATCATTTTGAGCATTTTGTTGTCTTTTCAAGTACTCCTTAGGAGCTCCCCCTTCCTCTGCCTTATCAAGCAAGTGTCAGGCTCTACCTTATGGTGATTCAGTCATGGCTGACTAGCAGCTGACACATATTTAGTGCTCTCAGTTTTGCAAAGATATTTACATTTCCTGGAATTTTAAAGACACCATTAGGAAGTAAGTAATATTATCTTCTTTTTATGGATGAGAAGGCTGAGATTCAAAAAAGCCAAAAGACTTACTCATAATCATGACACAACTTTCAAATGCCAGGGGGAAGGCATTAACCCAATTATTCTAAACTCCAAGACCATCATTCTTTACCATTACAACATTGCCTCACATTAGAGCTTGTCTGAGACTCTTAAGTTTGCTTAAAAATGCTACCATCATAGGCTGTAACTAATACTGGGCAGGTGTTATGACCCACCCTCATTTTATAGAGGAGGAAACTGAAGCTCAAAAAAGTAAAATGACTGAGGTGTTTCTAGGCATATATTCCCATTATCTCAGCTGGATGGCCTGCATCCTATACACATGTGCTCTCAAGGCCACAGGTCATCCCAACCCCAACCTAGAGGGGGTAAGAAGTTCATTGTCTAACTTCTTTCCATTGCACCTTGTTGTCTATCATTTTTTCTTTAAAAATTATAACTAATGCATTTACTCAAATGTATTTGGGGTCATATTAAGTAATAGGGAGATCATTTTCCCATCTTCTTTCTCTAGGTCTTTGTGAGATCCCTGTGTTATGAGACAATGAAATTGATAATGTCTGTATCCCTTATTTACGTTCTGCAAAGATCCCAGCCCTTGGTGACTGATCAAGAAAGTCTTTTGCATTATTTTCTATGTGGCAGTGTGAAAACTAAGTAAAATGAGTTTCCTTACACCTCCCTTTTCACTATTTTTAAAAATCAGAGAAGGCTAAAATCCTGCCTATTTAGAAATAGGTCCTTATAGAAGTTGAACATACATGACTATATCACTATGTCAAAATGAAATAGGTGCTATTGCATTGAACACAGTGTTGATTTTCCTGAGAAGAGATAAGTTTCACCAGCTAGTAATTCCCAAAAAGGTTGAAGGTTTTGTAGCATGTGGATATCTATATTAAGAAGATAAATGGATAGAAAAGTACATTTACATTATTTAGCAGAAGTAGAAGTGATTATATAACGTATGAACTTATTTCCACATTTATAAATACTATAGGAGATGAAGAATCTCTCAGATTTCAGAAGAAACTGTGGATTCTCAAATGGAGAGATTTGCTCCTTTTCCCCAATCATAGTATATATAGAGTGCTAGGTATGAATAATCATATAAGAATTATTAGATATGAAAGCATAACTGAAGCCAGTTTAGATGAAGTAAAAGGATGGAGTCTGACTTAATAACATCTATCTAAGGTCTAAATAAATGATCTTATGATTCTAAGTTGTAATGAAGTAATTGTGATGTTGGGCTTGGAAGAAGAGAAGGGCTAAGACATGAAGCAAACTTGAGAGAAGCTGGTGATGAGCTAGACTGTTGGAAAGACACTGGGACCCATAGCAGTAGAGAATTTTCCATTTTTACATCTAGTCCCTGAGTCAACTTAGGAAACTAATTACTTAAGATGGAAAAGACAAAAAAAAATGTCGAATTGATTTAGAGTTCTTTTCCAAATGGTGTTATTAAAAAAGAATAACAAAGTCTAAACAAAGAAAGCCATGGGGTAATAATTTGGAATCTTTAAATAATGACATGTTCCAACAGATGATAAACTTTTCAAAAACAGAAAGAATATAAGTAAATTGCTATGTGTTCCTGACAATTAGTTGTATTAGAAATGTAGTGATAAAAGCATCATGGGAGACATGAGGACATGGCTGGTCACATTCTGAGTGCAAGGTAATGGATATACAGCTCAAATGGCACACTGTTACCCCCAAGGGACCATAAAAGAGAAAGATCAAATTTCTAGTACATTGTATATATATTGTCTTTGGAAGGCTTATTAGAAAACATGGACAAGAATTTCCCAAGATGATAAAGTGTAGAGGAATTGTGATATGTAGCGTTGAAGATGATACCTACAACAATGAAATAAAAAAATCTAACCAAGAACATAATTTTAAAAAAAGAGCCATCAGTAGAGAAATTGACAATTATAATGGCTTTAAGGTCAGGCTTTTACATACAAATAATCTTATATCTATTTAGCCAATTGTTGATTGGCATAACTATTATTATTTTGAAGCAATAATGCAGCTTGCAAAAATGACTTCCATGTGAAAATATTATTATGATTTCAACTGACTGATGGCATATTAGGAAAAGAATGGAACATCTTCTGCTGTCATTTTATATTCATGGAAAGAGAACTGTGGAAAGAGCTTGAACTTTGAGTCCCCCAGTGTCTTCCTCCCAATATTTGTCTGAATATCACAAAGTGAAAACACAGTGTGAATACCTTCAAATTTATTTTTCAAATGTCAAATTAACATTCGCCATCGAGAACATTTGCAGAGTATTTTGACTTAGCCAACCTAAATAATTGGCTATCATCTGCATTTTTAAAATTAAAAAGTTAATGAATCTTCTGATGACAGAACATAATGGAATATCACATTCTTCCTTCATACTTTTTAATTAAAAATTGTCCAGCATTTTAAATGTGTAGCCTTTTAGTCAACCACTTAGGACCTCAAAAAGAAATGATTTCCTCACTATAACCCTGAACTGACAAAAGTTTAGTAATTGACAATGTTGGGGGGTAGGTGGAGAAAGAAGAGGAAAATGAGAATTTCTCAGAATCATGGTTTTTTTTAAATGCATAAAATAGAAACAGATTATATTGAAAAGCAGTTATCAAAATGTGAAAAAAAACAAGTTATTATTGGACCCCAGGTTAAGAACTACTCTCCTTGTATAGTTGTACATAGCAGTGAGAACATCCTGTCCCCTTGGAGGCATGACTTGCCTTGTCCATGCATGGGCCCTGACTATCCTGCATGTATATTCCCAAGACGCATGAATTTTCTCTGTCTGGGTCCTCCTCTGCTAATGATGTCATAACTTGTTTGTTTCTATATGGGAAAAGTTCTCTGTCACTTTATTTGCTATGCTGTTTTCTTTTATTTTCATCTCGTGTCCCCTGGATGGTTGGTGATTTTAAATGGGTTCTGCCACACAGAGCACCTTTAATACAGGGAAGCTCTTCTGGGGGACCAGTTATATGTGTGTGTGGGGGGGTAACCCAGGGGCCACCAAGATCCAGTTAGGTATATAATAGTTAGGTCTGTGTCATAGATATTGTGATGCAGAGGTTGCAGATGATGTGTTTCTTGATCATGTAAAATACTGACGAATTTTGAAGCTGCTGTTGTAGGGGAGTGGGTAGGTGGAGAGCTAAAACATTGTGCTAATTGGTAAAAGAATCCAAGGGGAGACCCACGTGTTACACATGGAGGGCAGCTCCCCTTCCAGGGTCTCAGGGGGCCTGGTTCCTATCTGCCCCATGGGGCATATCTTCACTATGTCGAGGAGATTTTGATTCACTTCAGACTATTAATTTCTCTCTGCTTATCCTCTCTCCTGTAAATCACCCTGGAGCTGGCTAATGAGTCCTAAGGCAGATTGACACTAAAGGTTTGTGATTCCCTTGGGGGAGCTCACTAATTCTGCTGCCTTCCTCTTGCCTCACATTAAAGCTGGATATGCCTTCAGCTTTTCCCATCTAGCTTTGCCCACTCTGCCGAATCTCTAACATTAGATACACAAGGATTAGCAGTCACTGTTTTCTTTATACAACAGTGGGAATAAACAGTAACAAGAGGGGTGCAGGGAGGTTAGGACGAAGTGGCCTATCTGTGAATAAATGCAGTCCACATGATGCTTGCTGTGGCACAGACCAGTTCCCTCTGCTTTAACCCTTTCTTCTCATCTGAAAGAATGAATGCAGAATTGAGGAGACCATAGGAATGTTTGAGTACTGTCTTCTCTCCAGCCTCAGAGGCATGGAAGGATGCAGCCTCTGAGAGGCTGTTAGGGTCATCTCACCAAAGCCCGCACAATCAGCACAACAGCTACCCCATGTCTGTCAGCAGCAGCATTAGCTAGGGAAACAGAAAGAGCCTGAACCCAGAGACCTGGCTAAGGACCTTATCTGGAAAGAGCACATAGTGCCAAGAAGGAAGATGAATTAGAAACACTTTGGATCTCAAACCACCATGTTCTCTTATGATATCTTCCTTCCAGAAATACCTGCAATGCAGTTCAAGGAACCTTCACACAACCATCGCCAAGAGGCTCAGTTCTAAAACCTCTGTAAGCTGAATTCCAGGGGGGTATCTCCCTCAAAACACAGTGCTACAGGTACATTTGGAACCAGTTGAATGATTAAACCCAAAGAAGAATAGCAAATAGATGGGTGTTTGCTTGAAATGCCCTGCAGATCTATCCTCACTCTGTGCTATTGAACATTCTTATCAATGATTTGGATAAAAACACAGATGGCCTGCTTATCAGATTTTCAGATGGCACAAATTTGCATAGATTTTCCTAGCATACTGGATGACACAGAATCCAAAAAGAGTCTGAAAGGCCGGAGAGAACATTGGGCTGACTCTGATGCAGTGGATTGAAAAGGGAGAAATGAACAGTCTCTTACTGGGGGTTGGTGAAAAGTGTGTTCAGCAAAGTGTTTGCATAAATACAGATTGGGGAATGGTTGGCTAGATGATGATTTATTTGAATCAGCTGGCGGTTAATATGAATTAACTGATAATAATAACTAACATTTATGTAGCCGTGGCTATGTGCCAGTCATTGTGCTAAGTGCTTTACAAATATTATCTCATTTGATCCTTACAACAACAGTGGTGGGTAAGTGCTGTCATTATCCTAGTTTTACAGATAAGGAAAGTGAGGCAAAATAAGGTAAAGGGACTTGCTCAGGGTCACACAGCTAGTTAAGTATCTGAATCAGGTTTTGACCTGACATCTTCCTGACTCCAGTAACGGCACTGTGTCCACTACTCCACCTAGTTTATGTAGGTAATATTATCTTAAGCTGAATCTAAAAGGAATTGTGTTATCCAGAATGGGAGAAGTGATCATCTAGAATGTATACTGCACTGGTCAGGCCAAACTTTACATGTGGTTGGGGGAATGAGGCATTGATAGCCATATTCATGTATTTGAAAGGTTATCTTGGGGAGAAGGGGATCAGACTCATTCTGCTTTTCCTCAGAGGATAAAACTAGGAACAATGAATAGAAGCAGAGGAGAAACAAATTTCAGCTCACTTTAAGGGGAAAAAATCTGCTTCTAACAAGGAGAACTGTCCAGAAGCAGCATGGGGTACACTGGGGAGTCACAAGGTATTTGAAAGCAAAGGCTGAATATTTGCTTATTAGAGATGTTGGAGAGGATGTTCCTAGGAATAGTCTGGACTCAATCATATCGATGACCTCTGAGGTTCATTTCCCACTCTGAGATCCTGGATTTGGTGCCTTATTCTACCCGTGTTTCACTGATTCTTCTTATTCTTTTTCCTTCAAAGAGATGTGATGTATTCTTTCTTTATTATCTTAATAGTCATATTACCTCTATTTTAAAATATTTTAATGTATTTATACTCTTTTCTTTTTAAGTGTGAAGTCCCAAATTCTCTCCCTCCCTCCCTTACCCTTCTCCACTCACTGAAAAGGCCTGCTATTGCAGTTAATATCAGTTATATGTGTGAAATCAAGCAAAACATATTTCCATATTAGCCATATTTTAAAAAACGAGAAAAATAAATAAACTAAGAAAATTATACTTCAATTTCCACTCAGAGTTCATCAATTCTCTCTCTGAAGATGAATAGCAATGATCTCCCATCTTATCACTTCACTTTGTCCTTGACCTGATAATTCTGGAATTTGGTAATGATATTCCTGAGAGTTTTCATTTTGGGATCTCTTTCAGGAGATGATCGGTGGATTCTTGATCATAGATATGAAGTCAGTCATGGTTATGATCTGACCATGTTCTGATGCCTGAGAATGAGCCTACATGTTCAATAGAGAACATTATGAAATGTAAAATGAATAATATTGATTACATTAAAAGGTTTTGCACAAAAAAGCCAATGTAATTTGTATTTTACCTTCTGGTTCTAGAATTTCAGGGAAGTTTTCCTTGATAATTTCTTGAAAGGTGATAGCTATCTTGTTTTTGAATCATGACTTTCAGGTAATACAGTAATTCTTAAATTATCTCTCCTGGACCTATGTTCCAGGTCACTTATTTTCCCAACGAAGTATTTCACAATACAAAGTGAAGTGAGAAGAACCAAGCCATCATTGTACACAGTAACAGAAATGTTGTAATGTCTCATGAAGTCATAAGTTTCCACTTGCCCAGTTCTAACTTTAAAGGAATTATTTTCCATTTGGCCAGTACTACTTTTAAAGGAGTTCTTCTCTTCAGTGAATTTTTGTATGTCTTGTTCCATTTGCCCAATTCTTTTCAAGGCATTCTTCTCTTTATTGGATTTTTGTGCCTCTTTTATCATTTGACCTATTCTATTTTTAAGGTGTTATTTTTTTTTTTTAGTATTTTTGTGCTTCCACTATCAAGCTGTTGACTCTTTTTTCATGATTTTCTTCTATCACTCTCATTTGTCTTCCCAAATTTTCCTCTACCTCTCTTACTTGATTTTTAAAATCTTTTTTGAGCTTTTCTGTGGCCTGTGACCAATTCATATTTTTCTTAGAAGCTTTGGATGCAGGAATGTTGACTTTGTTGTCTTCTTTTGAGGGAATATTTTGATTTTCCTTGTCACCATATTAACTTTCTGTGGTCAGAATTTATTTTCTGTTGTTTGCTCATTGGCCCATCCTATTTCTTGACTTCTTATTTAAGATTTTTTTCATTTTAAAATTTATTTAAACTTAAATACAAAATCAGAAAAGAAAAAAAAAGCATTGTAATGTACACAGCACAACATAAGAGAGGATTCAGTACACAGCAATATATTTCCATTTTAAGAAAACCTATATAATGAATACTATACCTTATTATCAGAGCTGTCCATCTTTTCTTTGCTTCTTTGTATATTTTGTCTTCTCCTGTGCACTATTTATATTTTCCCCTTCACCCCACCCCCGCAGAAGGCTACAATCAAGATTAGATACACACACACACACACACACAAACACAACATTTCCACTTGTCATCTGTTTCTCTGAAGGTAAATAGCATCTTAATTAATAAATTGAAGTTTGTATCAGTTCTTTCTCTTGCACCTCATTTGTATGAGATAATTACTCATTTTACCTTTTCCTCCATTATTTTTTTTAGAATCACAACATACTCAGCCCCACTCTTTCTTTTGAACTACCCAGTTACTAATGACAGTTTTAAACATATGGTTTACATTTCCACATATGAAAATTAAACAATTTTTCCTTATTGAGTCCCTTGTAATTAGTTTTTAATGTTTACCTTAGATTTCCTATTAAGTTTTAGTCTTTTTGCATTAAGTTCCTGAAAGTCTGTCAACTCATTGAATATCCATTTTTTTTTTCATTCAGGATTATATATAACTTTGCTGGGTATGATTTTTGACTGTTAATCCCAGTTCTTTTGCTCTTTGGTAGATAGTGTTCTAAGACCTGCAGTCTTTTAGTGTGACTGCTAGGTCTTGTGTAATTCTAATTGTAGCTCTGTCATATTTGATTTTTTTCCTTGTTGCTCATAATATTTTCTCCTTAAGCTAGGGGTTTTGGGATTTGGCTGTGATATTCCTGTAGGTTTTCCTTTGAGGATCTTTTTCAGGTGGTGATCAGTAATTTATTTCTCTTTCTATTTTTTTCTCTTCTTCTAACACTTCAGGACAATTTTCTTTAATTATTCGTGTATTATTTATCAGGATTCTTTTTTTTTGGTCTTAGCTTTCAGGTAGTCTAATTATTCTTATTTTTTTCTCTTCTTGATCCGCTCTCCAGATCAGTTGTTTTTCTTATAAGATACTTCATATTATCTTCTATTTTTTTTCTTCAAGCTTCAGTTTTTTTTTGTGCAGCTGTTTTCAGAGGTAAATCTGGGGACCTGTAAGTTTTTAGCTCTTCCAAGGTGGTATGGTCTAGAGCGAGATACGTTTACTACTCTCCTGTACTGTGCACTGGTTTGTGAGCATCAACAACTGCTTTTTTCAACCCTGGAACCATGACAACGGTCCCTGTTCCCCTCTAGCCACAAGCTCTGCTCCTACTCACACTAGGCCTAAGACCCAGGACTGCAACCCAGATACAAGTATAAGCAGTGTAACAGAGTCCTGCCCCTGGTGCCAGCAAAGGGACCCTTGTAAATCTCCTTATGACCTGTTATACAAACCCCTCATCATATGTGAACTGAGAGGTCTAAAAACTGCCATTGCTGCCATAGATTCAGTCACCCCCAGGCATACTCCTGGTTTGCTGGGGCCTTGTCTGTGCTGGAACAGCCTGCTCTGGGCTGCACTTCTCTCTTACCCTGGTGTAGGAGACCTTTCCTGCTGACTTTTTCAGCTGTCTTGGCTGGAAACTTGTTTTACTCCATATTTTGTGGGTTGTGTCCCTTTATAATTTGTTTGGAGTTATTATGTAAAGATATTTGGAGGGGTTTAGGGGAGAACTCAAGCAAATCCCTGCCTGTAGTTTGCTATCTTGACTCTGCCTCTACCAGTTCTACTTTTAAAGGAGCTGCTTTCTTCAGTCCATTTTCCCCCCAATTTGGCCCATTCTATTTTATTTTTGCTTTTTGGGGGGCAGTTGTGGTTAAGTGACTTGTCCAAGGTCCCATGGCTAGTTTTTGTGTTAAGTGTCTGAGGCCGGATTTGAACTCAGGTCCTCCTGACTCCAGAGCTGGTGCTCTATTCACTGTGCCACCTACCTGCCCCCAGATTCTATTTTTAAGGTGTTATTTTCTTCAGTCAATTTTTGTGCTTCCTTTTCCAAGCTGTGGACTTTTTTCTCACATTTCTCTTGCACAACTTTTCCCAATTTTTCTTCTACCTCTCTTACTTGAGAGGACTTTTTGGGCTTGAGACCAAGTAATATTCCTCTTTGAGGCTTTGGATGTAGGTATTTTGACACTGTTGTCCTTTTCTGAGTTAGTGTTTTGATCTTCCCTGTCATCATTGTATATTTCTATGGTCAGGATTCTTTTTTTTTGCTCATTTTTAAAAGTTGAGCTCTGCTCTTGAGGTATAGGGGGCACTATCTCAAGCTTCTTGTGCTAGGAGCCAGGGGCCAGGTCACTGGCTTTCTGTATTTGGGCTTCTGGACCTGACAGCTTGCCCACAGTGCTGGGGTGTCCTGGCCTAGTTGCACTTGTTGTGCCCTGGGTTTCGGGGCTGGCAGATTGCCTACTGCGCTAGAGTAGTAGGCCTCATAGCTGGATGACTGTGTCATTGGCCTCCTGAATTCAGACCATGTTATCTTGGGCTATAAAATTATTGAGAGAAATTTTTGAGAGAATTCAGCTGTTGCCTCTAATTGAACATCTTGATTATATAATATAATATATAATTATGCAATATATTGTATAATATTAATTATATATAATAATAAATGATATAACATATACTATATCATATATATTCTTTCTTCTGTGACAAGCATGGGGATTTTGTCTGGCACCACCAATCATAATCCAAAGCAAACATCAATGTTCTCCAACTCTCTGGTTTGTTTGGAACTCTCTGGTTCTACTGTACCACCCGAAGTGAGATCCAGGATAGTAGATTTTCATCTATGCTTAAAGGCAAATGATTCAAATTCTCATAGGAATTTTGATATAAAGCTCCTAAAGTTATCCTGAGGACAGTTATATATGCTGATACTGAGGCACTGTCCCGCTATTTAGTTCCATTCCATTTAGAAAATATTTACTAAGTAACGACATTGTGGTGCCTTGCTTGTAGAAGGCCAGCTGTGCTAGACAGGAGAGATACAAAGACTAAAACGACACAAACTTTATTCTCCAGATACATATATTATGATCTCATCTTGACTGCCTAAAAACCAAACCAGGAAGTTAAAATTCTTATCTTGTCATAAACACTAAGAACCTAAGATCATCTGAAAAAATGACTCTTGTCTCCTTCCTCTTCTCAGTCCCACAAATCCTGGGTGCCAGTAGCAACCTGGCAGCTAGACTCTGTGTTCCATTCTCCACTAGAATAGCAATGGTAATAACCATAATAACAGTATTTCTGTAAAAGGTTGGGGTGTGCGAAGTGTTCTACTCACCTAACCCTATGAGGTGTATAATACAAAGGTTAAAGCCAACTTATTGTTGAGGAGTTGAAGGCTCATGACCATTACTGGGTGAGATGCAGGATCAGCTGACTCCAAAGGCAAAGCGCTTGTGACAGAAAAATGTGGTACAAACTACCTTTATATCGCACATTTTATTCTTCTACAGCTGTCCATGAGAAAGAATCATGTTTTTGTCAAATTCAGGTATAAAAGTATCTCTACTCATAGTTGCCCAGACTAAATTGAAGCAAGCAAATAACCCCCTTACAATTTCATGAGATTAAATAGTAAATTAGTTAAAAAAGCAACCTTGGAACCACTTCTTATGAAACATGATTACAGAATAGTTAAGCATAGTAGCTTGTGAGCAAGTCCTGACATGTGCCATTTTTTTAAAAAAGAACCCAGGCTTCATTCGTTAGGGACCTTCCATTTCTAATACATCCATCATACTCGCATAATCACATTGCTCTATGATCATATCAGTGTGAATGTTTCCTCCAGTGATGAAGACCACATCCCCTCCTTCCATGCATGTACATCTTGTAAAGTTCTTGTCTATGTCCTCCCAGAAAATCACAACCAGGGGCCCATCCAATGTGCTGAATTCCTTGTGCACTTTCTTCCAACATCACACATGTACTAATAGAGTACTCTGCCTATCCACCTGCCATCCCCTACCACACAACTAGTCTATCTTCTTTTCCTGTCACATTTTTTCTTCATGACATTTTTTAGCTCCTGTTCTTCAAATTTTCTCACTGGATATTTGTTACCACCAGTTTTTATCTACTGTATATTTATACTTACTGCATGCTTCCTCCTCTAGGGGTGTCATTTGAGCTTGTTACTGATGAAAAAGAAGGACTTCAAAAGGTAGAAGTATAGAAAGAGCACCTTTGGGGATGAAGGTGGGCCAGTGCAAAGTCAAAGACACAAGACATGGACCACCTTGCGTGACAAATAGTATGCAGGCTAATGTGGTAGGATAATAAAGTATATGAAGGGGAGTAATGTGTGAGAAGACTGGAGAGGTGGAAAGGGGCAAAATTGTGGAGGGCTTTACATGTCAAAGAGAAGGTGACTGAACAAGGTTATTTCTGTTTTTATATCTTTCAGATAATTTTTCCCTTTTTAAAAAAATTAAATTATTTTTCGTTTTCAACATACACTTCTATAAGTTTTAAATTTTCTCCCCCTCCCTCCCCTGTGCCTCCCACCTCTCTCCCCAAGACAGCTTTGCAATCTGATATAGTTTCTACACA
The DNA here is from genome assembly GCF_028583685.1 of Petaurus breviceps papuanus. Classification (NCBI taxonomy): domain Eukaryota; kingdom Metazoa; phylum Chordata; class Mammalia; order Diprotodontia; family Petauridae; genus Petaurus; species Petaurus breviceps. Next base: position 3,846,219 of record NW_027187369.1, on the reverse strand, counting down.
TACATTCCTATTAAACACATTTTCACATCATTTGTGTTACACAAAAGAATTATAACAAATAGGAAAAGCCATGAGAAAGAAAAAAAGAAAACAAAACAAAAAAGAAAAGAAAATTGTCTGCTTCGCTCTTCATTCATACTCCATAGTTCATTCTCTGGATGTGGCTGGCATTTTCCATCATGTGTCCTTTGAAATTGTTTTAGGTCCTTGCATTAGTGAGAAGGGCTAAGTGTATGAAAATCAGCCCTCATACACTGTGACTGTTACTGTGTACATTATTCTGCTGGTTCTTCTCCCTTCACTCAGCATCAGTTCATATAAATCTTTCCAGGTTTCTTTGTAGTCCTCCTGTTTATCATTTCTTATAGCACAATAGTATTCCATGACATTTATATACCAGAACTTGTTTAACCATTCCCCCATTGATGGACACCAACTCCATTTTCAATTCTTAGCCATAAAAAAGAGAGCTTCTATAAATATTTTTGTACATGTGGGTCCTTTTCCCATTTTTATGATTTCTCTGGGATGCATTCCTAGAAGTGGTATTACTGGGTCCAAGAGTATGCACATTTTTATAACCCTTTGGGCATAGTTCCAAATCGCTCTTCAGAATGGTTAGGTCAGCTTACAGCTCTACCAACAAGGGATTAGTGTTCCAACTTTCCCACATCTTCTCTAACATTTATCATTTTCTTGATTTTCCATGTTAGCCATTCTGATAGGTGTGATGTTGTTCCTTGGAGTTGTTTTGATTTGCATATCTCTAATCAATAGTGATTAGAGCCTTTTTTCATATGACTATAGATAGCTTTAGTTTCTTCCTCTGATAACTATCTGCTCATATCCTTTGACCATTTATCAATTGGGGAATGACTTATACTAAGACTTCTTTCCCGGTTTTCTGCTTCCATCCTAATCTTGGTTGCATTGGATTTGTTTCTGCAAAAACTTTTCAATTTAATGTAATCAAAATTATCCATTTAGCATTTCATAATGTTCCTCTCTCTTGTTTGGTCATAAATTCTTCCATTCTCCATAAATGTGACAGATAAATGATTTCTTGTTAACCTGATTTGTTTATAGTATCAGTCTTTATCCCTAGATCATGTACCTATTTGGACTTTATTCTTGTATACAGTATCACACATTAGTCTATGCCCAGTTTCTGTCATACTATTTTCCAGTTTTCCTAGAAGTTTTTGTCAAACAGTGAGTTTTTATCCCAGAAGCTGGGATCTTTGGGTTTATCAACAGTAGCTTGCTATAATCATTGACTACTGTGTCTTGTGTACCTAACCTATTCCACTAATGAGCAACTGGTGTTTTTTCCAGTAATTTAGATCTGGCTTTATATGTATGAAAAGTATTTTGTAATTGTGTTCATATAATCCCTATGTTTATTTTGGCAAGTAGACTCCCAAATATTTAATAATGTCTACAGTAACTTTAAATGGAATTTTTCTTTCTATCTCTTGCTTTTGGGCTTTGTTAGTAACATACAAAAAATAATGATGATTTATGTGTTTTTGTTATATCCTGCAAATTTGCAAAAGTTGTTTATTATTTCAAGTAATTTTTTACTTGATTCTCCAGGATTCTCTAAATACATCATCATATCAACTGCTAAGAGTGATAACTTAGTTTATTCTTTGCCTATTCTAATTCCTTCACTTTCTTTTTCTAGTACCATATTGAATAACAGTGGTGATAATGGACATCCTTATTTTACCCCGGATCTTAATAGAAATGCATCTAGCCTATGCCCATTTCATATAATGCTTTCTGATGGTTTTAGGTAGATGCCACTTATCATTGTTAAGCCCCCCTGATGCTACTTATAATTTTAAGGAAGGCTCCATTTATTCCTATGTTCTCTAGTGTTTTTAATAGGAATGGGTGTTGTTTTTGTCAAAAGCTTTTTCTGCATCAGTTAAGATAATCATATGGTTTCTGTTAGTTTTGTTTTTGATATGATCAATTACGCTGATAGTTTTCCTAGTATTGAGCCAGCCCAGTATTCCTGGTATAAATTCTTCCTGATCAAAGCCAATTATTCTCAAGATAAGTTGCTGTAATATTTTTGCTAATATTTTATTTAAAATTTTTGCATCTATATTCATTAGGGAAATTGGTCTATTTTTCTCTTTGTTTTGGACTTTTCAGTTTAGGTATCAATACCATATTTGTATCATAAAAAGAATTTGGTAGTAGTCCTTCTTTGCCAATTTTCCCAAATAGTGTAGATAGTATTGGAATTAATTGTTCTATAAATGTTTGATAGAATTCGCTTGTAAATCCATTACTCCCTGGAGATTTTTTTCTAGGGAGTCCATTAATGGCTTGTTCAATTTTTTTTTCAGAGATGGGGTTATTTATATATTTTCTTTCCTCTTCTGTTAATTGGGGAAAATTTTATTTTTATAAACATTCCTTCATTTCTCTTGCATTGTCAAATTAATAGGCATACAATTGGACAAAATAATTCCTAGTTATTGTTTTAATTTGCTCTTCATTGGAAGTGAATTCATCCTTTTTAATTTTTGATACTGGTAATTTGGTTTTCTTCATTTAAAAAAAATTAAACTGACCAAATCTTTATGAGTTTTATTGTTTTTTTTCATAAAAACAGCTCTTAGTTTCATTAATTAGTACAATAGATTTCTTAATTTCAATTTCATTAATCAATCCTTTGGTTTTCATTATTTCTAATTTAGCATTTAGTTAGGGATTTTCAATTTTTTCTTTTTCTAGTTCTTTTAGTTGTATGCTCATTTCATTGATTTCCTCTTTTCCTTTTTTAAATTAAAAATATTTGTTTATTTTTAGTTTACAATATTAATTTTCACAAGATTTTGAGTTACAAATTTTCTCCCTGTCTTTCCCCTACCCACCACCCCAAATCAGCAATCCCATTGAATACCCTCTCCCCCAATCTTCTCTCTCCTATATCCTCCCCCATTGCCCCTCCAACTTTCCAGTAGAGCAAGATGGATCTCCATACCCCAGTGCCTATATATCTTATTTTCCAGGTGCATGTAAAATAATAATATTTTTTTTTAACATTTGTTTTTAAAACTTTGAATTACACATTCTTTCCCTTCTTCCCTCATCACCCACCATTACTGGGAAGATAAGCAATTAAATATAGGTTATACAGGTGTAGTTACACAAAACATTTCCATAGTGGATATATTGTGAAAGACTGACTATATATCCCTCCAACCTATCCTGCCCCCCACTTGTTCTATTTTATACTTTGACCCTGTTCATTTTCAAAAGTGTGTGCTTCTAACTACCCCCCCCAATCTGCCTGCCCATCTATTGTCCCCAATTAAAATGCCCAATGTAGTGTGTATGTTATTCCCTCCTTAAGCCAAATTCAATGAAAGTAAGGTTGACCTATTCCCTTTTGTCTTCCTGTTCTTCCCCTCCATTGTAACAGTTTTCCCTTGACTCTTTTATATGAGATAATTTATCCTATCCTGTCTCTCCCTATCTCCTCACATTATATTCCTCTCTCACCTCTTAATTTTATTTTTTAGATATCATCCCTTCCTATTCAATTGATACAGTGCCCTCTGTCTGTGTATACAAGTATGCGTATATACACACACTCACATATGTATTCATATGCACATATACCCTTCTATATAGACATATATATATATACATATATGTATATATTTTTAAATTCCCTGCAATTATCCTCATACTGAGTAAAGTTTCATAAGTTACAATTATCATTTTTCCATGTAGGAATATAAATAGTTAAACTTTAATAATTTCCTTGTAATTTCTTTTCCCTGTTTATCTCCTCATGCTTCTTTTGCTTCTTGTATTTGAATGTCAAATTTTCTATTCAACTATGCTTTTTTTGCTTTTTGGAGGGCAATTGGGGTTAAGTAACTTGCCCAAGGTCACACGGCTAGTTTGTTTGTATGTGTGTTAAGTGTCTGAGGCCAGATCCAAACTCATGTCCTCCTGACTCCAGAGCTCTACTCACTGCTCCACCTAGCCGCCCCTCAACTCTGTTTTTTTCATCAAGAATGCTCAAAATGCCTCTATTTCATTGAATGACCATATTTTACCCTGAAATATTATACTTATTTTTGCTGGGTAGGTGGTTCTTGGTTTTAATACTAACTCCTTTGACCTCTGGAATATCATATTCCAAGCCCTTCAATCCCTTAATGTAGAAGCTGCTTGATCTTGTGTTATCCTGATTGTGTTTCCACAATATTCAAATTGTTTCTTCCTGGCTACTTGTAATATTTTCTTCTTGACCTGGGAACTCCAGAACCTGGCTATAATATTCTTAGGAGTTTTCCTTTTGGGATCTTTTTCAAGAGGTGATCAGTGAATTCTTTCAATTTCTATTTTGCCCTCTGGTTCTAAAATATCAGGGCAATTTTCCTTGAGAATTTATTGAAGGATGATTTTTAGGTCCTTTTTTTGATCATGGCTTTCAGGTAGTCCAATAATTCTTAGATTATCTCTCCTGGATCTATTTTCCAGGTCAGAGGTTTTTCCAATGAGATATTTCATATTGCCTTCTATTTTTTTTCATTTGTTTCTATCTGTTTAATAGTATCTTGATTTCTCATAAAGTAATTAGCTTCCATTTGCTCCAATCTAATTCTGACAGAATTATTCTGGTGCTAAAACTCCTGCTCATATGGGGCTGGGCTTGGCTCCCAGCCTTCTGAGATGAAGCCTTCCTCTTGGCCTGCTGGGCTGCCTTCCATGGGAGATTTGTTTCTCTCTGTCACTTTGTAGGTTCTGTAGCTCTAAAATTTGTTTAGAGTCATGTTATATAGGTATTTGAGGTTATTGTGTGGGGAGCTTACGGCATTTTCCTGCTTCTATGCTGCTCTCATAGCTCTGCCCCCAATCTCCTCTTTTTTATTTTATCCATGTAAGCATTAAAAGATATAAAACTTCCCCTAAGAATTACTTTTGCTACATCCCATAAGTTGTGGTATCTTGGGTTATTGTTGTCATTCTCTTGAATGAAGTTGTTGATTATTTCTGTGATTTATTGCTTGACCCAGTCATTCTTTAGGATTACATTATTTAGTTTCCAATTAATTTTTGGTCTATCTTTCCATGGCCCTCTATTACATATAATTTTTACTGCATGATGATCTGAAAAGAATGCATTTAATATTTCTCCCTTTCTGCATTGGATTGTGAGGTTTTATTCCCTAGTAGATGGTCAATTTTTGTGTATGTGCCATGTATTGCTGTGAAGAAGGTATATTCCTTTCTATTCCCATTCGGTTTTCTCCAGAGGTCTATCATATCTACATTTTCTAAAATTCTTTTCACCTCCTTGACTTCTTTCTTGTTTATTTTGAAGTTAGAGGGTGGTATTGAGGTCCCCCACTAGTATAGGTTTTCTATTTCTTCCTGTAGCTCCTTTCTTCTCTAAGAATTTGGATGCTATACCCCTTGGTGCACATATGTTTAGTAATTATATTACTTCATTGTCTATAGTGCCTTTTAGCTTCTCTTCTTTATCTCTTTTGATTAGATCTATTTTTGTTTTTGCTTGGTCTGAGATTAGGATTACTATCCTTGCTTTTTTTACTTCATCTGAAGCAGAATATATTATACTTCAGCTTTTTACCTTTACCCTTTGTGTATCCCCATGTTTCAAATGTGTTTCTTGTAAACAACATACAGTAGGATTTTGGTTTTTAATCCATTCTGCTATCCATTTCTGTTTTATGTGAGAGTTCATCCATTCAAATCACAGTTATGATTACTGTGTCTCTCTCCATCCTATTTCTTCCCCCCCCTATTTTTGCTATTATTTCTCCCTTCTTGCTTCCCCTCCTTAAAAGAGTTTTGATTTTGACCACCACCACCCTTAATTTTCCCTCCCTTCTAACCACCCCCTCCCTTTTCTTTCAGCTTTCTTCTCCTACCACCTGTAGGGTAAGTTACATTTCTATACCTATGTGAGTATGCTATTCCCAGTTTGAACCAAATCTGATGAGAGTAAAGCTCAAACAATGCCCATCTCCCTCCTTTCTTTCCCTCTACTATATTTTTCTGCCTCTTCATTGTGATTTGATTTACCCTTTTCTGCATCCTCCTTCCCTCTTCTCCCATTACAATCCCTTTGCACACCTTAGTTAGATTTTTATCATCATATAAGTTAATTCATACCCACACCCTCTCTCTATATATATATATCCCTTTTAAATGTCACAATAAATATACAATTAACAAGTATAATTCTCCCATATAGGAATGTCAACAGTTTGCTCTTATTGAATAACATGATTTTCTTTTTCCTTTATTTTCTTTTTTTTACTGTGTACCTTTTTATGCCTCTCTTGAGTCTTGTATTTGAAGATTGAATTTTCCATTGAGCTCTGCCCTTTTCATCAGGAAGGTCTGGAAGTCCCTTATATCACTGAATGCTAGTTACTTTGCCTGAAAGATTATGTTCAGTTTTGTTGGGTAGTTGATTCTTGGTTGTCTATTCCATATTCTAGTCCCTATAATCTTTTAATGTAGAATGTGTTAGGTCCTGTGTGATCCTGACTGAAGTTCTATGGCATTTTAAAATTGTTTCTTTCTGGCTGCTTGCAGTATTTTCTCCTTTATCTGATAATTCTGGAATCTGGCTACAATATTCCATCGTGTTTTCAATTTCAGGTGACCTGTGGATTCTTTCAATGACTATTTTACCCTCTTATTCTAGGACCTTGGGGGGTAGTTTTCCTTGATGATTTCTTGGAAGATACTGTCCAGGCTCTTTTTTTCATTATGGTTTTCCAGTAGACTAATAATTCTTAGATTATCTCTCCTGGATCTATTTTCCAGGTTAGTTGTTTTTCCAATGAGATATTTCACATTTTCTTCTATTTTTTCATTGTTTAGATTTTGTTTGATTCTTGATTCCTCCTATAGTCATTAGCTTCTACTTGTCCAATTATAATTTTTAATGAATTGTTTTCTTCAGTTAGATTTTATACCTCCTTATACATTTGGCCAATTTTACTTTTTAAGCATTTGTTCTCTTCAATGATTTTTTCCCATTTTGTCAATTATATTTTAAAAATATTTCGTCTGTTTTTCTTCTACCTCTCTAATTTGGCTTTTAAAATCCTTTTTGAGGTCTTCCAAGAATGCTTTTTGGGCTTGAAATCAGTTCATATTCCCTTTGGGGTTTCAGATGTAGGTATAGTATTAATGCAGTCCTCTTTTGAATTCATATTTTGTTCTTCCCTTTCCCCATAGTAAAAAATCTATGGTGTTTGCTTTTCTAATTTACTTTTTGCCCATTGTGACTGCCTTTTTCCTGGCTTTTAAACTGAATCTCTGTTTCTGGGACACAGGAGGCTTTGTCCCACACTTCTTGTGGTGGGAGTTAGGGACATGGTTACTGGCTTTGTGTGCTGTAGAATGTGGTTCTGTCAGTTAGAAGCTATATAATGCTGGAGCTTAGCTGGTTCTGGGCTGCAGCTGGCTGATATGTTCTGAGGCCAAAACCAGGTGAGGTCTTTCTGTGTTTCTTCTGGTTACACTGAAGCTCTTAGTGTGAGGTATGGTCTGGCCTAGTGGTCAACTCCTCCCCTAAGGCTAAGCTAGAGCACAGGCAGGCTCAGCCACTGGTAGACACCTGTCAGTGCTAGTATCTGATGATTCCCCTGGCTGTTTGAAGGCATGCTTGGGTTCTGGGTGTTGGCACATTCCGGCTCCACCCCCCTGGACCTCAAGATCTCCCCTTGGTCTGCTGAGGAAGGGCTTCCTGCTACACCTCCTGTCTTGCACTGGTCCCTTCCAGCAACATCAAGAGGGATCCTTCCTGTCAGTTTCCCTAGCCTTCTGAGCTATCCTTTCTACTTATTCCAGTATTCCAGAATTTTTCCTGGGCAATATTCTCTGCCATTTTTCAAAGTCAACTGGGGGGGGATGAAAGGACTTATGGTTTACTCCCCCATCTTGGCTCCCAGAAGTTCAGGTAGGTGACTTTCAAACATTTAGTCTATGGCCTTATAGCCCCAGGAGTAGCTGTTGCCACTGCCACAGGCCCTACACTTCTCTCTCACCCAGCTCTGACAGTCTCCCATCCTGTGCTGAGAGGTTTGGGAATTGCCACTGCCACGGGTTATTCTGCCCTCTGGGGCCCATTCCCACTCTTCTATGGTTGGGTATGTGTTGATTCATCCCTTGCACTCTGTGCTCCCCTAGCCTGGTTCAACAGATCCTTCCTGTTTACCTTTTGACTTGTCCTGGGCTGGAAATCTTCCACACTCTGTCTCTTAGTGGATTGTGCCACTCTCATATTTGTTCAGATTCCCTTTTTAGAGCTATTTGAAGGGATTTTTGGGAGATCTCAGGTGAGTACTCCTTTTACTCTGCCATCTTGGCTCTGCCTGTTTCAGAGAATTTTGAATGATTTTGATGTGTGGATAGATGTCTTGTCAGAAAAGAACCTTTAAGGCAGTATTTAGTTTCACCCAATGAAATGCTTTTATTTTCTTTTATCAACAATAAGTAAGTACCTTAGGATCTTGTATTCTCTACATCTTTCAGTCAGACACTAAATAGTAAATGTTTTCCCCTACAGAATACTACTTGCAAAAGTCTTCTTGTTCCCAAATAACACCCTCATTAAGAATGTCCTTTGTCTATGTGTAGGTGAGTCTCATAAAGATTTTATGTAAATAGGAAAGTAGACATTATATATTGGTAGTTGATGTTCTCTTGGTCACCTTTTTCCCCATATTAATGAGGTCCAAGATTTTTTCCATGGTTCTAGTATCTTTGCTACCTTGAAAAAAATTATTAACTAACTGCCAACATATATAATTGATATATAAGCTATTTAATTTGTATATATGTATGCATGTGTATATCAATCAACATTTATTAAGCACCTGTTATATTTCAGGCACTGGAGATTTGAGTGAGAGGAATGAAATTGTCTCTTCTCACAATGAACTTACATTCTAATGAGGGAAACAGCAAACATGTATAAAACATATACATCAAACTATAAAGTTAATGAATATATATATATATACATAGAAAGTAGTTAAACATATAGTAGTTAGGGAGGGAGGGTGGTAGCAGTTGCAGAAATCAGGAAAGGTTTCATGTTCAAGAAGTACTTGAACTGCATCTTTTTTTGGGAGGGCAATTGGGGTTAAGTGACTTGTCCAAGGTCACATGGACATTTTTTTGTGATAAGTGTCTGAGGCTAGATTTGAACTCAGGTCCTCCTGAATCCAGGGCCAGTGCTCTACTCACTGCACCACCTAGCTGCCCCTGAACTGCATCTTAAAATAAAAGAGGGACTTTATCAGGTGAATGTTAAGGGAGAGAGTACATTACAGGTATGGGATACAGCGAGTGCAAAGGCAAAGAGAAGACAGATTGACTATCATGAATGAGGAAAAAGAGGTCAGTGTGGGTAAATTATAATGTGAAGGATAGATGGTATTACATACATGTTTTACACAAATATACAGGCATAAATATGCATATATTATCTATATGTACATAGAGCCAAGTATGAAGGCTAGAGGTGTTTAGGTTAGCAGAAAAGTAGTTAGTTCCTCTTAGATTGTCTCTGTGCTCATGAGGAAGGAAGCTTTTTGGAACTGCCTGCCCCTGAGTGAAAGTGGCATACTAAGATTCCTTCTAGAATTTAAATGTGATTGCTTATGACTCAGGCAGTACCAAGGGTTGATGATCTAGATTCACATCATTTGTGGGGAATTTGAAATATGTGCAAGCTATAACAAACTAAAAGACTCTTTCTCATTTCAGTTGAACCCCCAGACAGGAATGTGTCCTGGCAACATACATCTCCATCCTTGTATCTCTACACACCATGAGCCATTAATTGCCCTCTTTATCTCTCCACTCCCTGTTAGAAAGTGGAAGGAAGGAAGGAAGGAAGGAAGGAAGGAAGGAAGGAAGGAAGGAAGGAAGGAAGGAAGGAAGGAAGGAAGGAAGGAGGGAGGGAGGGAGGGAGGGAGGGAGGGAGGAAGGAAGGAAGGAAGGAAGGAAGGAAGGAAGGAGGGACACGAAGGAAGGAGGGACACGAAGGAAAGAAAAAAAGGAGGGAGAGAGGGGACAAAGAAAAGGTCACATAGCCACAAACTGTTAAGATCTACCCTTTATGTAGTCAACTTTGGTATTTATTAAAAGAGCAAGTGTAAAAAAAAGCATTAAAGAAAAGAAAACTTATGAATTCCACATCTCATTTGCTTGAACAAAAAGAGAAAGGGAAAAAGCACTCCATCTCCACGAGTTCTCAGTCAATAGGAACATTTGCCAATAATTTGATATGCCTCATGCTCTGCCTTTAGCTGTTCTTTCTGCCTCAGTGGAAAAAGGTGTCAGTGGCCAGGATAGAGCCAGGCTGTGCTCAGCACTAGCCACAGTGATTTTTAATTATTGTACAATCATCTACAGAATACTAATTTTGAAAGAATAATAATCAGTGATTTGTCCTTGGATCATTTCTGTCTCAGCCCCATCAAAAAAGATGAGAAGAGAAAAATAATCATTATCAATTTGGCCATTATCAACCAAGCCACCTGAGAACACTGTTACATTTATACCATGTTCAATGGTTATCACAAATACTTTGATTCACTCTTATACTAAGGGATTAGTATATGCTGAAAATATATGAAAGACAAATTTATAATAGGAATGCTGGAATGTTTAATTGGAGCAAGACAAATGTTCTCTCTTTAAAACACTCTACCAAGAACAACTGAGTAAGATATGACATCTTGTAGGGACAGTTCAAACCTACTATGGCCTGGCCTTTAAACCTGTTATCAATGGAGTTCCCTGAAGGCCTGGTGAAGAAACCAGAGAAGTCCAAATAGGGGTTGCAGGAGAAGTAAGATGACAAAGTGTGATATGAATTAGACTCAGTAGCTGTAAAATTCTTCATCTGATCCAATGAAGAATAAACTAAAGACCTTGTGCTTGAATCCAGAGGTCAGATTAAGCCAATCAGTGAAGTTTATACAAATACATTGGTCTTTCCCAGGCAAGATAGATCACTCATAAGGCTAGCAAAAAGAAAACTGAATCTGTGTATGGTAAAAGACTGCCTGTCATACACATGTCAAAGCTTGACAAGAACATATTTCAAGCCATCAGCAGTCTTAGTTGCAGCAAGGTAAAATGAACAGCACATCTAACCAAATAAAAACCCTTATAATGTTAACAAAACACAGGGCTTGTCATCACAAGGAAACTATAGGAAAATTAATACTTCTTCAACAAAAAGCAGGAAGAAGGTTGATAGATGTTCACAGAACACATATTAAGCTGATGAAAACTTTACAGAAATGCTTTTGAAATAAATGGTATTCAAATTGTAGAGAAATAAGAAAGCCTAACTCTCCTGGATTTGTTGAATGGAGCCAAAATTGTTTGCCTCTAGATGGAAGCAAAGAAATGGCTGTGATCCAAGAGCAGAATCAAAAGGCACTCCATAGACAACATTCATGTGAATTCAGTCAACATTATGTCAACAAAGAAGCATGGGCCAAATGATTGTGAGTCATGTGGATTTGTTTATATAAATCCAGGAAATTATGATAACAATTCAAAATGAAATGGCCAACACCATTAGTTACAGAAAGGTTATTCTTTTTTGTTTGTTTGTTTTTCAAATGCTTTTTAAACTTCTGATTTACATCATTCATTTCCTCCAGATTTTGAGTTACAAATTTTCTCCCCGTTTTTCCCCTACCCACCCCCCAAAATAGCAGTCCCACAGGATATCCCCTCCTCCAATCTGCTCTCTCCCATATTTTCTCCCATACCCCTTTCGACTTTTCCAGTGCATCTCTGTGCCCCAGTGCCTGTATATCTTATTTCCCAATTACATGTAAAATAGTATTGATAATAGTGTAAATATATATACATACACACACACACATATATATACATACATATTTGAATATTTGATTTTAAAACTTTGAATTCCAGATTCATTCCCTTCCTCCCTTGTCACCCACCCTTATTGGGAAGATAAGCGGTTCAGTATAGGATGTACATGTGTGGCTAATGCAAAACAATAACATAGTAGATATATTGTAAAAGACTGACTATATTTCCCTCCCTCCTATCCCACCTCCCACTTGTTCTATTCTCTACTTTGATCCCATCCCTTTTCAAAAGTGGGTGCTTCCACCTTCCCTCCCCCCCAGCCTGCCCTCCCTTCCATCATCCTCCTTCTCATCCCCTTCCCCCCCCACTCTCCTGGAGGGTGAGATACCCTATTTAGTGTGTATTTCATTCCCTCCTCAAGCCAAATTCAATGGGAATAAGGTTTAGCCATTCCCTTTTGCCTTCCTATTCTTCCCCTCCATTGTAACCATTTCACCTTTCCTCTTGTGTATGAGATAGTTTACCCAATTCTGTCTCTTCCCATCTCCTCTCATTATATTCCTCTCTCACCTCTTAATTTCACCTTTTAAGTATCATCCCTTCCTGTTAAATTGGTCCTGTGCCCTCTATCTACGTAAACATAAATACACACATTCACATATGTATTCATATGCCCATATACCATCATATATAGACATATATAAGTGTGTGTGTGTGTGTGTGTGTGTGTGTGTGTGTATATATATATATATATATATATATATGTTCCCTTCAACTACTGAGAAAAGTTTCATAAGTTACAATTATTGTTTTCCATGTAGGAATGTTAATTGGTCAACTTTGATAAGTTCCTTATGATTTCTTTTCCCTGTTATCCTTCTGATGCTTCCCTTGCTTCTTGTATCTGAATGTCAAATTTTCTGTTCAACTCTGGTTTTTTCAGCAAGAATGCTTGGAAGTCCTCTATTCCACTGAATGACCATATTTTCCCCTGAAACATGATACTCAGTTTTGCTGGGTAGGTGACTCTTGGTTTTAATCTCATCTCCTTTGCCCTCTGGAATATCATATTCCAAGCCTTTCGATCCCTCAGTGTAGAAGCTGCCAGATCCTAGGTTATCCTGATTGTGTTTCTACAATATTCAAATTGTTTCTTCCTGGCTGCTTGTAATATTCTCTCCTTAATCTGGGAATTCAGGAACCTGGCTATAACACTCCTCAGAGTTTTCTTTTTGGGATCTTTTTCAGGAGGTGAACGGTAGATTCTTTCAATCTCTATTTTGCCCTCTATTTCTAAAATATCAGGGCAGTTTTCTTTGAGAACTTCCTGGAGGATGATTTCTAGGTTCTTAATTTGATCATGGATTTCAGGTAGTCCAATAATTTTTAAATTATCTCTCCTGGATCTATTTTCCAGTTCATTGGATTTCCCATGAGATATTTCACATTGCCTTCTATTCTTTCATTTGTTTGGATCTGTTTAACAGCATTTTGATTTCTCATAAAGTCATTAGCTTCCATTTGCTCCAGTCTAATTCTGAAGCCATGATTCTCCTCATTGAGCTTTTGAGCTTCTTTTTCCATGTGGCAAATTTGACTTTTTAAGGCATTCTTCTCCTCATTGCCTTTTTGAGCCTCTTTTGCCATTTGAGTCAGTCTGTTTTTTAAAGTGTTATTTTCCTCAGTCAGGCTGTTGACTTTCATTTCATAATTTCTTGCATCGTTCTCATTTCTCTTCCCAATTTTTCCTCCACTTCTCTTATCTGCTTCTTAAGGTCCTCTATGGCCTGTAACCAGCTCGTATTTCCCTTTGAAGCTTTTGGTGCAAGAGTTCTGACTTCACTGTCTTCCTCCTGTTTCATGCTTTGCTCCTTTTTGTCCCCAAAATAGGAGTATAATGTTGGAATCTTCTGTCTGCTTTGTTTCCTTGGCCTGGTCATGTTGCCCCTCAGTCACTTGACCCCTGGGCTTTTTGCCACAGTAGGACTCTTCCACCAGACAGGAGAGCTTTCGTCCCAAACGCTGGGGTTTTCTCAGTTGCTGGAGGTATTAGATGGGTACCCTTTTTGAGGCCTCCACACACTCTGGCAAACTGGACATACACCCTAGGACCTCCACCCTAGACTGCAATCCAGATCCAAGCAGGTTAAAGCAAGAGCGATTACCCCTCAGACTGGTGCTTGTTCCCCCTACACTCTGCAGGCCAGGAGCTGAAGCTGCCATTTGGCACCGGCTGGCTTTGCTGGCGTCTCAGCGGCTTCTCGCCCTGGGGGCAAAAGCTATGCACTCCCACTTACTGGTCCCAAAGTCCAGACTGCATTGACCTCTCACTTTGTCCTTTGCTTCTGTGTGTTGATAAGTCTGGAAATGGCCATAGCTGCTGCTGATGTGGAGTCCCTCTGGCTGGCAGCTGGTCAGGCCGCCTTGGGGCTAAAGCCTCGGTGTGGGGCTGGGCTTGGCTCCCAGAGCAATGCGCTGGCTGATTCCTGCTGGCCTGCTGGGCTGTCATCAGCGGGAGGTTAGCTTCTAGGTGTCATTTTGTGGGTTCTACAGCTCCAAAGTTTGTTTAGAGTCCCCTTTTTACATGGATTGGGGAAGGTAGAAGCAGGAGCAGCGGGGAGATCCTGCTTCTACTCCGCCATCTTCAGAAAGGTTATTCTTAAGGAGACTAAACTTACTAATAGGTTCAGATTATGAATTTAAATGATATAAAGTATGTGACATGTCACTAAAAAGATTATCTCCTCCAAAATACCTGGTAAGACATAAAAAGGTGACTAAAATCTTATACCAGCAGCTCCTTATCTTTTCTAAACTGAAAGACAAGTCATCATAGTGCAAATATAAACTTCAAAATATCTTTGAGAATTTAGCTAATAAAGTATATTGGAACCAGAGAATCATTGAAAAGAGAATCATAACCCCAAACTAATTGCATTTAATGTTGATCTGTAAAAATAAAGAACTTTTTTCTCCCAATTTATTTATTTATTTTTCTTTTACAACATTCAGTTCCACAAGTTTTTGAGTCCAAATTTTCTCCCCCTCCCTCTTCTCTCCCCTCCCCAAAATACCATGTATTCTAATATAGGCTGTACATATACATTCACATTAAACATATTTTCACATTGGTCATATTGCAAAGAAGAATATAACCAATGGAATGAACCACGAGAAAGAAGAAACAAAACAAAAGAAAAAAGAGAGAACAAATGGTATGCTTTGATCTGCATTCAGATTCTGTAATTCTTTCTTTGGATGTGGCTAGCATTTGTCACCATGAGCCTTTTGGAGTTGTCTTAGCCCCTGACATTGCTGAGAAGAGCCAAGTCTATCAAAGTTAGTCACTGAACAGTATGGCTCTAACTGTTTTCTTGGTTCTGCTGCCTTCACACAGCACCAGTTCATTTAAATCTGTCCAGGTTTTTCTGAAATCTTCCTGCTCATTATTTCTTATAGAACAATAGTATTCCATTCCATTCCATTCCTCAATTTCTATTCAACCTCCAATTCTTTGCCACCATAAAGAAAGCTGCTATAAATATTTTTGTACATGTGAGTCCTTTTCTGATTTGTATGATCTGAAGAACTTTTTTAATAGACATTCCAAACTCTATAACATGAAACACTTTCAAAGTATAGAGACCTGGCAAAAGAAACTAAAACCATATTGACATCTTGGGAACAGGACAAGGTACCTGTCATGCCCATCATCTTGCCTATAATTGGAATTGTCCCAAAGATGTTTTAAGTGAATAAACAGGAGATTGACTTTGATCCTAATTTTCTCACTCAATTCTAAAAAGTAGTCATCTTATTCCCTTATGCAGTAGTGCATAGAATATTGAGTATAAAGGAAAGAGTTGGAAGAGTGATGTGTCTTTGAACCATTTTTCTCCTAAGTCTATCCAAAACAGACAAAAAATAAGATGGCAGTGATAACAATAGTAGCTGACTTTTAAATACTGTAGTGCTTTGTTGTTTATAAAATGCTTTGTGTACACTATTTCCATTGAATCTTATAGTTATGTGAGATAAATAGGTGCGGTCTTTTTGCTACACAATTCTTTTGGGTTTTAAACAACTGTATTTTGATCTACTCAATATCCCTTTATCTTACTTATAAGTATAATGTGGGTTTGGTAGCATAACAGGAAAGAATGGTAAACATGTTGCTTAAGTCCAGGTATACCTTCCCCTGATATAATGAATGGATTACCTTGTGAAGAAAGAAAATGAGATTAGTCTGGCATATACTTTTCTTGATGAATCCATGCTAGCTTTCAGTGATAACTGCTTCCCTTTGTCTGCTTCTCCTCCTCCTTCTCCTTCTCCTCTACTCCTTATTTTTTTAATATTACACTTTTTTCCAATTACACATAAAAGCAATTTCTAACATTCAGTTTTTTTAAATGGTCAAGTTTAAAAAAAGTTTGCTGCAATCTGCATTCAGATTCCCTCAGATCTTTCTCAGAAGTTACATAACATTTTTAACCATAAGTTCTTGATAATTGTGTTGGATCATTATATTGATTGGAATAGCTGAGTTGTTCATAGTTGATCTTTGAACAATATTACTATTATTATATACATTTGCTTCCTGATGCTGTTCACATCACTTTATATCAGTTCATCTAAGTCTTTCCAGGTTTTTTTTAAAAGTGTCCTCCTCATTTCTTAGCATGGTAGTATTCCATCACAATCATATATCACAATTTATTCAGCCATTCCACAATCAATGAACAGCTTCCCAATTTCTGATTCTTTACCATCACAAAAAGAGCTGCCATAAATATTTTTTGTATATTTAGATCCTTTTCCTTTAAAAAAATCTCTTTGGGATATAGAACTTGTAATGGTATTGCCAGAACAAAAGGTAAGCATAGTGTTATAGTTCTCTGAGCATAGTTTGAAATTGCCAGTCTTATAGGTGTGAGGTGGCATTTGTTTGGGAGGCTCTGAAGGAAGGTGTGGGAGGGAAGATACTGACTACCAAACTGAAGGTCTACAGAGCTGTTGTGATGATTTCATTGTTGTACACCTGTGAAACTTGGCCAGTATACCAGTGCTGTGCCAGGAAACTGAATCACTTCCATTTGAATTGTCTTAGGAATATTCAGAAGATCACCTGGCAAGATAAGATATTAGACACTGAGGACCTTACTTGAACTAAATTGCAGAGCATTGAAAATGCTTCAGAGAGTGCAGCTTTGATGGGCTGGTCACGTTGTTTGCATACAAAACATATACTTGCCAAAAAGACTATTTTATGTAGAACTTACATATGGCAAGCATTCACATGGTTGTCAGAAGAAGTGATGCAGAAACATTGTCAAGATCTCTCTTAAGAACTTTGGAATTGATTGTGTGACATGGGAGACACTGGCGCAGGACCACTCAAACTGGCATGCCCATATCAGAGAAGGTGCTGTATACTATGAACAAAGAAGAATTGAGACAACTCAATTCAGTATGCTCAAATTTGGAGTATCTACCCAAATGTTCACACAGAGTATTTATGCCCAACCTGTGGTAGAACCTGTGGTAAAGCTCGTATTGGTCTGATCAGCCACAGTTGGACACATTGAAACTTAACTCTAGCATAGTAATGTCATTTTGATCCTCTTCCAGAATGAAGTAAAATGACCACCAACCAGAGCACTTTTCCATATGACTGTTTGATTTCTTTTTTTCCTTTTTTTTAAAGAGGCAATTGGGGTTGTGACTTGCCCAAGTCACACAGCTAATAAGTGTTAAGTGTCTGAGGCTGGATTTGAACTTAGGTCCTCCTGACTCCAGGTCTGGTACTCTTTTCATTGCACCACCTAGCCACCCAACTGTGTGATTTCTTTATCTGAAAAGTGCATGTTCATATTATTTGACCATTTATTGAGTGGGGAATGGCTAGTATTCTTATAAATTTGACTCAGTTGTCTATATAGTTGAGAAATGAAGCCTTTATAAAAGAAACTTGCCATAAAATCTCTCCCCCCCTTTTCTGCTTTCCTTCTAAACTTGGGTGAAATGATTTGTTTGTACAAAACTTTATAATTTAATGTAATCAAAACTATCCATTTTTGTCCCATAATGCCCTATATCTCTTGTTTGGTCACAAAATCTTCAGTTCTCCATAAATCTAATAGGTAAACTATGCCATACTCCTCTAATTTGCTTATGGTATCAGTTTATCCATTTTGACAGTATGTTGGTATACAGTATGAGCTGTTCTTCTATGCCCAACTTCTGCCAAACTGCTTTCCAGTTCTCCCTGAAGTTTTTGGCAGATAGTGAGTACATTTTGCAAAAGCTTGGACTTTTTTGTTCATTAAAGATCTGATTATTATGGTTGTTTACTACTGTGTCTTGTGTACCTATTCTATTCCACTGGTCTACCACTCTATTTCTTATCCACTATCAGATTATTTTGATGATTATCACTTAATTTAAAATCTCGTATAGCTAGATGACCTTTATTTACTTTTTTTGCATTTATTCCCCTGTGATCCTTGACTTTTTTTTCTTCCAGATGAATTTTTATTATTTTTTATAGCACTGTAAAATAATATTTGGTAGTTTGATTGGTATGGCACTGAATAAGTAAATTAATTTAGGTAGAATTGTCATCTTTATTATATTGGCTTGGCCTACTCATGAACAATTGATATTCTTCCAGTTGTTTAGAACAGACTTTGCATGAAAAGTGTTTTATAATTGTGTTCATATAGGTTTGTCTTGGCAGATAGATTTCTGAGTATTTTATATGTCTGCAATTATTTTAAATGGAATTTCTCTCTTTCTGCTGGACTTTGTTGGTAATAAAAATGTTAATTATTTATGTGGGTTTATTTTATGCTCTGCAACTTTGCTAAAGTTTTTTTTAGTATTCCAAGTAGTTTTCTAGTTGATTCTCTAGGATTCTCCAAGTATACCATCATATCATCTGTTAAGAGTGGTCGTTTTGTTTCCTTGTTGCCTGTTCTAGTTCTTTCCATTTCTTTTTCTTATCTTATTGCCATAGCTAGCATTTCTAGTACAATATTGATAACAGACATCCTTACTTCATCCATGATGTTATTGGGAAAGTGTCTAACTTATCCCCATTACAGATAATTCTTCCTGTTGGTTTTAGATAGATACTGCTTATCATTTTAAAGAAAGCTCCATTTATTCCTGTACCTTCTAGTGTTTTTAATAAGAATGGATGTTGTATTTTGTCAAAAGCGTTTTCTGCTTTTACTGATTTAATAATATGATATTTGGTTGTTATTGTTCTTGATATGGCCAATTATGCTGATAATTTTCATAATATTGAATCAGACTTGTATTGCTGGTATAAATTTATTTACTGTAAATGTTCAGAGATACAAATTTATTGATTGTAAATATTTAGAGATAGAAATATCCTTTAAATTCTCCTTTGGCTACATCCCTTAAATTTTCGTATTTTGTCTCATTTGTTGTCACTCTCTTTAATGAAACTACTGATCATTTCTATTATTTGTTGTTGACCTACTCATTCTTTAGGAATAGATTATATAGTTTCCAGTTCATTTTTCTTCTGTGTTCTCACAGTTATTTATTGAGTTTAATTTTATTGGATTATATTCTGAAAGAGCACATTTAATATTTCTGTTTTTCTATGTTTGTTATATTTTATGCCCTAATACATGGCTAATTTTTGTGTAAGTGCTATGTAATGCTAAGAAAAATATATAGTCCTTTCTATTCCCATTCAATTTTCTCCAGAGGTCTGTCACATCTAATTTTAAAAAAATCTCTTCATCTCCTTAACTTAATTATTTCTTGTTTACATTTATCTAGTTTTGAGAGGGGAAAGTTGAGGTCCTCTGCTACTATAGTTTTATTTTCTTATTTCTTCCTGTAAAAGTCATTACTTTTTCGTTTAAGAATTTGAATTCTTTGAATACCTGTTTAGTGCTGATATTACTTCATTGTCTATAGTGCCTTTTAGTAAGATGTAGTTTCTTACCTTATCTCTTTTAATTAGATTTATTTTTACATTTGCTTTTTATTAGATTATGATTGTTACCCCTCCTTTATTTTACTTCAGCTAAAACAAAATAGATTCTTCTCCAGTCCCTTACCTTTACTCTCTGCATGTATCTCTTTGCTTCAGGTGTGTTTCTTGTAAACAACATATCGCAGAATTCTGTTTTTTAATCCACTCTACTATTTGTTTCCATTTTATGGATGAATTCATCTCATTCACATTCACAATTATTATTACTGTGCATTTCCCTCCATCCTACTTTTTTTTTTACAAATTTATACTTCCCTCTCTCTTCTTTTACCCTGTGCCTTCTCAAAAGTGTTTTGCTTCTGACCACTGACTCCTCCAATCTACTCTCCCTTTTATCAGTACCACCCCGTATATCTTATCCCACTACCCTCATAATTACCTACAGGGCAAAATAGATTTCTCTATCCAACTGAGTGTCCATGTTATTCCCATTTTGAGCCAATTCTGATGATAGTTTCAAGTGTTTCCTGCCAACACCACCTTCCTGCCAACACCGCCCCATCTACCCTTCCAGTGTAAAAGTTCTTTGACACCTCTTTCATGTGAGATAATTTACCTCATTCTCTGTTTTCCTTCACTTTTCTCCCTGTGCATCTCTCTTCCTTACCTCTTTGTTTTATTTTATTTATTTTTTGGACATCATCCTGTCATAGTAAACTCATATTTTTTTTACTTTATTTTTGTTTTCTTTTGTTTGTGTTTTCTTTTGCTATGTGGTTAATGTGGAAGAATGTTTGACATGATTTCACATGTGTAATCACTATCAAAGTGCTTACCTTCTTAAGGGGAGCGGGCAGTGAATGAAAGAAGAATGGAAAACTCAAAATTTTTTAAAATGACTGTGAAAATTCCTTCACATGCATGTCGGAAATATTTAATGCAATTAATGCATAATTTTAAAATAGAGAAAATAGGAGTTAAAAGATAAAAAGGAATAAATATAAAATTTTACATTTGCACACTCCTTTCCTTGGTGCATGTCATAACTCATGCATCCCTTTTAAACCAATGCAGTTTTTGTTCATATTTTAACATGCAGTTTTAAAAGATAATTTACTAGCTGAATAATAACGGAACATATAGCTTCATACTTTCTCTTTTCCTCATTGAAAATTCTTTTACTCTTCAGCCAGATGCATTTGTTACTCTTCCATCTGGATCTGTACTTGAATAGCAATTCCTGTATTCTGATATTTGTTTTAAGCTGTGTTTTAATCAGTCTACAAGTTCTGGAAAGCACCTGTTGTCTTAAGTAATGGGGATATAAAAACAAAATAAAACTAGGAGTCCTGCCTTCAAAGAGTTTACATTCAGTCGATGGTCCACATATCCTTTAGTATCTTCTTTAGCATTCCTGAATATTTAGAAGCATTGTCTTCTGTAAATTGCCTTGAATTGCTGTATTCTTTATAGTCACAACTCCAGTGGAACTCTAAATAAATGAGTTGTATAAGATTTAATTCTGAACATTTTCACCAAGGCTTCCTCTTATCAACTTTTTTTATCAAATGCTTTATTAACTACTAGTTTATATCATTCATTTCCATGAGATTTTGAGTTACAAATTTTCTCCCTGTTTTTCCCCCTATCCACCACCCCAAAATAGCAATTCCACTGGATATCCCCTCCTCCAACTTGCTTTCTCCCAGATCTTCTCCCATATACTCTCTGAATTTCCAGTAGGGCATGGTAGATCTCTGTGCCCTAGTGCCTATATATCTTATTTCCCAGTTACATGTAAAATAATATTAATAATAGTATATATATATATATATATATATACATATATATATATTCAAACATTCCATGTGAGATAGTTTGCCCCATTCTGTCTCTCCGCATCTCCTCTCATTATATTCCTCTCTCACCTCTTAATTTCACCTTGTAAGTGTCATCCTTTCATATTAAATTGGTTCTGTGCCCTCTATCCATGTATACCTGTACACATATATACACACAGTCACATATGTATTCACACACCCATATACCCTCCTATATAGACATATGTGTGTGTTTATACAAACACATTTCTATTCCCTTCAACTATTCTCAAACTGAGAAAAATTTCATAAGTTACAATTAGCGTTTTTCCATCTAGGGATGCAAATACTTCAACTTTGATAAGTTCCTTATGATTTCTTTTCATTGTTTACCTTCTCATGCTTTTCTTGCTTCTTGTATCTGAATGTCAAATTTTCTATTCAACTTTGATTTTTTCATCAAGAATGCTTGAAAGTCCTCTGTTCCACTGAATGACCCTATTTCCCCCTGAAATATGATACTCAGTTTTGCTGGGTAGGTGATTGTTGGTTTTAATCCCAGCTCCTTTGACTTATGGAATGTCATATTCCAAGCCCTGCAATCCCTCAGTGTAGAAGCTGCCAGATAATGTGTTATCCTGATTGTGTTTCCACAATATTCAAATTGTTTCTTCCTGGCTGCTTGTAATATTTTCTCCTTGATCTGGGAATTGAGCTGGCTATAATATTCCTAGGAGTTTTCTTTTTGTGATCTTTTTCAGGAGGTGATTGGTGGATTCTTTCAATCTCTATTTTGCCCTCTGGTTCTAAAACATCAGGGAAATTTTCCTTGAGAATTTCTTGAAGGATGGTTTCTAGATTCTTTTTTTGGTCATGGCTTTCAGGTAGTCCAATAATTTTGAATGATATCTCCTGGATCTATTTTCCAGGTCAGTGTTTTTTCCTGTGAGATATTTCACATTGCCTTCTATTTTTTCATTTGTTTGGATCTGTTTAATGGTATCTTGATTTCTCATAAAGTCACTAGCTTCCATTTTCTCCAATCTAATTCTGAAGGAGTTATTCTCTTCAGTGAGCTTTTGAGATTCTTTTTCCATCTGGTAAATTTGGCTTTTTAAGGCATTCTTCTCCTCATTGGCTTTTTTAGCCTCTTTTTCCATTTGAGTTAGTCTATTTTTAAGGTGATATTTTCTTCAGTCAGGTTGTTGACTCTCATTTCATAATTTTCTTCCATCATTCTCATTTCTCTTCTCAGTTTTTCCTGTACTTCTCTTATTTGGTTTTCAAAATCCTTGTTAAGGTCCTCTATGGCCTATAACCAGCTCGTATTTTTTCTTGGAAGCTTTTGGTGCAGGAGTTCTGACTGTGCTGTCTTCCTCTTGTTCCATGCTTTGATCATTTTTGTCCCCAAAATAGAGGTCTAATGTTGTATTCCTCTGTTTGCTTTGCTTCTCTCTCAACTCATGTTGCCTCTCAATTACTTGGCTTTTTGCCACAGTAGGACTCTGTCATCAGACAAGGGAGCTTCATCCCAAATGCTGGGGTTTTCTCAGCTGCCAAAGGTATTAGTTGTGTGCCCTCTCTGAAGCTTCCACATGCTCTGGCAAGCTGGTCACACACCCCAAGACCTCCACCCTAGACCTCAGTCCAGATCCAAGCAGGTTAAAGCAAAAGCAATTATCCCTCAGACTGGTTGCTTGGTCCCCCTACACTCTGCAGGCCAGGAGCTGAAGCTGCCACCTGGCAGAGGCTGCCAGCACCTCAGTGGCTTCTCGCCCTTGGGGCAAAGGTGGACCTCACTCCTGAACTACTGCGTCCCAAAGTCCACACTGCAGTGACCTCTCACCTTGTCCTTAGCATCCATGGGTTGATAATTCTGGAAACTGCCATAGCTGCTGGTGATCTGAAGTCCCTCCAGGTGGGGGTTGGTCAGGCCCACCCTGAGGCCAAAACCTTGGAGTGAGGCTGGGCTCAGCTCACAGAGCACTGTGCAGGCTACTTCCTGCCTACCTGCCTAGCTGTCCTCAGCAGGAGGTTAGCTTCTCTGTGTCATTTTGTGGGTCCTTTAGCTCCAAAGTTTGTTCAGTAAGCTTTTACATGAATTGGAGGAGGTGAGAGCCAGAGCCCTGCGGAAGTCCTTTTTCTACCTCTCTTATCATCTTGATACATTTGTCAGGTCATCTTAATAGTCCCACTTCCCCTCCCCCACCAAGAGATCTAAGGTTAAAAACCCCTGATTTAGAAGGTCCTTGAAATTTGTCTTAGTTGAAAGTTTCATTTCCTTAATGTTCATCCCGATATTGAGCTTCTCTGGACTTAGCTAGATTGGTCCTTAGAAAACAGACATAAAGTCTTTGGGGGTGGGGAATGGGGGTGGGTAGGGGTTTGAACTCAAAACTCCTACCACCTGATAGAGGAGATTGTGTTCTTCTGATTGGGTGACCTCCAATGTCCTTTTCAAAACAGATTCTTTGACTTTTGTAGAAATGACCAGACTCAAAGCCTATATCCACTTGTCCTTTAGTCCTTTTAACTCCTTTAGGAGCTTGGCTCATCTCTAGGCATCTCAGCGGACCTCAGAGATAGCCTTCTGTAAAGTCTTTCTCTTATTCCTTGTCACTTAGACCCTCTTAGTTTGGGGGTATAAAATGTACCACACAGATGTTCTGTTTTGAGGGCAGCATAGACTGCCAGTTTTCCTCTGACTGGAGAGTTAGGAGAAAGGATAAGAGTCGCAAAGAGGGTAATATAATCATAGTTCTGAGGACTTTACTTCAGTGATTGATTTTCAATGGTGTTTTTGTATGGAAGGCACCTGGGGAGGCATTGGTCTGATAGGCACAGTATAAATGGGAAATAAAAAAAATACAGTTCTGGGATCTGATAATAGGATTGCTGCTAGGCTTTATATCAGCGGGGCTTATCTTCAGGGCAATTTAAAACGCCTTTTTCTCAGGGGTACTAAGTGAACCTCAAGTTCTTCTGCAGATGCATTGATTAAAACTGAATTTTGTGGTTCACCAGAAAGTAGGGCAGGTGCCTCCTAGAGGGGAGCACAGCAATAGGCTTACATGTAGCATGTGGGAACTCTTCCTGAAGTGCCCTTTGGGTAATGCTGTAGTCCTGGCAGGACAATTCACTTGAGAGGAGGGAAGGACAATGGCATCCTTGCCAGCTTGGGTCATGGCTGGTAGAAAGACACTAGCATTTGGAATCAGTGGCTTACATAGGATGAAGGAGAAAAGGATAAAGCTTCCAAAGCTGTTTCCTTCCCATTGTTCCTGAATTGGCACTTTTATGGGAAGTTTGTGTTCTGTTGGGTTATTTCCTTCTTGGAGGTATGTCCAAACATGCCCAACATTTGATGCTTACTTAGGCCTACTGAAAGGTCAGAGAAAGCCCCTCCATTGCAATTCCTAAACTATATTTATAGTCTTCATAAGATGGGACGTTGGCTTGAAAAGGCTAGAACCATGGTGTTCCAGGTAAATTCTTTATCCTAAGGAAAAAGTTCTCAAAGACTTCCAATCCACTTTTACTCTTGTTAAACAAGGGATTGTCCAGTGGAGAGGAATCCTTCTTTTCTTGTCTTGGGCCTCTCCTGTCACTTATCTAACCCTGTGAGGTTTGCAAAGGATAAAGGTAATTTTCTCTTTTGACCCCCACAATAACATTTGGAAGGAAAGTACTCTAGGTGTGATCACCCATTTTACAGATGTGCAAACTGAGGATCAGTCTTGTTCCCTGAGTTGTCCAGAGTTGCACATCTAGTTAAGTCCCTGAGATGGGCAAGATTGAAACTCAGGTATCTCTTGATTCAACACCTAGAACTCTTTACTATACCCTGCAATGCAAAAAGGCATAGTCATAGTGTTTCTGCCTAGGATGCACAACCCCAGAACTGTTATGTAGAAACAGTGTTGTAGTGACACGATTCCGTACAGCAAACACTGATTAAGCAGCAGCTGTCTGCAAATCCCAGTGCTGGGAACCAAGGAAGATACAGTTTAGAGCAGAGAAGGTTCCTGGCTCCTGGGAATCTACAGTCTAATAGGTCAATGAAATAAGAACAAATAATATGAGAATTGCATTATAACAGTAAAAAAAATCCCAAAATACTATGTTGAGGTTGAGGAGAAAATGGTTACCACTAACTGGGACTTTAGAGAAATGTTTGAAATGTAAAGAATGTTGCTCTTCTTCTCTGATCAGCCCCCTATGCCCCCATTAAGACTGAAACAATGAATGCTAAAATGACTTTTATTTAGCATAGAATTCAAGACTTTGAATCATAAAATTGCTAGATTTGTGTAAAGAATTATCCAACTAATTAGAAAGAGAAATGGCCTTGGCAGTTACAATTATAAATTACCCTAAGATACATTTGTCCTTCTTTGGTCCTGTGACACCTTCCCACCCCCATCTCTAGCTCAATTTTCAAAACTTAAGAGTAGACCATGTGGTTCACTACTTCTGAAAATAGAGGACATGGGTTCAAATCCCTATTCTGAGTCTTTCTACCTGTGTGACCTAAGGCAAGTCACTAACCCCCCCCCCCCAACGACTCATTGTCCTCATCTGTTAAAGAATAGGGTTTGTCACTGTGGCTGCTTGGGGCTCTTCTAGCTTCTAGATCTTTAGTCCTCAGATTCACTGATTGATGGTTACTCAATAATGACATCTTCCAAGTTCTTTCAGTATCCCAGGATACAATTCATATTGGCCTAGAGAAAGGAACTTATCAAAAACAGCTAGGGGCTCTATTATCTTGAGTTTAAAATTTCTATTAGACTTTTGTTCTGCCTTTTATAATCCAAAGATCATTCTCCTTGGCAGAGAAAAAAGAAACGGGAAGAATTGTATTGTTTCTAACCCTTCTTTGAGTTTCCTCTTTTCTCTAATACAACTTACAATAAGAAACAGAACAAAGAACAATAAAAGAAAACATTTTTCTTAGAATTTACCAAATTTCTGAGTGTGAGGTAAAATTTCATCATCATTTTAATTTGGATTTTTCTTTCTTTTTTTGTTTAAAGTAAATTTCTTTGTTTTTAACTTTCAACATTCACTTCCCTAAGTTTTAAATTTTCTCCCCCTCTCATCTCTCCCTACTCCCCAACATGGAATGCAATCCAGTATAGGTTCTATACATACATTCCCATTAAACATACTTTTACTTTAGTTATGTTGTATAGAAGAACCAGAACAAATAGAAGGAACCACAAGAAAAAACAAAAAAAGAGAAAAAAAAGAAAATCATCTGCTTCTCTCAGCATTTAGACTGCATAGTTCTTACTCTGGATATGGATGACATTTTCCATAATGAAGTCCTTTGGAATTGTTTTAGGTTCTTGCATTGCTGAGAAGGGCTAAGTCTATCAAAGTCAGTCCTCACACACTGTGGCTGTTACTGTGTACAGTGTTCTCCTGGTTCTGCTCATTTCACTCAGTATCAGTTTATATAAGTCTTTCAAGGTTTTTATGAAGTCCACCTGTTCTTCATTTCTTATAGCACAATACTTCCATTACATTCATATACCACAACTTGGTCAGCCATTCCCCAATTGATGGACATCCCCTCAATTTCCAGTTCTTAGCCACCACAAAAAGAACTGCTATAAATAATTTTGAGTATGTGGGTCCTTTTCCCACTTTTATGATCTCTTTGGGATATAGCCCTAGAAGTGGTATTGCTGGTTCAAAGGATATGCACATTTTTATAACCCTTTGTGCATAGTTCCAAATTGCTCTCCAGAATGGTTGGATCAACTCACAATGCCACAAACAATGCATTAGTGTTACTTTTTTCCCACATCTTCTCCAGCATTTCTCATTTTCCTGTTTTGTGTGTTGGCCAGTCTGACAGGGGTAATGTGGTACCTCAGAGTGGTTTTGATTTGCATCTTTCTAATCAATAGCAATTTAGAGCATTTTTCATATAACTGTAGAACTTTAATTTCTTACTCTGAAAGCTGCCTATTCATATCTTTTGACCATTTATCAATTGGGGAATGACTTGTATTCTTGTAAATTTGAATCAGTTCTCTAAATATTTTAGAAATTTGGCCTTTATCAGAGAAACTAGTTGTAAAATTCTTTCCCAGTTTTCTACTTCCCTCCTAATCATGGTTGCATTGGCTTTGTTTGTGCAAAAACTTTTCAGTTTAATGTGATCAAAATTACCCATTTTGCGTTTCATAATGTTCTCTTATCTCTTGTTTGGTTATAAATTCCTCCATTCTCCATAAATCTGAAGGACAAGGAGCTGGGCATTCAATGAAATAAGGGTCTTCCAGAAGTTTCTAATGAGGTCAGGTGCAAAAATTTGATCTTCAAAAACAAGACTCAAGAGAGACATTAAAAAGGTCAGCAAGGGAGAGTGAGAGTGACTTACGGGTTATTCCTCCATCTTGGCTCCCAGAAGTTTAAATAGGTCTGCGTTTTTTATTAGTGATTGACACCATTCTTTCCTATGGCTCTCAACCGTTAGGAGTTACTCAATGGTTTTTCATGCCATTTGATCACTTATCTATTGAGGAATGACTTTTGTTCCAGGTACATATGTCATACACACATACATACATTTATATACATATATGTGTGTGCGTGTATTTGGCATGTATATGTGTGCACATGTGTGTATGTATATATGTGCATGTATAATGTATGTAAAGTTTTTTCTCCAGTCGTCTGCTTTTCTTTTTATTCTAATTTCACTAATTTTCTTCTTGCTAAAACTTTGAGATTTCATCTCACTGAGATGATTTATTTTTTATTTTATTTTTATTTCTGCCGACTTCCACCCTTATTTGATTAAGTATTTCCTTCCTAGTCATAGATATGCAAGCTACTTCATCTGATTTTCTATTTTTAATGGCATGATTTTTATCTCTAGAAAGATTGGGTTCAAGTCCCACATTTGACATATATTCACTGTGTGACCCTTCACAAGTCACTTCACCTAGAGTTTTCTAGGCAGTTTTTAAAGACTCTAAGTTTGTTATCTGAAACATCCTAAACCAAAAGATTCCTTTTCCACTACCTATTTCTCTCCCTTTGATAATTGCCAGAGTGCTTTCCGGGTTTTTATTCTGCATTTTTTGTCAAATGGGTAGTTCTTCCCTAGGTAATTTATGTTTTCAAATTCATTGAAAACTGGGCTAGTGAGTTCAATTATTTCTGATTCTTTCCTGTTTAGTCTGTTCCATTGATTTGTTTTTTCTCTTTTCTAACTAGTGTCAAATAATTTGTATGATTACTACTTTATAATTGAGACTGAGCTTTAGAAGTCCTATACTTCTTTCACTGCTGCTTTTTTACCCATTATTTACCTTGATATTTCAATGTTTTGTTCTTAAAAATTAAATTTGTTATTATGTACTATAACTCTTTAAAGTGTCCTGCTTGGTACTTTGATTACTATAGCACTAAGTCTATAAACTAATGTTTGTAGTGTTGTCATTTTTATTATGTTGTCATGGCCCATCCATTGGTGCTTAATATATAATCTACAAAATATATTCCAAATATTTGTACTTTTTTGTATTTATTCGTTATTTCTGTGTTTGCAAGAACAGTACATGATTTGTTCTTGTGAAGGTTTCATGTTGCGCTGAGCAATATATGGATTGTTTAATGTTAGCTTTCAGAAGATGCCATTTTTTAGCTACAAATCCTACATTTTGTTGATTTATCCATATTCCCTGTTGTTTATATTTGTTTGTATAAAATTTGTCTCCCTCTGAGACAAGAACATTAAAGTTTCCTACTTTAATTGTATTGCCACTTAATTTCTGAAATCCAGGTCTTATTTTTCGCTTTGTGAATGCTATGCCAGTGGAAAAATTATTTTTAATACTGATAATAGTTTGTTGAACTGGTTCCACTAAACATTCTATGATTTCCTTGTTTGTTTCCATTTATATTTTGAATGTTCATTTTCAGCTTTTCTTTGCAACCCTTGCTTATTGTTTCTAGACTCTCATTTTAATTCTGTGTGTGTCTGTGTGTGTGTGTGTGTGTGTGTGTGTGTGTGTGCCTTTTTAGGTATTTATTATAAGAAGCAGATGGTGAGGTTTTCTTTTCTCCCACTTTTGTTTTATTGGATTGCTTTGTCCATTCCAATTCAAGTTTATGAAAGAACAATTAAAATTTCCTTTTTCCCCCTATTGGTTTCTTTAGTGTTTTTCTAATTTTTTTGGAGGGGGGACAGCAGGGAAATTGGGGTTAAGCAACTTGCCAAGGTCTAGTAAGTGTTAAGTGTCTGAGGCTGGATTTGAGCTCAGGTCCTCCTGACTCCAGGGCCAGTACTCTGTTCACTGCACCACCTAGCCACCCCATTAGTGTTTTTCTTTAATCTTTTCCCCTTAAGGTCAATATATTGTCTCTGAAATTAGTTTTGCTTATGCATACTATGCAAATTCTTGTGCAACTCTGTTCTCTTAAATTTTCTTCTCTCAGACCATGTTCCTATTTACCTATACTTTCCCTTATCTAGATTTTTTCTTACATTATTTTCTTTTATCTATTATGTTATCTATTTCTTACCTTTTTTGTACTTTCACTTTCCCCTCTCAGTTAAAGTTAGGTAAAAATTTGCTCACTTCTATTATCTTTCAAGCTAAGTTTGTTCATTTGCTTTTTAATGCATTTTTTTTTCTAAGAAGTTTTTCTTTGTTTGGTTCGTTTCATGAATTTCTCTTCTTTTCTAGTCAATTCTCAAATTTTATTCTCTAATTCATGGCCTAAACTCTTATGTATTCCTTCTTAAAACTGTCTTTGCCCAAAATGGGGTTTAAGCTTCTGAAGTATGAAGTTCAACTCTCTTCTAAATTATTTGTTATTGTACTCACAGACCTTTCTCCATCTTGTTTTTTTCTTTTTTTTTTTGTTGCTGTGCTTCATTATTAGAAGCATCATTTGTCAAGGAAAATAGTGCCCAGAGTTAGAAATACATGTTAGATGGTTCTCTGTGTCATAAATCATACCATTTAATTTTACTTCTTGCTCTTCTCATAATTATTTTCCTTCTCAAGGGCTGTCTCCTTTCATTTATATAGCTTCACCCCACCACACAGACGCACAGACACACACACACACACACACACACACACACCATATTGGGGTTTGCACATTCCTTAGTGTTTTTCTTTAATCCCTTCCCCTTTAGGTTAATATTTTGTCCCTGAAATTTGTTTTGATTTTTTTTTTTGATTAAACCCTTCTTGTGCAACTCTGTTCTCTTTAGGCTTTCTTGTCCCTGTCACAGTTTCATATATGAAAACATAATACTGTCTAAAGAGAAATTGCCTTCCAAAACACCAACTCTACCTAGGCAAAATGGATCTTTAGGGGCCATCTCTAATCACATGGACCTACCTCTTATGAATTGAGGCTATTTTTTCATTGTTGGGGGCCATCTCCAGTTGTACTGATCTATAACTTACCACTGGATCCAGATGACTCCAGAGGAGAACATAAGTCTGGTGACCTTGCACAGCCCACCTTCACTTAAATCCAAATCACTTGCAAGTCATGACATCATCTTCCTGATGTCATGGTCCTCTTCAAGAACCAAGGATAAATAACAAATAACAGTTATTGATTGTGAGCTCCTTCCTCTGTTGTATTGATACCTTCCCTCTTTAAGTGCCTTACGTGCTATCCCTCCCTTCTCGTGCCTTTCTTGTTTTAAAAAACAATTATCTTGCTGAGATACTATAGGAGTTACCATCCCCTCACAGTTCACGCATGGACTTTTCAAGTACCTCAAATGTCTCTTATTTGTTAAATACCCATGATCTTGCCTGTTGAGTGGACTAAGGTTTTTAGGCTATATCATTTCTAATTGCAACTTGACTTCCTTTGTATTTTGCAATGTACTATTCAGTTTCCTCCTGTGATTTCTCAAGGATTCAGAATAATATTGTTATTTGAATTACCATTCTTTTCTATTTGAATGTCTTTCTCATGGCTACTTTCAGGCTTTGCTTTGTCATTAAATTATTTAATGTAGCTGCTGTCTTCAAGTTTGAAGCACGGTGGTTTTTGTTTTGTTTTGTTCACAACAGGCAAACTGAATTCTCCCAGTTGGTATTTTGTTTTCTATATTAAGAAGTTCTATGAAGTTCCCTGCATTATTATGCTTAAGTTGTTTGATTTGTTACATTCTTCTGGAAAGCTTATGATCCTTTTGTTATTTTGTGCAACCCTGTCTTCAACAAGAATGACTTTTTTCCTATATTGGGTTCAGGTATTTCTTGAATATTGTTGCTTCTCTTTTGCCAAGTTTTTCTCTACCTTAGTACTTTTTTGTTCCAAATATGTCAATTTCTTTTGACATATTTGGAGAAATTAGTCATTCTGGATTCATTCTTGTAATCTGCCAATTCAGTTTTAAAATTTTATACGAAATATTTTAAGGTCCTACTTATTTAATTCCTTCTTTTATGTATTTCACTTCTCCTTTGAACTTTCCTGGGAATCTTTTCTGTCCATGTTCTTTTGGGAGTCTGCAGGATTCTATGTTTTATCAGGTAATATATGGTTCACTCTCCTTTGTCCTGTGATATTTGTTAAAGAAGTATCATCTTTAAGAATTAGTGTTCATCCTTTCTGAGTTTTGTGTCTTTTCTTTTCATTTATATTTGCTTTTGCTCTAAGCTTTTGTTGCAAGTTTTTTTTTGCTGGAAATTTGTGTGTATGTATGTGTTTTAATTTCCCTATCACTTACTTTTGGCTGCTTCCCCCTTTTGTGGTGGGCATGCTCCTCAGACTGGCCTACGTGACTACCTTAGCCTTCTTGCTTGGGGATATAGGCTTTATTGTCCAATGACCCTGCCCTGGGCATGGTCAGTGAGGAACAGAACTATACCAAGTTGGATTTTACTCTCCTTTCTTCCATCACAGAACACCCTTGCAGACTGTCACCCTACTCCCACCCACACCACCAATTTTTCCCTTAACTTTTTTCTCCTTTTCTTCTCTGCTTGGGTAGAATCAACATATACCAGTTTTTCAGGGTTGAAGGAGAGTTTAGAGAATATTCCAGGTTGTGACTCTGCAGTCTTGAAATTCCCTTTCTTAGGACTAGGTTTTAGTCAGAAGACATGATGCTTTTAGCCACTTCCTCTTCAGCTACATTTCACCAGGAAGGGGTTACAGTAGTCTCTGAATCAGAGGAGGATGGCATTCTGGAGATGATCTCAAGGCAAAGTATTTCAGTTGAGCTTCTGTCCCCTTCCAAGCACATTTGAGAAATTTTGGGGGAGGGATGCAGAATGAATGCTTTAAGAATTAGAGTCCTCCAGTCTTAATTCATAAGGATTTCCAATTTTGGGGTTATCTCATCTTTTTTGAGGGGGAGGTCCAGCTGTAATTGCTCTATTCCTGGTAAGTTTTTGGGGGGGAATGTTAGATTTTTGAAGTGATATAGAAAAGTTATCACTTCCCCTTCTTGCTGGGCATGTGACCCAGAAGAAATCCCTAGCACTTTTTAACCCAAAACTGGCACCAATCTTAACTTTATTTTTAGGTGAATTAGATTATGTTGTGACTAGAGGATCACTAGAGAGTCTCTACCCAATCCCATACAATCTTTGAACCCCTGAATCCCAGAACTCAAAGGAATTCCAGAGGTTGTCTAGTTCAATTTCTTACTCATTGAAGTAATCTCCTCTACAGTTTTCCAAAATATTACACAGTCTTTCTTGAATACTTCCAATTAAAGTGACCTCACTAACTCGAAAGGGAACCCATTTCATTGTTGGATAGCCATATTTGTTAGAAAATTATTCTGAAAATTGAGATAAAATTTGCTTCCAGTTACTTTCACCCATCACTTTTAATTCTTTCCTCTGGAGCCAAAGAGCAAGTCTAATTCTTCTTCTACATAACAGCTTTTAAAATTTTTTTAATATTGCTGCAATATTACTACTCAAGTCTTTGATTTTCCAGGTTAAAAATGCTCAGCTATTTCTTGCTTGATATGATTTTCTAACCCTTACCTATCCTGGTTCATCTATCTTGTATATGTTCTGTGTTGTCAGCATTTACTCTAAAATATTATGTCCAGAGCTAAACAAGATACTCCAAATATGCTTTGTCTGATTTCATCTTTAGTGATATTGTTACCTCCATCATTCATGACACTATATATTGTTAACATAGACTAAATTTATGTTACTTAACAACCTTGTCACACAGTTGACTCCTAGTGATTATAGGATTTAAATGCATACATGTAAAGAGCCTTATAGCTCATCTAGTCACAAGCTACAGAATCATAAAGTTGAGAGCCAGAAATACTCTATTGAATATCATATTACAGTTTATGTTGTTCAGTCATTTCAGTTGTGTCTGACTTTTTGTGATTTCATTTGGAGTCACATTTAGGGTCCATTTGGAGTAGTTCACCATTTTCTTTTGCAATTCATTTTACAAATCAGGAAACTAAGACAAAGGGGGTTAAGTGACTTGGCCAGGGTCATAGAGATAATCATTGTTTAAGAATTGAACCCGAGAATAGGAGTCTTCTTGACTCTATGTTGAGCACTCTATCCACTGCAGTGCCACCTAGCTGCCCTAGTGCAACCCATACACAGAAGTAATATCTGCTTTAATATACCCAACTAATGATCATGCAGCCATCTGCTAGAACTCCAGTGAAAGGAATCCTTGCACCTCCCCTAAATATGAAGAAAAGTTTCCTGACATTGAATCTAAATTTGCTTCTTTGCAGCTTCTATCCATTGGTCTCATTTTTGCCCTCTGGAGACACAGAGAACTAAACCAGTTCCCACTGATCACATTAGTCCTTCAAACATTTGAAAATACTTTTCATATTCCTCCTGAATTTTCTCTTTTCCAGGTTAAATAGAAATTTCCATTTCCTTCAACTGTTCCTTTTATAACATAGAGTGAAAACCCTTCATTGTCCTCACTGGCCTCCTCTTGATGTTCCCCAGCTTACCAGTATCCTTCCTAAACTGGTTCCTCTCTCTATCATCTGCCCATTCCTGAAAGTCATGTCTTTCATAATGCAGTCCAAAATTGTACTCCTTTTGTAGCTGCTACATCACCCGTGTAAAGTATATTTTATTTAATTCAGCTAAAATTCCCAGACATTTTTTCATATAAACTTCTGTATAACCATACCTAAATCCATCTTTTTCTTGGAAAGATAATTCTTTTGAACCCAGTTATAAAATATTGTACTTACTCCTATTTAATGTCATTTCCTTAGATTCTGTCTAGGGTGCTAGCCTATTGAGAAATTTTTTGCATCTTTACTTTGTCACTCAGTGTTTTAGCTGTTTCTTCCAACCATGGGTCTGCTACAAATTTTATAAATATGCCATCATCTGTGCCTTTATCCA
Source organism: Petaurus breviceps papuanus (assembly GCF_028583685.1). Taxonomy (NCBI): domain Eukaryota; kingdom Metazoa; phylum Chordata; class Mammalia; order Diprotodontia; family Petauridae; genus Petaurus; species Petaurus breviceps. The sequence continues at coordinate 3,811,153 of NW_027187369.1, read as the reverse complement.
AGTCATCAATAACAATTTTAAACAGCACAGGACCTCTGTGGTATTCTACTATAGACCACCTGCCGAGTTGGATTGGAACATTAGTGACCACTCTTTAACTCTTCAAACAGTCCAAACTTATCTAATAGTAGCTCTGTTTATTGCTTATACCCTCTTTTCCACACGGAATTGTTATATTTTCTCAGATGATTAAAATCTAAATAAAACGACAGCATTCTCCTGATCTACTAGTTTAGTAATGTTGTCCAAACACATCCTTGATAAATTCATGTTGGCTCCTTATAATCACTTCTTTCTTTTCTAGGTGTTCTATAATCATTTCTCTAATAATATATTCTAGAATTTTCCCAAGAAGAAAAGCTAAGATGAATATCCTGTAGTCTGGATATTGTGTTCTCTTCCTTCATTTGAATATTAGATAATATAATTTCTCTAATCCTGTGGCACCTTCCCATTCTCTACATTCTTTAAAATGTCACATGCCAGTTCTTTCAGTGTGTAAGTATTTTATTTAAATGGGTCAAGAGACATTTTTTTTCTAGGGCAACTAAATTCTCTCACTTTTCCTTATTTGTCTTCAGTATATATACTCCATTAGCTATCTTTTATCCATCATTTCCAGGGCGGGGGTCATTCTCCTTGCAGAAGAAACAAAAGCAAAATAAAATTTGAGCAACCCTGCCTTTTCTCTGTTGTTTGTTATCATTGTTTCATCGGTCCAGAGTCATAGATCCTATCCCTTCCTTGAGCCTTATCTTTTCCTCAGAATAGCCCAACAGCTACTGCCACCACCACCACACTTTTTGTTTTCCTTAACTTTCCTTATTAACCTCAGCTCATTTTTACACTATTTCTACAGGGCAATGCCACCATCTTTTACTCATCCTTAGTTACCTTCCCTGTTTTTGCATCTTCATTATATTTCTTTATTAAAATCTTTGTATCATTTCTTTATTTTATAGAGGAGACAATGGCAGTTCAAAAAGATTTTTACTTCTTCTGGGTCATATAAGTACAAAGAAACAAAGATAGAGTTCAACCTCAAAACCCTTTGACCAGATATCATTAAGTCACAAAATTTACAACTTTGACAGGACTTCAACAGCCATATAGAACAACACATGCATGAAAAGAATCCCTACTATAACACCCCCAATTGATCCTCCAGCCTATACTTGAAGACCTATATGATACAGAAGTTTTCCCCCTCTTTAGGAAGCCTCTTCCCAGTTTTATCACTTATAATTATTTGGTTGCATCCTCTCCCCCCATAAACTTAAAGGAAGAACTAGCCTCTTTGCAACTTCCACTCATTATCTTATTATCTTTATTTCTTTCCCCTGGAATCTAACAGAGCAAGATCCACTTTTGCATGGTAGTCCTTCAGCCCTTGAATTTAGCTATGATTTTTCTCCACTTGGATTTTCTATTTTTCCTTCTCTAGGCTAGACTCACTGGCTTCAATTGATCCTTTCTCATCTTGGTTGCCCTCTTATGGAAACACTCGAGCTTATCAATAGGTTTCTTATACTGTGGTGCCCATAGCTTAATAGAATGTTAGAGATGAAGTCTAGTGAGATCAGAGTACACTGGGGCTAGCAAGTCCCTATTCTTAGAATATATGCCCTTTTTATTGCAACCCAAGGTTGCCTCATGCCACATCATGTTGCTAACTCCTATTGAGCTTGCATTCCACTAAACCTCCATGGTTTGCTTATTTGTTTTTATAACAGCTGCTGTCTAACCATGTTCTATTATCTCGTACTTGTGCAGTTGATTTGGGCAATGTATGACTTAACATTTATCCTTCCTGAATTTCAGCTTCTTATATTTGTCTCATTGCTCTAGTCCATCAAAATCTTCATCTATCTTGATTTTGTTATTCAAGTATGGTAGCGGTCACTCTACAGTTTGTCATCTGCAGAATTGATGAGTATGCCATTATCAGTGACTTTATATTAAAGTATATAAAGCCATGTACAGTCCCAGTAGATGCTTCCTGCCCCTTTGACATTGAGTCATTAAATACTTTTCTTTGGGACTAGTCATTCAAACAGTTCTGATTACATCTAATTTCGGTCTTATCCAATCCATATGTCTCCGTATTCTCTACAGGACTTATATGAGATACTTTATTAGAAAAAAAACCTTTGCATTATCAAAATCTTGGCAAAAATCTTAATCTCTCTTAACTATGTAGTGATCAAGTCAACAAGTCAGGAAGCATTTTTTAAACACCTAAAATTTTCTAATCTCCATACTAAATGCTGTGAGTACAGAGCAAAGCAAAAAAAAGTCCCTACCCACAAAGAGCTCAAATTCTAATGAGGAAGACAATATGCAAACAACCATATGCGTAAAAGATTTTTATGCAGGGAAACTAGATGGAATTAATCTCAGATGGAAGGCACTAGCATTGATAGGAAACCCTGATTTGGTGGGAACAAATGGGTTGTGGAGGGAGGAAGCAAGAACTGGGAAAGGCCTCCTATAGAATCTTGTCAAAAAATGACATGATCTGATTAATCTTTCTAGATGATCACTAGCCCTCTCTTTAATGAATTTAGAATCAATTTAGCCATCTATTTTAGAATTTCCCCATAAATCAATGTCACTTTCAATAGCTTCTTTGTAGATTGCAGATTCTTTTCTCTTCCATTTTGGGGTAACAATTTTCCTTTTTTCTAACATGTGGTACTTCTCTCATTTTCTATGATTTTTCTTATATCTCTAATAGTGCTTCAGCAGTCACACTAGTCAGTTCTTTCAGTTCACAAGGATATAATTGGGTCAATTCAGGGATAAAGAAAATTGATAAGAGTAGGTAAGTCAAACTGGTGAAAAGGGTAGGAGGTTCTGCTAAGATGAAGGGAAGGTGCCTGTGATTGTTTGGTTGTTGAGAATAAGGAAAGGAAGTTGAGATTATTCAGAGGGTCTTTTAGATCCAAGCTTCTCATTCCATAATATACCTTTACCTAAACCCCTGAGGTTCTTTCATATGTATTACTATTTTTTCCTTTCAATGATCTAATATTTTATTTTTTAACCAATTACATGTAGAAATAATTTTAATGTTCTTTTTAAAATTTTCAGTTCCAAATACTCTCCCTCACTTTCTCTCCTCCCCTCTATTGAGAAGGCAAGCAGTTTGATATAGATTTTACATGTAAAGTCATATAAAACACATTTCCATGTTAGTCATGTTGTGAAAGAAAACACAGACCAAAAAACACCCAAGAAAAATAAAGAAAAAGTAGGTTTCTCTGCATTCAGACTCCGTCAGTTCTTTCTCTAGAGCTGGATAGCCTTTTCCATCATAAGTCCTTTGGAATTGTCTTGGATCATTTTATTTCTGGGAATAGCTAATTTATTCACTGTGGATCATCATACAGTAATGCTCTTACTATGTGCTGTGTTCTTCTGTTCCTGATCATTTCACTTTGTATTAGGTTTAGGTTTTTCTGAGAGAATACTGCTAATCATTTCTTATACAACAAATAGTATTCGATAGTAATCATATACAAAAATTTGTTTAGCCATTTCCCTGTTGATGGATATCTCCCCAATTTCTAATTCTTTGCCATCATTAAAAGAACTTCTGTAAATATTTTTGTACATATATGTCCTTTTTCATTTTTGTTTTTTATCTCTTTGGGATACAGATCCAAAAGTTGCATTGCTTGGTCAAAGGGTATGTATGGTTTTATAGCCCTTTGAGCATAGTTCCAAATTGCTCCACGGAATGGTTGAATCAAGTATATGACTTCAGTAATGCATTGAGATATTAATCTCAATTTTCCTATATCCCTTCCAACATTTGCTCTTCTCCTTTTATGTCATATTAGACAATTTTATAGGTGTGGGGTAACAGCTCAGAGTATAGATAGCTTTGAGTATTTTGTTTGAAAACTGCCTATTCATATTCTCTGACCATTTGTCAGTTGAGGAATGACTATTATCTTTTTATCAATTTGACCCAGTTCTTTATATGTTTGAGAAATGAGGTCTTTATCAGTGGAACTTACTGTATTTCCCACTATCCTATTCCTCTCATTCTATTTTTTCTCTCTCTTTTCACCTTGTCCATGCTCAAAACTGTATTGTTTTTGTCTTTTACCTCCCCCAGTAGACCTCCCTTTCTCTTATCTTCTTCTAGTTTAACATTCCTGTAGGCTCAGATAGATTTATATACCCAGCCGCGTGTATATATTATTCCATGGTTAAGCCAGTTCTAATAAGAGTAAGGTTTAAATTATGCCCACTCCCGTCTTTTCCACCTCTATAAAACCTCTTTCATGCCTCTTTCATGTGAGATTAACTTACCCCATTCTACTTCTCCTTTTCTTCTTCTCTCAGTGCCATCCTCTTTCTAACCCCTTAATTTTCTTTTTTAGATAATCATCCCATCGTATTCAACTCACACCCATACCTTCTGTCTGTGTGTATTTCTCCTAACTTCCTTAATAATGAGAAAGATTTTAGGAGTTACAGGTGTCATTTCGCAAGGTAGAAATGGAAACAGTTTAACCTTATTGAAATCCTCATGATTTCTCTTTCCTGTTTACCTTGTTATGCTTCTCTTGAGTCTTTTCATCAGGAATGTTTGAAAGTCTTCAATTCTGTGGAATATTCTTTTTCTCCCTGAAGGATTATACTCAGTTTCAGTGGATAGGGCAATTTTTGGTTATAATCCTAACTCTTGTACCCGCTAGAATATCATACTTCAAGACCTCTGATGCTTTCTTTAATGTAGAAACCGCTAAGTCTTGTTTTGTTCTGACTGTGACTCCACAATATTTAATTGTTTCTTTCTGACTGCTTGCAATATTTTCTCCTTCACCTGGGATCTTTGGAATTTGGCTATAATACTCCTGGGAGTTTTCATTTTGAGATCTCTTTCAGGAAGTTATCAGTGGATTCTTTCCATTTCTATTTTACTCTCTGGGTCTAAAATATCAGTAAAGTTTTCCTTCATAATTTATTGAAAGATGATTCTAGACATTTTTTTTTATCTGGCTTTCAGGTAGGTCAGTAATTTTAAAATTATCTTTTCTGGATCTGTTTTTCATGTCAGCTATTTTTCCAATGAGATATTTCACATTTTCTTCTATTTTTTCATTCTTTTGGTTTTATTTCACTGATAATTGATGTCTCATAGAGTCATTAGATTCCACTTGCTGAATTCTAATTTTTAAGGAATTATTTTCTTCAGTTAGCTTTTGTGCCTCCTTTTCCATTTGGCCAATTTTACTCTTTAATGAGTTCCTTTCCTCAGTGAGTTTTTGTACCTCACCATTTGGCCTATTCTGTTTTTTAAGGTGCTTCTTACTTTGATGGTTTTTTTGTGCCTTCTTTACCAATCTGTTGATTTTTATGGTTTTCTTGTATCATTCTCATTTCTATTCCCAATTTTTCCTTTACCTCTAACTTGATTTTTAAAATCCTTTCTGAGCTCTTCCATGACCTGAGACAAATTCATATTTTCTTTGAAGCATTGCATGTAGCAATTTTGACACTATTGTCTTCTTCTGAGTATATGTTTTGACCTTCCTTGTCACCATAGCAACTTTCTATGGTCAGAATTTTTTCTGTTGTTTGCTCATTTTTCCAGCCCATTTTTAAACTTTTAACTCTATGCTAAAGTAGGCCTCTGTTTCCGGGGTGGAGGATACCCTTTCTCAAACTTCAGGGTTTTGTGCAGCTGTTTTCAGAAATAATTCTAGGGACCTATAGGTTTTCATTTCTTCCAAGGTCATATGATCTAAGGAGAGATGTGTTTACTTTTTGCCTACCCTGTGTACTGATCCATTGGTGACCACAAGCCTCTTTCCTGTCTTGGAATTGTGACCCAAGTTCCTATTCCCCTGCAGCCATAATCTCTTGTGTGTTAGTGTTCTTCCTCATCCTTGAATTCCCTGTGATCTGGATCTGAGTATGGGCAATGCAACAGAGTCTTGCTTCAGTGCCAGCAAAGGCACCCCTACAGTCTTCTTCTGACCAGTTGTCCAATTCCCTTACCATCTGCTTGCTGCAAGCTCTGGAAGAAGTCACTACTACTGATGATTCAGTAGCTCCTTATGCCTCCTTCTAGTTTGCTGGGGCCTGGTCTGTACAGCCTGCATGGCCTGCACTCGACTAGGTTCCACTCTCACCACAGTGCAACCTTCTAAGTTGTCTTGGGCTGGAAAATTGTTTTACTCCATCCTTTTGTGGATTCTGCTACTCCAGAATTTGTTCTGAAGCATTATTTAAAGTTATTTGGAGGGAAATTTGGAAGAATTTGACTGAGTCCCTGACTTTTCTCTATCTTCTGGGTTTTGCCCCAACACATATGTCCTCATTCTGCCTATGTTCAAGAAGTAGCCCAGAGTTTTTGAATTTAAGGGTAGAGCTGTATGTTTATAATCGTTATATCTTATCTTTTTGGATTCTTCCATTGCTTCATACTTTTGAGACTTTTAATTATCTCATTTGGTATATCAGCATTCCCTCCCAGCTTTGTATCATCCAAGTCTTTGATAAAAAATATTGGATAGGGCAATATGTGCCAACAGAGATCTCTAATTCTGAGCCCTAATCATATGAAAAAACCACATAGTTAGATTAGTGTGATTCAGTCCATGTATCTTTGTCTACACAGAGCACAATGACTGAAATTACATAATTAAATATTAATTCTTTTGGATTAAATGTTACCTTCATCTCATTCTCCCTTTGAAAATTCAGATGATCCTAGAAGAGCAAACACATCATGTCACTTATACCTTAGGGTGGATTATCAGATAATTTTCCCCCATAATAGGAGAGGCAGAGGTAGTATGAGCATACTAAGTGCCTGGTGGGAAGGAGTACAGAAAGGTTGAGAGAGAAAAGAAAAGCAAAGCAAGGATGGCAAATTAGAATAACTGCAGTCATTCCACTATTCTGTAGAATAATTTGGAGCTACACCCAAAAGGTTATAAAATGGTGCATATTCTTTAACTAACAATACCACTGCTAGGTCTGTATCCTAAAGAGATAAAATAAAATGGAAAGAGACCTATATTTACAAAAAAAATTTAGAGCAATTATTTTTGTTGTGGCAAAAAAATAAAAATTGAGGGCATGCCTGTAAATTGGGGAATAGCTGAACAAGTTGTGGTATATGATTGTGATGGAATACTGTTGTGTTATAAGAAATGATGAACAGTATGGTTTCAGATAAACTTGGGATGACTTATGTGAAGTGATGCAAAGTGAAGTGAGCAGGACCAGGAAAACATTACATATAGTAACAGCAATATTTTAAAGATGATCGACTGTGAAACACAGATACTCTGACCAAGACAATGATCCAAGCCAGTTATGAAGTACCCATGATAAAAAAAAAATGCTGTCCACTTCCAGAGGGAGAATTGATGAACTCTGAGTACATATTGAGGCATACTTTTTAAAATTTATTTTCTTTGGCGGGGTGGGCTTCTTTTGTAACATGTTTAATATGGAAATTTTTTTTCCTGACTTCACATGTATAATAAAAATCATATTGCTTTCCTTCTCAAGGGGTAGGGAAGGTGGGAACAAGACAGAATTTGGAACTCCATTTTTTAAAAAAGAATGGTAAAAAAATTTTCATGTAGTTGGAAAATTTTAATAAAATAAAATATATTTTAAAAAAGAACTACTACACAGGTTTGCCTAGCATCTACACTGAATGACATAATCCTAAATAAAGGAAGATTTCTTTGCTTGGATTAGCACCACCAATGAGGGGGGTGACAGATGTTTTACCTAAAGATCCAGTTTGTCAGATATTTCCTGGGGTGGGATGTCAGGAAAAATTTTTGATGTGGTCTCCCCAATCTTACCCCCCACCCCAAATCACTACTTCTCCAAAGAGCCAAGGCCATCCTTTGCAGTATTGGCCCTTTGTGCCTCAGAGAGGTTTTACAGCATGTTCTTAATTACATTTTCTTTTTTCTACCTAATGCCACAAAAGCACTGTTGCTGGTCTGATAAGGAAAGAGAAAGATGAATGCTTCTGAAAACTGCTGGGGAATTAGAGGAAAGACCATATTAAAGAGGTAAAGGAAGCATATTTCAGGGCCCACTTTCTACTACTGCCTTGGCCATAGCAGTATCTGATGTATTTGACTCACATTTGGTGATATGATTGAATGGGGAAGCAGCCAATATATACAGGTTCCAAAAGGGACCATGCTTTTGTTCCTTCTGTTGTGTTTTTTCTCTCTCTCTCCCAAACTGGTTCAGTCCATCTCTACTCTTAATTAGTTTTATGATGAAAAACAGAGCCCCAAAGTGTTGTAGCAGCAGAAAATCCACTTTTATGCTTGAATGGTCAGCTCTAATGATTATGCAAAATAAAATTATGCATTCTGCTTTTTATTACTTTAGATGCAGCAGTTATGGGGGATACTTGCATGTACCTTGAGTATTTAGTTTTCTTACAGTTATGATTTCTGTACACAAGGTAAAAAATGAAGTTTAGGAGATAATCTTTGTTTACAATTCTTTTAGACCCTATTTGATTAGACCCTATTCTTCGTCATCAAAATGTATATAAATGTCTATTGTTATGTGTTATAGTACAAAGAAAATCATCCTGCTTTCAAGGAGCTTACATTCAAAGACAAACAATAGACATATTAACATTGGTAGAGCTTAGAGTTTGAAGGTGCCTAAGAAACTAAGCTGAAACCCAAGGAGGGGATTGTACTTGCAACCCCCTTAAATTACTTTTCTGCTAATTCAACAAGGATATTAAGTGTTCATGAAGCTCATTGTTTCATCAAATTATATTTACATATGTAACCATTAGATGGTGCTCTGGGAGTATACAGGCCACTGTCAACAGGCCCCAGGAATATGCTGGTACAGCTCAGTGCTGGGCACATAGTTGATACTTAATAAAAGCTTGTTGACTTTACTCTAATTGACTACTAATCACCCAGTGGCTCTGCCCCCCTACATAAAGAGGGAACTCATGTCACATCTTCTAGACTCTTATATCATCTAGAGGCATCTATACCAATATGTCCCCTACCTACTGCCCATCCCCTTCTTCCCTTCTGAGCTTTCAACCATTAGCATCTATGGAGCATCATTATCTTAGCAAGCAATTTACTTGGATTAGGTAAAAGGGTAGCAAAAACAGAATCATTATCCGTATGTTACATGGGTTATATATTCTATTTACATCTGAATTCAGTGACTCCCAACAAGGAAGAAAAATCCCTATTTGAGTTAGAATCTGTCAGTCTGTCTCCCTATTTCCTTTCCACACCCCCCCAACATATACACATTGCTCCAGCTACCCAAGTCTACATCTGAATCATGAGACCTTAGAAAATCATTTTCTGAGCAGAAATATCCAAACTTTTAGTTGCAATGTGGATCATAGGGAAATACCATATAAACTCTCAATAAATAAAATTGCTTGAAGCCTGAAAGGCTATCCCCACTCTCACTGGGGTTGAAGCTCTACGTTTATTAGGAAGGGTTGTTTCTGAAAGGCTTCAAAGGTCAACATGGTCCAGAGTTTGGCAGCAGTGAGATCAGTATGGATTGTTTTGTTTATCCCTTGTTTCCACTTTCAGAAGCATCCATAAATTCATGCATCTGATGTCACTGCCTCCCATGTAACACCTATTATGTACCAGCCACTATGCTAGACAGTCATCTTACATAGACAAAAACAAAATAGTCTGTTTCTCAAGGGTATTTCATTCTGTTAGAGTGAAGGGGAATGACAATATGTGTATAGAAAAATTAAATACAGTATATATATGAAGATAGTTCTAGCTACTAGCAGCGGAAGGCAAGGCAAACAGCATTTACTAAGCACTATGTTATAGTCACTGTGCTAAATGCAGAGGATACAAATATATGCAAAAAGAAAGACATTCTTTGCCTGCAAAGAACTTACATTATAATGGGAGAAAACAATACACTAAAGGCATCTGAAACACAGCACTGGGGAATGGTGTTGAAAGTCAGAAGAGCCTGGAGGGGAATAAAGATTGACTGAGCTGGATCCCTCCCCAAAACGAAGACCTTTGAGGAATTTTCCAATGGAAGGAGGGGGAAAATTGACTATGAATGTTTCAGTGTGAGGAGGCCCCAACAGCTGATGGAAGTTCACAGTAAGACTGCTTCTCAGAGGTGGTAATGCTTTGCCAACATCTCTACTTCCATACCCTCAAAGATCCTTCCTGGATTATGACCCTTGAGTTGAGCTTTGAAGAAAGCTAGGGCCTCTTCAAGACTCAAGTGAAAAGAAAGCACGCATTCCAGACTTGGGAGATATTCTGTGAAAAGACATGAAGATGGGAAATAGAATGTTGTGTAAATAGGCCAGTGTAGCAGCAAGCACCCCAAGCGTCCTCAAGGTTTGCTGCCAATACAGGTTCTTGGATCTGCTTTGATAAAGGAAAGCAACTCAAAATGGGTTAACAAGCTTACTTTAATCAGTCAAACATATATCGTTTACCTCGTTCAGGGGAAAAAGGTCAGCACCCTGAACTTCAGAGTATACAGACAGAATTATCAAGATAGAGAAACAGATCAAGTACACAGTTTTCCAAACTGTGCAACCATTACATCCATACCAAACAACATCTGGGTTTCAAAGCCGGGGGGCTCTGGACAACAGCTTCCCAGAATCCAGATCAAATCACAGAACACTTCTCAAAGTGAGCCCCAAAACAAAGCTACACATCAGGGCTTATATAGCCTTCTCCTGGCTCAGAGAATGTAACAACCTTATTGACTCACTGGCCAATCAAGAAGTATCTACTGAAAAACAAGCCTCCCACCCCAGGCTCCAGGTGCACCTCAGTCTAGGGGCAGGGAAGATCTTACAAATTTACATTCCCATTACAGCCAGTTTGGTTGCAAGATGTGCTTCATGAGGAGTTATATGGAAGCCATCTAAAAAGATAGATTACAGCCAGATTCTGTCTAACTTATCAAGGGTCAAACAGTTTATAAGTATTAGGTTTTTGTTGTCCAACTGTTTTCAGTTGTGTTTGACTCTTTGTGACTCCATCTGGGGTTCTCTTGGCAAAAGGTACTGGAATGATTTGCCATTTCCTTCTCCAGCTCATTTTACAGATGAGGAAACTGAGGCAAACAGAGTCAAGTGACTTTCCTAGAGTGACACAGCTAATTCATGTCTGAGGCCACAAGTGAATTTAGGAAGACACCTTCTCCTGACTCCAGGCTCAGCATTCTATCCCCTGCAGTGCCACCTAGCTGCTCTATAAGTATTAGAATTGAGATACAAACAAATCTTTTTTTCAAGACTTGCTTTTTGTTGCCTATTGTCTCAAATAGTTTCTGCAAGATACTGTAATTATTCTACAACAGGCAACATAGCATGCCAACTGGGACTGACTTATAGCCTGCTTACCCCCTGGCAAGTAGGTATGATATCTTCAAAAAAGCATGTACACATATACTGGTGATCTGGGTATATTTCCTGCCTTGGAAGAATGAGTCACTACAGATCAGTTGGTTTGTGCTCGTTGTGTTAGGATCCTGTGACAATCGCTGAATTTATTCAATTCCATACCTCTGGCACAGGAAACAGAAAGTAAGGAGATGGGATTTAATGAAATATTTGTTTGGGTAGTTAGGAGATAAGAGGATAAAACCTGGACCTGGGATTTCATGGTCATGGGGAATACCTGGGAGAAAACCCCCTCTACCAATTCAGACTAGCATCTTGTCCGAAACTTACAGCCTTAGAGAGTTGCCTCTAGTACTGAGACTTTAAGCGATATGCCAAGGGTCACCTGGCCAGCCTATATCAGAGGTGAGTCTTATATCTAGGCCTTCCTGACTCTAAAGTCAACTTTTTATCTTCTGTCCCATGCTGCCTCACTTGGCAGATAACGGGATCTGAAATTCTGAAGACTCTGCACTTATTTTCTAGAGTTTTAATGGAAAAATACAAATCCTTTTCTTCAAAGGATACATACAGTTCCACAAAGGTAATAATTATCTTAAATTTGCAAGAATTAAGAACAGAGTTAGATGCCAAGTTACAATCGGGTGCTTCAAACTGTCATGTGGCTAACAAAAGAACTATTTTTATGACATGCAAATTTTTTTTTGTTTCTGAAAAGTTATATCATTCAAGAAAAGAAAAGAATCTAATAAACTTTTCTAAACTTTTGAAATTTGTATTGAAGAAGTCTGAATTGGAATTTCTTATCCTCATTCTCTGCATGCTTAAAGGGATCAAACATATCTGGTCCATTGTTCTAGCACAATATGTTCTGGGTGGTGGGCTCTGGGGCAGGGGATGAAAATTATTTATAATCCACAGTTTAATTTTTTTAACTTTCTTTAAAAATAAAACCATTCTCTTCCCATACCCCTGACCTCTATAACTGTATAGCTTGAAATTCAGAATTATTTTTCCCCAGTGGTTGTATTTCTTCCTTGTTCTTGCTTACTCTGACAAATATATCCTGTGAGTTTTTCAGTACTTTTATTGGGTTGGATTTCCCAGAATCTCAGGTTAGGCATTTTTGTCTTCTAGAAAACATGGATAAACTTAAGGAGAAGTATCTCATAAGCATACTTATAAGGAGAATCTAGTATCTATTTTCATTGTAATTAAAGCTTAGATTAGTAGTGTCAAATTATTAAAGGTTCAGATACTCACAACATTTGAGTATTTCACAAAGTATTCTGGGCTGTAGAGATGCCTAGGCTCTGGCTAGGGTATGAAATTCCTTACTTCCTTCCATCTAAAGTAAAGTGTCCCTTGAGTATAAATAGCACTGAAGCAAAGGTTTCAATAGTATTAAATTAGTTAATACAGTAGAGAAATGGATCTAGGTGTCCCTGTAGATTTAAATCCCTGGTTCAGCATAGAGTGGGTAATGAAGAGGGCTGAAAGGATGTGGTGCTGTGATAATACATTCAATAAATCCAAAGATTGTCTGCTTCCTTTTTGTGGTGCACAGCTTATACCACATTTAAAGGATGGTGTAGAAAATCAATCACTTTATTCACAGAAGGTTAAGTTGAGCAGAATCTGTAGATAATACATTATAACAAAGAGAACCAGCCTCTCCTCCTAAGTATATGACCTAAGGAAAGTCACTTTCCTGCTATAGGTTTGAGTTTCCTCACATGTGGATTATCCTTGTCCTTCTCTGGACCTCAGTATCCTCACCTGTAAAACAAGGGATTAGATGACCTCTAATGTCACTTCCAGATCTAAATCTAAGATCCTATGAGCTCTAAGACCATTTAAAATGGAAATTCTGTAATTTTATAATCATATACCCAGCACTTACATTTGAGAATATAACCTATTCTACCATTTTCAGAAAACGCAATGCAACAAAAGTATTTAATGAGTATAGCAACAAAAATGACATGAAATGTAAAGTTTCCTGTTTGGAGAGTAGAATATCCTAAATTAGTATCTGTTGCTGTGCTTTTGTGATGTTGTGGTCTTACTTTGACTTTGTAACACTTCAAAGTATGAATGTATAGCTATCTCCCCTCTAATGAAATACCACAAATATGTAAACAATACTAATCTCCAGTAGAGCAGGAATTTATGCCAATTTGTAGAATTTCAGAACACTGTGGCCACATTCACCAAAGCTCACATCTTTTGTACCCAAGAAATAAATTTATTTTTGCTGGTGACAATGAGATCAAGAATAGTAGTCCCCTTAATTAGTTTCTTGCACCTTGAGTAAGATAAAATTATCATTAAGACAAGTCAAGAGATTTTTAACTGTTCTACTTTTGGAAAAGGGGAACAGATGCCCAGACAATTGAAGTTCTCCCCACTAAAATATGAAAATACTGTGTCGGATTTTCATTCTGTTTTTCTAAATCCTCATCTATTTCCTCTTTTAGTTTATGTGATCTACTTTGATAATATCACCTTTTGTATCTGCCTCCAGTGATCTTCATCCAAATGTTCTCCACCTTGCTTATTCCTTTTAATTCCCAGAGTTCCTCTTGATGCTTGAATCCCTAGATTTCATCATATGAATTTATATTTTAATAGACAAAACCACCCCCTCCCTTCCTTCAATTTTAATTATCCTGTTTCTCTCAAATAAAGTATACCCTTTCCTGATCCATATTCCGATGACGAATTTCATCTTGAAAAGTCTTGGTGACACCTAATAAAGTCAGATATGCCTCATTTACTTATTTGCTTGCTCTGTAATTTGGAAACAGACATCTGAGTCTATAGGGTTTGGTTGTTTTTAATTTTGTTTTGTTACCGATTTTCTTGGTTTGGTCCTTTGTGAAATTCTAGATGTTTTGATCGCCATTCTTGCTACATTGTAGCTTTTCTCTGTGGTCTCTAGCTATTTGATATATACAACAGTTGTTTTCTCCTGCTCTCTTCCTTTTCAGTATAAAGTTTCTTTTTTGCTAGATGTACAACACTTGAGGAAACTGCCATCTTACCAGTCATTATTAGATGCACTCCATCCCTCCCCAGGAAACTTTCATTCCTGTGATTTAGTTCTGAAGTTATAGGGAAAGTAGATTAACAGATGAGTGTGTCTAGATATAAATAGGCCATTTCTCACATATAGACCAATAGCATAAAAGTATGACCTGTTAGTCACTCTCTATATAATTTCAAATTGCTTTCCAAAATGATTGGACTAGTTCAGAGCTCTAGCAAAAATCCATTAGAACATCTATCTTTCCACAATCTTTCCAACATCTATTATTCTAACTTTTAAATTATTGCCATCATTCTGGGTATGAAGTGAAACCCTAGAGTTACTTTGATGTTCATTTATTTTGCTATTAGTAATTTGGAACATACTTTTCTTTGGTTGATAAGAGTTTGAATTCAGATATATTTGATATATTTTCCCTAGATGCCTGCTGCCCTTTCCCTAGATGCATTTGGTTTTGTCAAACAGAAGTTGTTATATAGCATGTAATTGGTAACTTTATTTTATCTTCTATAATTGTCTCTTTTTTATTAAAATTCATCCCTTTGTCATGGACAGAGAGATAAAAAGTATCCAATCTGAACAATTTTAATTTTTTTGTGGAATGATCCATAATGTGCATGTCATTTGTTGATTCTTAGTTTATTGTGCTATATAGCATGTTGTTCTACAACTAATATTTAACTAGCTGTGTTCTAGTTTCTCTGTCCATTTTTGTCAAATAGGAAGTTCTTTAAGTCATTTAAGTTTCCAGTTTTGTTGAACATTATGCTTAGTTGTTCTAATTCTTCCTTGTCTAGTCTATTATACTGATTTACTTTTCTATTTTTTTAAAGAGTAGCTAATGGTTTTCATAATGATTGCTCTATAATATGATTGAAGAATAGAACTGCTATTTCCCCTTTAATTCCTCCTTTATTCATTATTTCCCTTGATATTACAGATCTGGGAGATCAGGTAGGGTTTCCAAGGATGTGACATTTGAATGAGTTAGTAACTTCCTGCTGGCAGAGCCACTTGGTATGGTCTATATGTCAGGAAGGCTCTTAGAATTCTGTGGTGGCCAAGGAGGGGCTCTGACGCCTGTCTGAAGGATTCCTCATTAGCAGGATGCTACTTCCCTCATGGACATCTGTACACAATGTTCCCTTGGTTCTGGTACTTCTACTTTGTTTCTTTTGTTTCAATTAACTTCCATTTCCATTTTATCTAACAGTGCCTTTCTGCCTGGCACACAGTAGGCACTTAGTAAATGTTGACTAACTGATTAGAAAAAGAAACATTTGTAAGCATAGCCATATGGGCCTTGAATGGGCTTTGGTAGCTTGACTTCCAGATTTTTTTTTTAACATTTTGTGGTTATTTTAAATGAGATTTCTCTTTCTAATATTCCCTCCTGTATTTTCTAATTACCAAATAGGAAAGTTGTTGATTTCAGGGTTTTTATTTCATAACTTATTTTATGGAAGCTATTGCGTTGATTTCTTTACTTATTCCCTAGGCTTCCCAAAATGAGCAGTTATTTCATTAGCAAATAGGTATACTTGTGTCTTGATCTTCATGCTTTTTATTTTTCTCTTTTTTTTTTGCTATTGGTATTATTCCTATAACTGTGCCATATTTAGGTAGGAAATAGGGCATTTTGCTTTGCTTTTGTAGTTATTAAGAAAGCTATTAATGGTTCTCCATTAATTATGATATAAGCTATTTATTTTAGATACAAAATATGTTGTATTTTTAAAAAAGATTCTTATTGTCCTATATTTTATGAAGGTCTTTGTTTTTGTACTGTAAGGAAGAGGGGGGGAGGGAAGAAAGTCAGCATTTATTAAGTGCTTCTTCTGTGCTAGGCATAGTGTTAAGGGCTTCATAAATCTCTCATCTGAGGTAATGTAATAATGTAATCTGGGCAGCTAAGTGGCACAGTGGATAGAGCCCTGGACCTCCTGGAGTCAGGATGACCTGAGTTCAAATGTGGCTTCAGACAATTACTAGCTATGGGAGTCACTTAACCCTGTTTACCTCAGTTTCCTTGTCTGTAAAATGAGTTAGAGTAGGCAATGGCAAAAAACTCCAGTATCTTTGCCAAGAAAGCCAAAAAAAATGGTATGGGGGGGTCAGAAAGAGTTGGACACTACTGAAAACAACTATATAACAACCAACAATAATGTTATCGAGAAAAAAATTTGTTTCTTACTTCCAAACCCTCCATTCCAGTTAAGATAGTCAAAATGTAATCTTAGATGGTAAGGTGTCAATTTGATAACAAAGTGTTTATATCTTTTTACATAACATGCTTAATAACTGTTGGATATCCTTTGGACTCCATCATAGACCCTCTTTTCTTCTCCTTTTGTACTTGGTAATTTTTTCTGCTTCCTTGGATTAAATTATCATCTCTAGACAGATTATTCTCAGATCTTTTTATCAAGCCATATCCTCTTTCCTGATTTTCAGTCTCACATCTCCAAGCTGCCAGTTGGACATATTGAACTATGTGTCTTGTAAACATCTTAAACTCAGCATGTCCAAAACTAAACTCATTATCTTTTTCCCAAAATTCTTCCCTGGAGGAGAAGAAATTGATCAATAGTGTGAAAAGAAACGGAGTGGTTGAGAAGGAAGAGGTTTGAGAAAAGATCATTACATTTGGTGATTAAGAGACAAGTGGTAACTTTAGAAAAAATAACAAACCCCCTAGGAACCCCTTGTTCAAATCATTGAATATCAAGTTGGAGAGTAGTACAGAGGTAGTGATAAACTGGAATTATTTATTTATTTTTCCTTTCATTAGTTAACTATTTCTTCTCTGTTTTGTCTTTTTTTTGGTTCTCATTTAAGTGAATAGTTCACAAACCTCTCTCTCACCATATTCTGATGTTTGATAGATTTTCTTTTAAATTTATCTTTTTCTAAGATATTTTCTTTTGTTTTCTTCTCTTCAAAAAAATCCCTTTCCTTCTAGTCTGTTCTGAAATCTTATTCTTTGATTCCCTGATTATACCTTTAATTGTTCCTGATTTAGTCTCTCTATGTTTTTCAAATGGTTAAAGCTTCTGAATGACTAGATTTGAGTTCCCTCTTCTAACTAATTTCTATGTTATTACTTTTTTAGATCTTGTCTCCCCATGGGTACATTGTTCTTCTGTGACTCACGCTTAGAAGTAACAATTTTTTATGAAACTAATGTTGCATAGAAGCAGTACCACATTGTCGAAATAAATTTGTTTTTCAAACCTTGAAATTCCGTTCTAGTCCCTTCCCTCTCCATAATAATTTTCCTTCGCAAAGACTGCCATCTTATCTTGGAATCAATGTCCACTTTTACCTTTTTGGGTACCAGCTAAGTGTATAAATTCATACATCCCTTCTCCTGGGTCAGAATATTATTCATGAAGGCACAATACTGTCTCAGAGAATGTGGCCTCCCCATCTAACAACTCCAAGATTAAACCCATCATGATGTCAGTGAATCAGAGAAGAAAATTTGAGAAGAGACTGAAAGGAAACAGTTTTTGATGGCAGAAACTCTTCAGTTGTGTACCTTACCCTTGTTGTGTTATTACTCATTCCATTCAGCCCCACAGATCCATTCCCTGCCTATTTATGCCCCTCTCATATTCCTGAAGCTGTCCTTATTAACAGGACACTATAGGTAAGATTATCCCTTCACTCTACACCCATGTACTTGATAGGAATGTTCCACCCTCTGTATCCTATCTCCCCTTTCCCCATGTATGCTTCCTCTCTCTCTGAGAGACCAACTCCCACAATATACTGATTTACCTGCAGGGATGTTGTAGGTTTGTTTTAATTCTTCCCCTCCATTTTAACATCTCTTTCACAAATTCTCCTTACATTTTTAAGTTATTGTGGATTATTTTTATCCCTTGATGATAACTCTTTGTTGTGTTTTTACCCCCCAAGTGCTACTATCTCTCTGTCTCTGTCTTTATCTGTTTCTGTCTTTTTCTCATATTCTCTAAAAATGGGGTGATTTGCTTCATTATTCTTTCCTTGTTAATTATACTTTTTAACCTTTTGCATATCTTTGTTGTTCCAATCTAATCTTCTCACGTTTATTTCTTTTTGCAGGAATTAGTCTTTTATTGAACACTCATAGTTTTGCTATTGTTGTTCATAATTAGATTTGGCTTTCAGGGTTTGTCATTTTTAGACTGTATCTTGAGTTCCTTTGCTTTTCAGAACATACTATTCAATTTCATTCTGCAATTTCTCATGGGTTCAAAATACTCTTCTGCTATTTTCATTTCTTTTATATCTGGACATCTTTCTCCTGGCCACTTGTACAGTACACTATTTTTTTTTTTGTGAAAACGTTTAAACAGTATGTCCTGGAAATTGAAATTCAGATTGTTTTTTGATTTTTTTTTGGAGGGGAAAATGCAGGGCAATTAAGGTCAAGTGACTTGCCCAAGGTCACACAGCTAGTAACTCTTAAGTGTCTGAGGCCAGATTTTAACTCAGGTCCTCCTGGACTGGTGCTCTTTCCATTAGTATTGTATTTTCCATCTTCTGAAGTTCCTAACAGGATTTTGGGGGATGTTATGTTAGTGTTTAGCATTTTAGGGATAGCAATTTAGTGTTCAGGATGTTTGATTTGTCATATTCTTATGTGTGATATATCTTCTTTTAAGTTGTCTGAGTGTACGTCTTCCATAAACTCCCTTTATATTGCATAGTGTTTGCATATTCTTTGAACATTGTTACATTTATTCCATGTTTGCCAGATTTTCTTCCACCTCAATATTCCTTTGCTCTGAATACTAGTCTTTCATTTCATTTGAGAAATTCTGAACCATGGATTCAGTTTTTTTCCCTAATCCAGTAACTGAGTTTTTAAAATTGTATATTGAATGTTTTAATGTCTTACCTATATTCATTCCTATTTTCTTCTTTTGTGGATTTCATTTCTCCTTTGAACCATTTTAGGTTTTATTGTTGTTGTTTTATGTTCTCTTGGGAGCTAGCAGGATTTGCTATTTCATCAGATGTTGATTCTCTTTCCTTTGTTTTTATTTAGAGAAATTTACATTTCCTTTGAGAAATGATTATTCACCTTTCTTTTTGCTTTTAGGGTCTTCTCTGTTAATTTTTTTTTTAATTTCAGCTCTGGGATTTTTTTTTGAGGATTTTTACCTAGACATTTTTAGTCTTTTAGGGTTCTTTGTGTTTTCCCCTCATTTACATTCAGTTGTTTAACCCTCTTATCGGTGGATACTACCCTAAGGCTGACCTGTTAGGCAACCTTAACCTCCTTACTGGGGGATATAAGGTTCACTGGCCTTTGCTGCTGCCCCTGGGTATTGAAATGGGCTATGACCAATCCAAAATGGGTTCTATTTTTCCTTGTTTTTTTCTTTTCTTTTTTCTTTTGCAGAAGTGGGAAGGCAAGGCAATTGGGGTTAAATGACTTGACCAAGGTCACACAGCTAGTAAGTGTCAGGTGGCAAGTGTCTGAGGCAAGATTTGAACTCAGGTCCTCCTGACTCCAGGGCCAGTGCTCTATTAACTGTACCACCAAGCTGCACCCCCCCCCAATTCATCTTTCTTCAAATACAGTGCAGTAATACCCAGTAATCCCCACCAAATCCTTTCCTGGGCTTTCTTTTCCTTCTCTAGCTGGGCTGAACCATACCTTCTCCTTTTGACAAGGTAGAGAGAGGTTGCAGAAGATATTTCAAACCTAGTACCTGCAGTTTCATAGTACCTAACTTTGGACCTGTCCACAGTATGAAGGGGGCACTTTTTAAATCCTTCTCTTTCCTTTTGAGCTACACATGGCTGGGCAACAGTGGAGTTGGAACATTATAACATAGTCTTTGCAGCATGTAGAGACTAACATGAGACCCAAAGGAAAAGTCTAATAATCTGCCTTTTTCACTACTGCAGAAGCACAGAGGCTGATACAGGAGAGTTACTGAGTGAACCCTTTAAACCTTAGAGTTATCTGTTGTTAATATATAAATATTTTACGTTATTGGCATTCTCTTTTATTTGCACTACTTGATTAAGATAAAATTGCTTTACATCTAGCAAATAATTTATTTTCAGGGGAAAGTTAGAGATTTAAAAGGATGCAGATTAAATTTCCAACCCACCGTCTTACTGGTCACATGACTCACCATTGCTTCCCTTTCTAAATGTTTACAATTCATCCCTTTAGTATGTTCTAGAATTTTGCCAGAATCTTAATTGTCACAATCGAGTCTCTGTATTTGAAAGGCAGGACAACATTTACCCCTTTCTGTTTCTGCTACATCTCTCCTGTTACCCACAATCTTTCAGGGATCATTAGCAATCTTACTGCCTAGTTCTTTCCCTAGATTGTAATTCATATAAGCCTGGTGATCTGAACTCATCAAGGGCAGGTAGATTTTTTTATTGTATTCTGTCTTAACTTCTTTTCCAACTCAGTATTGGCCATTTTTTTCTTATGAATTATCTAATCTAAAATCCATTCTCGTTGTCATGGAAGACAGAAACAAAGTAGTTAAAAATTTCAGTAATTTAAATATTTCTTCATTTTTCCATCCACCCATAGCATTAATGGTATCCCAACTTTCATCCTCTTTTTTGTTTTTTTCCTAAAATACACAGGTTTTTTTTAATTCTTTCTTTGCTCTACTTATCATTTATTGCCATTCTCAATTCATTCTGAACAGGATATCTTTTGATGCTATTCGTAGTAGTCTCTTCCAGTCATTTAATCCATTCTCTTTTCCTGCCCTTGCTTCCATCCTATATGTGTAGGCATTGAAAAGCTGAAGTTGGATGATGAGTTCTATACATATCCACATTGGTCACTTTATTCCTTTAATTCTACTTTACTGGCATTGGTTTGTTTGTTTTTTTGCATTATCTGTCTTCAAATTTTACTTCTTGAGCATGTCCTCTTGGATTTACTTCTCTTGCAGAATTTTGTGCTATAAGATACTGCCAATCCTTTCTCTGAAAATTTTGAAATCTACTTTACCTAAATCTGAGGTCAACAACAGAATACATTTACCTTTCCCCTTCTGTATCATTAATTCTCTTGAAAGAAGTGGTCTCCTTTCCTTAGTAATTTTTAACAGTCACCTTTCTGGTGCAAATAAGTTTTAGAATAGCTCTTCTTTTCCCTACATCTACCTTTTTAAAGGAAAAATTATCATCAAAACAACACACAATCACATCTGCTACCCTGCTTATTGGCAGACAGCAACTATTAGCATGGTTGGACATTCCATTACTATCTCTGTAACAGGCTTGTGATTTGTTTCTTAAATTTCATTTTTATCCAAGGGATAAAAAAAATTATCCATGGGAATATTCTCCTACCAGAATTTTTCTTCTATTTCTCTTCTTTCTACCCATTACCCCAATTCTCTCCCTCATGCTTTTCCCTTTTTTTGTATTCTGTCACAGGAGTATGTCTTCTTAATAAAATCTACTCTCTTCTCCTTTTTATCCATTCATTACTTTTACAACTTTTTCAGAAATATACTGGTAATGTGTCCCATCAATTTAGTCTCATTGATACTAAGATTTTTTTAAATGTCTATTACTATGATGTAGTTTTCTTGTGACTGCAGCAAATGGCATGATAATGTAGTTGGGAAGAAAGAATATTTGAACTCATATCTACTCATCTTTAATTTGGCTTTGTGATTTACTATAATCCTTCAATGGATCTGTGATCTCACTGATTTAGGTATTTGCTCCAACAGTGCAGATCACATCCTTTCCCTGCCTGCCCATTCTGCAGTCATGCCCTCCCATCAGTTTCTGTCATAAGGATATCACTAGAACATTAGTTTTCCCATTGGTTGTCCCTCATTCTTATTATGAGACCCCACTATCTTCATTTTATATGACCACCACTTTGCCCAAGGATGGTGACATCCTTTATACTGCTTTTCTTGCATAATTTATGTTTGTAATGTGTTGCAGACAGCTCACAGAGTGCCTCTTTTTTGCCCTTTGAGTGATGAACTTCAACTCAAGATGTTGTAGCGTTACATGACTCAAGCATATTGATATAAAAATGGACCTTTTCTATGAAGCTTGAGGTCATTAAACAAACTTTGTAATTTCTCAAAGACAGCCCAACCTCCTCTCCTACTGGGTAACATATATTCAATTTCATTTTTTGCACATAAAATAATGGACTACTTTAAAGGACAACAACCCATCCCTGTGATTTACAGGAAGACAGAATTTCACATGCAAAAGAAAATAAAATTGACTACATCTTCACAGACAGGAAGCAACTATTCACCAACACAGGAATCATATCAGAACCAGCTGCGTGCAGACAATCAAATTGTTAAAGATCATAATCAACATAAAATTAGAAGAAAAATTAAAAATGAGACCTTTCAAAGACTTGAAATAGTTTCAATATGATCAATTCAGATGAGTCATCAGTGACAAAAAATAGAAAGTAGTAAAAGACAAATATATTGACCTTGATTATTACCTTTGTCTGAAAAACTTTAACAAATGTAAAATATATGTCACAAGGAGAAGGCCCAAAGAAGCTAGGAACCACCTTAGCCAACAAACATTTGAACTCCTTGTTGGGCAGAAAGAAATAGCAGCCAAGGGCAGCAGCACTAGTTAATAATATAAACTCATTTGCAAAACATTATAGAACAGAATGGTAGGAGATTATGAGCTGTATCTCTTTATAAACTATAAAATAAGAGTAGAAGCAAAAACAAGTCTAAAGAAAGCTTGGAGTGAGATCCAAATGAGTCACATCATCCCAAGAACATTCATAGATGAAACTGGCAGGACAGCAAAGAGACAAAAAATGGAACAAATTTGTCAATGTTTCTATAACGTTCTATTTTAATCATTAGTGAAAGGAATCTCCACATTTGGCCCCTTAACACCTCAGCCCCTGAAATGTATTATATAAAGAAAAAGCAGCAACATGGGTTTAATTTGGTGCCAAAGGCCTGAGTTTGAATGCTGGTTCTGTCTTTTACTGTCTTTGTGACTTTTGGAAAATCACTTCACCTAACAGTACCTCATTTTATTATCCGTAAAATGAGGGGATGGAATTAGATGGCCTGTTTATTCCCGTGTCATCTCTCGATCTATGATCTAATGAAGTCCAATTTTCCTTCTTGTATTAGGATCTCTAGTTGACCTTTTTTATCCGCGTATATACGAACATCTGAGACCATGAGTTTTATTATTGGTTCACTGTTTGAATTTTGTCTCCTATGAATCACTAGAAATCTCTACTTTCCCAAAGGCAATCCCCTCTCCTCCTCCATAGGAAGAAGTCATTCTTCCTTTGATTTAAATCATATTCTCTATGGTATGTAGTTTGGTAGATACACATAGACACCTTTTTCCCTCTTCTGTCTTCCATTTTAAATTCATCAGATTTGTGAGATTCCAGGAAAGTACATATATGCCAGCAAATTTACTAAGTGTGCTGCATCACTGGTCAAGAGCCCATTATTATTTTATTTTTAACTGTGGTCCAAATATAAGTGCTTTTCTCATTTCCTTAACCAGCTTCTCTCTTCCAAGATATGTCTTTGTTTTCTGAAGTCTCTATAATTTGAGATTTGTTTCCTTATTGTTACAAAGGTAACAATGCCTTTGCCCCCAGTCTTCAGTATTTTACTAAGAACTTTTTTTTGCTCTTTGGAAAGGCAAATGGGGTTAAGTGACTTGCCCAAGGTCACACGGCTAGTAAGTGTTAAGTGTCTGAGGCTGGATTTGAACTCAGGTCCTCCTGACTCCAGGGCCAGTGCTCTATTTACTGAACCACCTAGCTGCCCCAAAAGAACTTTTTAATAATTGACAGTGTTTTGTAATTTCATTCTAGTAACTTTTAATACCATTCATTATCATATGAATCATAAGAAATGGTGATTGAGAGCACAGTTCATTATGTCTTAGGTAGATTTTGAATGTCCCCAGGACCTAATACAATACTATGCAAAAAGTTGTGTCATTGTTTGGCTTTTTGCTGAATAACACTAAAAATGAAAGTTATTAAAAAGTTTTAAATAGCAAACATTATTTTTTAAATATCAAGTATAATTATACCAGTTAACTTGATTCTTCTTCTGTCCCTCCTCCCTCCCCTCTAAACTGCTGATTCTTTTCTCATCAGCTTGAATGGTAATGACACAGAGTAAAGAGAATTTGAATGAGAATATTAGAGATGAAAAGGATCATAATGATTATATCATGGGGAATGGCTGAATAAGCTGCGGTATATGAATGTAATGGAATACAATTGTGCAGTAAGAAATGATGAACAGGCAGATTTCAGAAAAAAAAAAACAACTTAGACTTGTACAAGTTGATGCAAAGTGAAATGAGCAGAACCAGGAAAACACTGTACATGGTATCAGCTACATTGTGTGATAACTACAAATGACTTAGCTCTTCTAAATAAGACAATGATCTGAGACAAGTGCAAAGGACCCATGAAGAAATATGCTATCCATATCTAGATAAAGAACTGATGGACTCTGAATGCAGATCGAAGACATACTTTTTCATTTACTTTGTTCTTTCTTGTGTTTTTTTTCCTTTTGATCTGTTTCTTCTTTCTTAACTGTGACTGAGAAGGAAATATTTTTACATGATAGAACATATATAAACTGTATCAAACTGCCAACCATTTTCAGAAGAATGGAGGGGAGAGAGGGAAGGAGAAAAATTTGGAACTCAAAATCTTGTAAAAATGAATGCTAAAAAATTTCTTGACATATAACTGGAGAAAAATAAAATACTAATTTAAAAATAAAGGTTATCTCATTGAACTTCCTTAGTTTGCAGATAAGATATATAATGGAAGGAGGTATATGACCACCACTTCACCCCTTTCATAGGCAGATAGCACTGCTGCAGACTTTATGGGAAGAAGTAGTTGGAGCCCTCACTGTAAATTCCGGGGCTTTGAGTTTTTGCTAATTTTTCTAACCAAAACACGAGTGGAGATGTTGAGACTAAATTGTGGGTATTCTATACCCCATGGTCAGCTTGAACTATTCTGCTGGTGGATAGTGGTTCAGATTCAAGAGTGAGGAATTCTAGGGGTAAAATGTACCAAAGGCATGGAGGATTTGTTACCATGAGCCTGGATTACACTAGGGACAGAGAACTCAAATTCACACACAATTTATTAATGTAGCAGTTACTGTGGCACGCACTGTGGGAAGTTCTGGGTAGTCAAAGTAAAGCCAAAATTAGCCCCTTCCATTAAGGAGCTCACAGTCTAATTGGGAAGGGGGGGGCAACATGCAAACAACTGAGAGTAAATTGGAAATAATTACAGAGAGAAGTCACTGGTTTTAAGGGGGATCAGGAAAAGCTTTTTATAAATTGGATGTTAACTGGGGACTTGAAGAAAGAAAGTCTTTTCAGTAGTACTCAACTCCTTGTGACCCATTTTAGAGTTCTTTTGGTAGAGATGGTGAAGTAGTTTGCCATTTCCTTCTCCAGCTCATTTTACAAATGAGGAAATCCAGGCAAACAGGGTTAAGTGACTTGCCCAGGGTCACACAGCTAGGAAGTGTCTGTTGCCAGATTTGAAATAAGGAAGATGAATCTTCTGCACTCTAGACCCAGCACTCTATCCACTGCCACTACCTTAGTGCTCAAATAGCCATACCACTAAAGTATATTTATCTCCATCTTTTGGGTATATTTCTTTTTTTCTTTTTCTTTTTTAAATTTTTTAATTATTAATTTTTATGTTTATTTTTAGTTTACAGCATTCATTTCCACAAGATTTGAGTTACAAATTTTCTCCCTGTCTTTCCCCTACCCACCACCCCAGAACAGTGATCCCACTCAATACTCCCTCCCCCAATCTGTTCTCTCCTATATCCTTCCCCATTCCCCATCCACCTTTCCAATAGGGCAAGATGGATGTCCATACCTGTAATGCCATACACAAAAGCTTTTCAGAAGAACTGCTACTGTGGACAGCCTTTTTTTAAGATTCTGATTACTCAGTATAGTGATCACTCTATTCCATAACAAAAGCAAAACATTCATGGAAAATCAAGGTACAGCATAATTCAAAATACAGCATTCACCATATTTCAACTTATCACAGAAAATCACAATATAATATTCACAACATAGTCTCAAAGTAAAATAGTCACTCTTACATTAATTCAATCAGTCACTTATGGGAAGTGTTAAAGTACACAGTCAAAGTCTTCCACTCTTGGGGCAAAGTCTTGATTAACTCATTCAGTCACTTATCAGTAACAATAGTCAAAGTACTCAAAGTACAATCAGTCACTTATTCAGTAAAGTATTACTAAGTATCATACACAAAACCTTCCACCCCTTAGGTCACTAGTAAACTATAATTCCATAATTACTCAGCACCCAAGGAGAGGTCTTTTCTTCATCTTGCCTTGGGAGCTGTTCTCAGATTTCCTGGATCCCCTTCCATCGTCCCGATTCTACCTGGGTTCAATGGCAGACAGCTTCCAGTTCCTTGAACAGCTCTCTGGGGAGGTCCTGCTCCACACTGGTGTTCACAGGGTCTGGTCCATGTCAGCTCCTTCACCATTTCTGCTCCAAGGAATTCAAGGCTCAACCAAGCCACAAACAAACAAAGTCTCAGCATCCTGGTCATGCTTCAGTCACCTGGGCTCCTGGCCTCCTGGTTCTGGGCTCCTGGGATCCTGTTCAGAAAAAGCTCCACCACCACAAGTGTTCAGGATTCAGTTCTCCATATTCTGTAGCTGTTCTGCCACCAGATCTCGATCTCAAGGAAATACTGACTGTGCCTCTCTGGGGCTTTTCTTATATACACAGCATTACCAACTTCACTTCCTTCAGCCAACTTCCTGTTATATCAGTAACAAGGAGCAGGAGTTCATACCTTCTGTTCCCCTAATCAGAGGCTTGATCAGTTACTAAGTGTTAAGTAAGTACCTGCTACTTTTTTCCAACACAAAAGGGATCTTCAAGTTCAAAACTACATTACCATTACAATAACCCAGTGCCTATATATCATATTTTCCAGTGCATGTGAAAAAATAATAATAATTTTGGAGTATATTTCTTAACCTTTCATGAAGTATGTCATGTCATACATATTATATGGCACTATATCATCTCTATTTGCAAATTTCTATATTTCTAGAACAATTCTGTTTCTTTATATATCTATTTGTTTGATCCTTTAAAAGTCTTCTAGGACCACTGGAAGTAAAAAATTCCCCAAACATAATTTAAGGTGAATATTTTACAGTCTGATAAAGATGTACAGATGTGATAGGCTCATTTGATTTTCTTCCAACAGTGGTTTTAGTAAAGCCCTGAATGACAAGTTAATTTCATCATGAAGAATTACCTTTTCCTATCTTTAATATACTAGTATTTCTGTTGTCCTGCCCATACCAAGAGTTTTTGTTTTTCATAGAAACAATTAACAGGGAAGGCTAAGTGGCACAGTGAATAGAGTACTGGCCCTTGAGTCAGAAGAACCTGAGTACAAATTCTGCCTCAGACACTTAACACTTACTAGCAGTATGACCTTGGTCAAGTCACTTAATCCCAATTGCCCTGCCTTCCCCCCTCCAAACAAACAAACAAAAAAACAAACAACAAATAACAATTGGTTTTTACTAGTCTTATCACTGTTCTTCAAAATTCAGGAAACCCATGCAACACTTGTAGAGGAATCAGCATAAATCTCTCTGTCTTCCAAGTTCTTCTGAAGGCCTTTGCTAACTTTCTGAGGCTCTTTCACAGAAATAGTTTGTCACTTCGTGTTAGCATTTTTTTGACTGAAACTTCCTTCCCACTGTAGTGTGATTGATCCTATTTTACTGTTGGCTTCAGTGATCCTTGGAATATTTGACTACCCCATACTGATTGCTATCTCTAAAAGGCATTTAAAGTATGATCTTTAAGAAGTGTGACGTTGACATATGTCATTGGAGTAATCTCTTCTTAGAAATCACAGAATTAGAAAGAAAATAAGAAAATGATGAAATAGGCAGTGCATGAAATCCAGCTTTCATCTGACAGGAACCTAACTAAAAGGTGGGGAAAAGACCTCATTCTGGTCTCATGTGGTCAACATAAAATGGTCTGAGTCAATCTATTAACACAAACCCATGCTCATTGCTGCCACTAAATACTGAAGTTACTGCTTGTCCCAAGTCATGTGTGCCTGCCTGTAGAAAACCTTGCAAGCTGAGTAGGATCAGCTGGTTTGTACTTGACTAACATAGCCTTCAAGAGTCCAGGGGATATCTCCAAATCAAAATTATCAAAATGCTTTTTAAAGAAATCAAGAGCAGAACTAAGAATATAAATCCATTTACTGGATTAACTAATAAAAATGCAACAACATATTGATTTTTAACAAGAACTTTCATGATTTATACTGCATTTTTTATTTGTTTTTATTTCATTTGTGTGTTTCTTTTTTAAGTTTTGAAGCTGTGCACTAATGTTTCTGTTCTGCTTCTAGCTCTTACCTTTCATGTATTTTCCAGGTTGTCACAGCAGGCAACAGAGGAAGAAAAGACAAAAAGAGAATTAAGGCATATGTTCTAAGGGAGGCAGGTGTTCTCTTAACTCAGGAAGTGACAAATATGGCTAGTGTTTGCATTGTGCTAATAATCCTTTAAATACATAAGAATCCAGGATTAAAAGTACAGTCTAGTGACATTGTATCAAGGATTTCCAAATGCTTACTTAGTAAGTGATACTATCTCATTAATCCTCCAACTATCTTAGAACCAGGTAGTATTTATCCCATTTACAAACTGGCATGCTGAACTTAGATACCTATTCTGTCACTGACATAAGACAGATAGACCCTTGATTGTCTCTTCTAAACAACACACTCGCCAAATTTGAATATACATGGTGTCCCAAAATTCCTAGTGCAGGTTTAAGCTATTTAAACTGTTAAAGCTTAAAACTGCATTAAGGGTTTTGAGACACTGTATAATAATGCTTGATGTTTTCATCATCACCCAGGCAGTGTGTTCCACATACTGTAAATGATTTTGGAGATAACTAAGGCTTATAAATACCAAAACTTTCTTTAATTATTTTGAATGGGAATATTTCTAAAAACATACCTTCCTTCCCCTAGACGAAATATATTGAAACTAAATTGGTCTTTTCAAGATAACTCAGGGTTATTATTATGAATAATTATTACTATATGAATAACAATATAGACATTTACTAAATATCTGTTGAGCTATATAAACTCTTTCCCATTGCCCTAAATGGTCACAGGTTGTTCAATTTTTAGGGTTTGTTGTTTAGATTTTCTGTTCACTTCCTCTTTGAACCTTGTCATTTAAAAATGCTATCAATGTACCTTCCTCTGGCAACACCACCTTTAATTTTCTGAACCTGATCTACTATTTGTTGGAAAATGAGTTAACCAAGCTAATATACCTATAATAATTGTGCACAAAATAAGAGTAAATAGACTAAGAGCAAGACAGGATCCATCCCATTAGTAAAGTTCGTCAACTTTAATACATACCTAGAGGGCTTTCTTTTTTTTCTTGTTCCTTTTTTCCTGCCTACTTGTTCTTTGTCTGCATTTTTGTGGTCATTGGATGAGTAACTTCTGAGTAATTAAGGAGGTGCTGTAATATGATTTAGCTCACCATTAGAGAATTGTGATCTTAATTTCATTCCATCTGAATATGGTTTAAATGAAAGTAGAAAAATTCTGGGACTAGAATCTGGTTAATGAAGTCCAGAGTGAGACCCATAGTACAGGGCCTTGGGAAGCTAGGATAAATTTACAAGATACCTTGGGACAAGGGAAGCTGCTGAAAGAGGTAGAGTGTGATGATATTGTAGTAGAAAGATTACAAGATTTTTAGTCAAAGGACCCAAGTTGGAACCCCTGTTCTGCTTTCTTCTATCTATGTGACCTTGGGCAAACAACTTTAACATTTTGGTGTCTCACTTTCTTCCTATGTAAAACGAATGGGTTGAACTTGGACTACATGGTCTCTAACATCACTTTGAGAGCTAAATCCCACAATGACTAGCTAGATATCTAACCCCCCTTAAAGCTCAAAAGCCTCTGAGTTTGTAAAACAAGAGGTGTACAAACATCAAAGACCAATTATGTATGCCTGTTTAACAATTTGCAATAGATTACCCCAATGGAAGTTGAGAAGAAGAATTTGGAGAGAAGCTCTTTCTTCTGTAGGGATGACTGGGGCACTATAGTCTGTTTTCCCCATTTCCACTTAAATAGCACAATTCCCTAATTGATTTCTCTCTACTCTGAATTAATAACATTTATAGTTTGGACCAAAGCACTCAGTGCATGTTGATTGATTATCATTTATTGTTCCCTCATTGTTTTATGTGGAGTAGCTATCTCTGTCAGATCTAATGATTGTGTGGTTACTGATCTGGGGCCATATATCCTGTATAATGAAGTCTAGTGGACCTTGGGAAGCATTGCTATTAATAAGGCTAGCGAAGGTGATGCAATTCCAGCTGAACTGTTTTAAATCCCAAAAGATGATGCTGTGAAAGTGCTGTAGTCAATACGCCAGCAAATTTTGAAACCTCAACAGTGGCCACTAGTTTGGAAAAGATCAGTTTACATTACAGTCTTAAAGAAGGACAATGGCAAGGAATGTTCAAATTACCTAACAGTGGTGCTCATTTTACCCACCAGCAGGGTTATGCTTAAGATTCTTCAAGCTACAAAATAAACAAGAAAAAAAGTTTAGGAGGTAAATAGAAACTTAGAGAAGATAGGTATGGTAGACCTCTGGAGAAAATTGAATGGGGATAAAAAGGAATATGCCTTCTTTTCAGTGCTACATGGCACATATACAAAAATTGACCATGTACTAGGGCATAAAAGCCTCATAATTCAGTGCAGAAAGGGAGAAATATTAAATGCATCATTCTCAGATCATGATGCAATAAAAATTGTATGTAATAAAGAGCCATGGAAGGATAGAATAAAAACTAATAGGAAACTAAATAACGTAATCCTAAGGAATTAGCGGGTCAAACAAGAAATTATAGAAACAATATGTAACTTCATTCAAGAGAATTACAATAATGAAACAACATACCAAAATTTGTGGGGTACAGCAAAAATAGTTCTTAGGGGAAGTTTTATATCCCTGAATGCATATATGAATGAAGTAGAGAAAATGGAGGTCAATAAATTGGGCAGGCAACTGAGAAAGCTAGAAAAAGAACAAATTGAAAATCCCCAATTTAATACTAAATTAGAAATAATGAAAACCAAAGGAGAGATTAATAAAATGGAATTTAATAAAACTATTGAAATCTTAAATAAAACTAAGAGCTGGTATTATGAAAAAAACAATACAATTGATAGACCCTTAGTCAATATGATAAAAAAAGAAAGAAGAAAACCAAATTACAAGTATCAAAAGTGAAAAGGGTGAATCTACCTCCAATGAAGTAGAAATTTAAAAAAATAATTAGGAATTATTTTGCCCAACTGTATGGACATAAATTTGATAACCATAGTGAAATGTATGAATATTTACAAAAATATAAGTTGCCCAGACTAACTGAAGAGTAAGTAAACTACTTAAATAACTTCATCTGGACATAACCCACAAAATGACACAGAGAAGCTAACCTCCTGCTGAAGACAGTCCATCAGGATGGCAGGAAGGGGCCAGTGCAGCACTCTGGGAGCTGAGCTCAGCCCCCCATGAGCTGGAGTTTTTAGCCTCAGGGTGGCCTGACCAGCTGCCAGTAGGAAGGACTTCAGATCACCAGCAGCTGTGGCAGTTTCCAGAATTATCAACCCATAGATGCTAAGGACAAAGCGAGAGGTCAGTGCAGTGTGGACTTTGGGACCTTTGAATTCAGGAGTGTGGTTGGCCTTTTCCCCAGGGTGAGAAGCAGCTAAGGTTCCAGCTGAGCAGCCACTGCCATGTGGCTGCTTCAGAGCTCTAGGTCTGCAGATTGTATGGGGACCAAGCAATCAGTCAGAGGGGTAATCGCTCTTGCTTTAACGTGGATTGTGGTCAAGGGGGGAGGTCCTGGGGTGCATAACCAAATGCCAGAACATGTGGAGGCTTCAAAGAGGGCACCCAAATAATATCTCCAGCAGCTGTGAAAACCCCAGCATTTAGGAAAAACCTCCCCTTTCTGGTAGCAGAGTTCCACTGTGGCAAAAGGCTCAAAAGTCAAGTAATAGAGTGGCAAAATGAGCAAGCAAAGGAAGCAAAGCAAACACAGCAATCCAACTAGCACTCCTAATTTGGGTACAAAAAGGATCAAAGCATGGAACAGGAGGAAGACAGCAAAGTCAGAACTCCTGCACCAAAAGCTGCCAAGAAAAATATGAGCTAGTTACAGGCCATAGCGGAGCTTCAAAAGGATTTTCAAAATCAAATAAGAGAAGTGGAGGAAAAATTGGGAAGAGAAATGAGAATGATGCAGGAAAATTATGAAATGAGAATCAGCAACCTGACTGAAGTAAATAACACCTTAAAAATAGACTAACTCAAATGGCAAAAGAGGCTCAAAAAGTCAATGAGGAGAAGAATGCCTTAAAAAGTCAAATTTGCCAGATGGAAAAAGAATCTCAAAAGCTCTCTGAAGACAATCATTCCTTCAGAATTAGATTGGAGTAAATGGAAACTAGTCACTTTATGAGAAATCAAGATAGCATTAAACAGATCCAAACAAATGAAAAAATAGAAGGCAATGTGAAATATCTCACTGGAAAAACCTCTGACCTGGAAAATAGAAAATAGATCCAGTTAAGATCATTTAAAAATTATTGGATGAACTGAAAGCCATGATCAAAAAAAAGATCCTAGAAATCATCCTTCAAGAAATTCTCAAGGAAAATTGCCCTGATGTTTTAGAACCAGAGGGCAAAAGAGAGATTGAAAGAATCCACTGGTCACCTCCTGAAAAAGATCCTCAAAAGAAAACTCCTAGGTATATTATAGCCAGGTTCTGGAATTCCGAAATCAAAGAGAAAATATTACAAGCAACCAGGAAGAAACAATTTGAATATTGTGGAAACACAATCAGGATAACTCAGGATCTGGCAGCTTCTACACTGAGGGATTGAAGGGCTTCGAATATGATATTCCAGAGGTCAAAGGAGCTGGAATTAAAACCAAGAATCATCTACCCAGCAAAACTGAGTATCATGTTTCAGAGGAAAATATGGTCATTCAGTGGAATAGAGGACTTTCAAGTATTCTTGATGAAAAAACCAGAGTTGAATAGAAAATTTGACATATAAATACAAGAAACAAGAGAAGCATGAGAAAGTAAACAGCGAAAAGAAATCATAAGGAACTTAGCAAAGTTGAATTACTTATATTCCTACATGAAAAAAGGCTAATTGCAACTTATGAAACTTTTCTCAGTATGAGAATAGTTGAAGGGAATAGAAATGTGTGTGTGTGTATGTACACATATATATGTCTATATAGGAGGGTATATGGGCGTATGAATACATATGTGAGTGTGTGTATATAAGTGTACAGGTATACATAGACAGAGGGCACAGCACCAATTGAATAGGAAGGGATTCTACTTAAAAGGTAAAATTAAGAGGTGAGAGAAGAATATAAAGAGAGGAGATGGGGAGAGACAGAATGGGGTAAATTATCTCATATAGAAGCGGCAAGGGAAAACTGTTAGAATGGAGGGGAAGAATAGGAAGGCACTATGGAAATGTTTTGCATAGCTACACATGTACAACCTATTTTAAATTGCTTATCTTCCCAGTGAGGGTAGGTGATGAGGGAGGAAGGG
The DNA here is from genome assembly GCF_028583685.1 of Petaurus breviceps papuanus. Taxonomy (NCBI): domain Eukaryota; kingdom Metazoa; phylum Chordata; class Mammalia; order Diprotodontia; family Petauridae; genus Petaurus; species Petaurus breviceps. The sequence goes on along the minus strand of NW_027187369.1, from coordinate 3,776,903 downwards.
AAAGAATCTGGAATTCAAAGTTTTAAAATAAAATGTTTAAAAATATATACATATTAATATTATTATTATTTTACATGTAACTGGAAAATGAGATATACAGGCACTAGGGCATAGAGATTCACCATGCCCTACTGGAAAGTCAGAAGGGGGATGGGGGAAGATATGGAAGAGAGCAGATTGGGGGAGGGGATATTCAGTGGGTTCACTGTTTTGGTGTGGTGGGTAGGGAAAAATAGGGAGAAAATGTGTAACTCAAAATCTTGTGGAAACAAATGATGTAAACTAAAAAATAAAAAAGAGAGGGAAAAAATAACCTCATCTCAGAAAAAGAAATTGAATAAACTATCAATGAACTCTCTAGGAAAAAATCTCCAGGGCCAGATGGTTTTACTAGCAAATTCTACCAAACATTTAAAGAACAATTGACTCCAGTACTTCACAAACTATTCGGGAAAATTGTAGAAGAAGTCCTACCAAATTCCTTTTATGACACTAATATGGTACTGATACCTAAATTGGGAAAAGACAATAGAGAAAGAAAATTACAGACCAATTTCCCTTATGAATATAAATGAAAAATTCTCAATAAAATATTAACAAAAAGACTACAGCAACTCATCATGAGAATAATACACTTTGATTAGGCAGAATTTATTCCAGGAATGCAAGGGTGGTTCAATATCAGGAAAACTCTCAGTATAATTGATCACATCAACAACAAAACTAGCATAAATCATATGATTATCTCAATAGATGCATAAAAGGCTTTTGACAAAATACAACACCCATTCCTATTAAAACACTAGAAAGTATAGGAATAAATGTAGTCTTCCTTAAAATAATAAGTAGCATCTATCTAAAACCATCAGCAAGTATTGTATGTAATGGGGATAAGCTAGGAGCATTTCCAGTAAGATCAATGATGAAACAAGTATGTCCACTATCACCCCTCTTATTGAATTTGGTTCTAGAAATGCTAGCTAGCAGTAGTAATAAGAGAAGAAAAAGAAATTGAAGGAATCAAATTAGACAAAGAAAAGACCAAGCTATCACTCTTTGCAGATGATATGATGATATACTTAGAGAATCCTAGAGAATTAAGTAAAAAAAAAAAACTACTTGAGATAATAAACAAATTTGGCAAAGTTGCAGGATATAAAATAAACCCACCTAAGTCCTCAGCATTCCTATCTATCTCTAACTAAATCTAACAGCAAGAGATAGAAAGAGAAATCCCATTTAAAGTTACTGTAGACATTATAAAATATTTGGGAATCTACCTGCCCCCAAACCCCAGGACTTATATGAACACAGTTACAAAACACTTACCACACAAATAAAGTCAGATCTAACTAATTGGAAAAACATCAGTTTCTCGTGGCTGGGTCGAGATAATATAATAAAAATGACAATTTTACCTAAATTAAATTATATATGTAATGCCATACCAATCAGTCTACCAAAAAATTACTTTGTAGAGCTAGAAAAAATAGTAGCAAAATTCATTTGGAAGAACAAAAGATCTAGAATATCAAGGCAATTAATGAAAATAAATGCTAGGGAGAGTGGCCTAGCCATACCAGAATTTAATCTGTATTATAAAGCAGCAGTCATCAAAACTACTTGGTACTGGCCAAGGAATAGAGCAGTGGACCAATGGAATAGACTGGGTACATAAGACCCAGCAGCCAATGACAATAGTAATCTACTGTTTGATAAATCCAAAGACCAAAGTTTTGGGGATAAAAACTCACTATTTGACAAAAACTGCTGGGAAATATGGAGCATAGTATGAAAGAAATTGGGCATAGACCAATATCTAACACCATACACCAAAATAAAGTCTAAATTAGTACATGATCTAGGTATAAAGGCTGATACTGTAAGTAATCTGGGAGAGCAAGGGATGGTTTACCCATCAGATTTATGGAGAGGGAAAGACTTCATGATGAAACAAGAGTTAGAGAGCATTATAAAATGCAAAATGGATAACTTTGATTACATTAAATTGAAAAGTTTCTGTACAAATAAACAAGTGTTATGAAGATTAAGAGGGAAGTGGAAAATTGGGAAAGAATTTTTACAACCAATGTCTCTGATAAAGGCCTCATTTCTGAAATATACAAACAATTGAGTCAAATCTATAAGAATACAAGCCCCTCCCAAATTGATAAATGGTCAAAGGATATGAACAGGCAGTTTTCAGAAGATGAGATTAAAGATATCTGTAAGCATATGAAAAATGTTTTAAATCACTAGCAATTAGAGAAATGCAAATCAAAACAACTCTGAGGTACCACATCTCACCGGCAGATTGGCTAAGATGACAAAACAGGAAAATCATAAATGCTGGAGAGGATGTGGAAAAATTGTAACACTAATGCATTGTTGGTGGAGTTGTGAACTGATCCAGCCGTTCTGGAGAGCAATATGGAACTATGTCCAAAGGGCTATAAATAAGTGCATACCCTTTGACCCAGCAATACCACTTCTAGGGTTATATCCCAAAGAGATTATAGAAGTGGGAGGAAGACCTGTATGTACAAAAATATTTATAGTGGCTCTTTTTGTGTTGGCAAAGAATTGGAAATCAAGGGGATGCCTATCAATTAGGGAATGGCTGACCAAATTGTGGTATATGAATGTATTGCAATGCTACCATCCTATAAGAAATGAGGAGCAGACAGACTTCATAATTACCTGGGGAGACTTAGATAAACTAATGCTGAGTGAGAAGAGCAGAACCAGGAGAAATATATATATACAATCACAGACACAATTTTTGTGTGACATCTAACTTCAATATACTGGGCTCCTCTCAGCAGCGTATGATTATAAGACAACTCCAAAAGACTCATGATCAAAAAAGATATCCACATCCAGAGAAAGAGATGTGGAGTCTGAATGCAGAGTGAAACAAACTCTTGCTGTTTTATTTTTCTTGTTTTGTTTTGTTTCCTCTTTCCCACTTATCATTCTGTCAGCTACAATCCTTCCTTACAACCTGACTAACAATTAATGTGAAGATATTTGTAGATCTTATATTCGAGTGCATGCTGCCATGATGGGGAGGGGGGGAGGAGAGGAAGGGGGAGAAAATTTGAAACTCAAGGGACTGTAGAACTGAATGTTGTAAACTAAAAGTAAATAAACCAATTTAATTTTAAAACAAAAGATTCTTCAAGCTAGGCTTCAACAATATGTTAACTGAGAATTATCAGAGAAGAGCAGGCTGGTTTTCAGAGAGGTGGAGGAACTAGAAACCAAATTGCCAACATTGATTGGATTATGGAAAAAGCAAGGGAGTTTCTACTTCTGTTTCTTTAACTACACAAAAGCCTTTGACTGTATGGATCAGGATAAAATGTGGCAAGTCCTCATAGAGATGGGAATACCAGATCATCTTACTTGTCTCCTGAGGAACCTGTATGTGGGCCAAAAAACAACAGTTAGAACTGAACATGTCAGATCTGATTGGTTTAAGATTGGGAAAGGAGTATTTCAAAGGCTGTATATTGTCACTTTAACTTATATGCAGAATGCGTCATGCAAAATGCCAGACCAGATGAATCAAAAGCCAGGATTAAGGTTGCTGGGAGATATATCAACAGTATGAAGATGATACCACTCTAATGGAAGGAAGTGAAGAGGAATTAAGAAGCTTTTTGATGTGGGTAAAAGAGGAAAATATAGGGGGGTGGAGCCAAGATGGCAGCATAGAATCAGGAAAACTCCATATGTTCCCTCCATAACCACCTCAAATACCTATAAAAATTACTCTAAAAAAATTTTAGGGCTATAGAACCCACAAAGTGACAGAGAGAAATAAATCACCCACTGAAGGCAGCCTAGCAGGCAGACAGGAAGAGTCCATTGCAGTGTGCTGGGAGCTAAGCCCAGCCTAGTATGAGCCCATGGTTTGAAACTCAGGGCAGCCCCTGGCCAGCCCCCAACTAGAGGGACTTCCAGAGAGTGGATCATCAGCCACTATGGCAGTTTCCAGAATTATCAACCCATAAATTCCAAAGAAAAAGTAAGAGGTCAGTGGACATTGGGAACAGGGGTTCGGGGATTGCGGTCCAGCCTCTGTCCCCCAGAGGGAGAAGCTGCTGAGGCATGGTGGCTGTGCAGCCACTGACGTGTGGCTGCTTCAAAACTCTTTGTCTGCAGACTGTAGGGGGACCAAGTGACCACTCTGAGGGGTAATCAGTCTTGCTTTAACCTGCTTGGATCTGGATTGCTGTCTAGGGTTTAGGTCCTGGAGTGCGTGACCATTTTGCCAGGAGGAGGCTTCAGACAGGGCACCCAACTAATTGCTCCAGCAGATGAGAAAACCACAGTGATTTGGGACAAAGCTCTCCCCTTTGGAAGCAGAGTTCTACTGTAGCAAAAAGCTCAAAAGTAAAGTAATTAAGTGGCAGCATGACCAAAGTCAGAACTCCAACACCAAAAGCTTCTAAGAAAAATATGAGCTAGTTACAGGCCATAGAGGACCTTAAAAAGGATTTTGAAAACCAAATAAGAGAAGTGGAGGAAAAATTTGGAAGAGAAATGAGAATGATGCAAGAAAATCATGAAAAGGGAGTCAACAACCTGACTGAAGAAAATAACACCTTTTAAAATAGACTAACTCAAATGGCAAAAGAGGCTCAAAAAGCCAGTGAGGAGAAAAATGCCTTAAAAGTAGAATTTGTCAGATGGAAAAAGAATCTCAAAAGCTCTCTGAAGAGAATAACTCCTTCAGAATTAGGTTGGAGTAAATGGAAGCTAGTAACTTTATGAGAAATCAAGATACTATTAAACAGATCCAAACAAATGAAAAAATAGAAGGCATTGTGAAATATCTCATTGGAAAAACCACTGACCTGGAAAATAGATCCAGAAGAGATAATTTAAAAATTATTGGATGACCTGAAAGCCATGATCAAAAGAAGAACCTAGAAATCATCCTTCAAGAAATTCTCAAGGAAAATTGCCCTGATGTTTGAGAACCAGAGGGCAAAATAGAGGTTGAAAGAATTGACTGATCAGCTCTTGAAAAAAATCCCCAAAAGAAAACTCCTAGGAGTATCATAGCCAGATTCTGGAGTTGCCAGATCAAGAAAAAATATTGCAAGCAGACAATAAGAAACAATTTGAACATTGTGGAAACATAACATGGATAACACAGGATCTGGCAGCTTCTACACTGAGGGATCAAAGGGGGAAGGTGATGAAAGAGGGGATGGTGGAGGGGAGGGTAGATTGGGGGGGGAGAGAAATTGAAAGCACACACTTTTGAAAAGGGACAGAGTCAAAGTAGAGAATAGAACAAGTGGGGGGCAGAATAGGATGGAGGGAAATATAGTCAGTCTTTCACAATGTATCCACTATGGAAATGTTTTGCGTAGCTACACATGTTCAACCTATATTGAATTGCTTATCTTCCCAGTAAGGGTGGGGGATGAGGGAGGAAGGATAAGAATCTGTAACTCAAAGTTTTATAATCAAATGTTTATTTTTTATCAAATGCTTTATTAACTTCTAAAAATCAAATGTTTTAAAAAAGAGGAAAATGTAAAAACTGCCTTGAAGCTTAACATAAAAAACAAAGATCTTGGCAACTGATCCCATCACTTCCTGGCAAATAGAGGGAGAAGAAATGGAAGCAGTGTTAGATTTTGTATTCTTGGGCTCAAAGGTCACTGCCGATGACAATTGCAGCCATGAATTTAAAAGACACTTGCTCCTTGGAAGGAAAGCTGTGGCACATCTGAACAGCACACTAAAAAGCAGAGACATCGCCTTGCTGACAAAGGTCTTTGTAGTCAAAACCATGGTATATTCAGTAGAAATGTATTTCTGTGCATTGGACTATGAGGAAAGCTGAGTGCCATGGAATTTTTGCTTTCAAATTATGGTGCTGGAGAAGACTTTTGAGAGTCTCTTGGACAAGGAGATCACACCAGTCAATACACCAGTTAATTCAGGCTGTTCACTGAATGGTCAAATAGTGATGCTGAAGCTTAAATATTTTGACAGCAGGATGAGAAGACTGGACTCAGTGGAAAAGACCCTGATGTTAGGAAAGATTGAAGGCAAAAGGAAAAGGTAATGGTAGAGGATCAGGTGGATAAAGAATGTCAACACAAACTTGTACAGACTTCAAGAGATAGTGAAGGATAGAAGGGTCTGATGTGCTTTGCTCCATGGGGTCACAAAGAGTCGGACAATACTGAACGACTGAACAACAAAACAACAACCAACACTGTCTTTGCCCCTAGACTATAAGCTTCGTAGGTGAGGGACTGTGTTTTATACTTCTAGAATTATTATAACTGATTCTGGACCCAGGGACTGAACCATTGTACTAATCGTATTTCCTCTAAGGAGTCCATCTGCTCTGGACCCATGCATGAGTTCTGAACAGGTTTAATCCTGGAGAAGGCTGCCCTACAATGAGAAGGGAGAGGCTTCCTTTTCTGACACTTTTCAGCATTTGAAACCTGAACCTGAGTACCCTTGGGACAATTTACCTCAATTTAAAGTTATATTTCATGTCTAGTTTCTCCCCAAAAATGAAGGGTAGAAAAATAACTATTGTTATAATTTAAAATCCAATCTTAAACATTAGAACATGAGACAGCTTTGGGGGCTACTGAATAAGCCCTCCACTTTTACTATGGCTCCGCACTTTTCAAATACGTACTGGTGTGCATCTTTTACCAATTTCATTCCAGACCTTGAGCTCGTCCTCTTGCCCCATGGTCATTTTCTCTGATGAAGAAAGTCCCCTTGCAGCCAGTTATCTCTACCTGATGAAACTAGGGTCTTTTGAACTTAAAAGTTCACCTCCAATCCTGGACTTATCTCAAGAATCAGGTTTAGTTACTTGCTCAGGTAAAGCAAAGCAGAAAAAGGAAAGAGAGGGTTCAGGTACACATTTGCCTAGCTGAATGCCCATGCTCTGCCTGCCACATGGGAGTAGCTGCCATGTTGGTGGGATGAGGGAACGAGTCCCACCCATATCTCCACCTCCTTATGGAAAGTCTGATGAAAAAGAAGAGTTGCCATGCAGGGAAATTGAAGGGGAAAAGCCACAGCAGAGGAATCACTGCCCTTTTAAAGATCCAGTTAATTTTCCATTTCAGTGACCAATAAGGGAATGCCTCATCATTTCTAAGGGATGGGAGTACTGAGTATATACATGGCCAGTAGGAAGCATCCAGCACATGGGTGCTCCCTTAAAGTTCCCAAATACAGAGCCAACACCCATAGCCAGAATTAGGAATGACAGCTGTATGCATGTCCTATTCTAGCTCCATTTACTCTCTTCTTGTATCTCTTCTGTGGCTGCTGCAGTTCAGGCTGGGGCCAGATACTGACTGTGGTATAAGTAGCATCCTAAGGTTCTTGTCAGTGCAGACTAAGCTAGTTTTACCTTCAAGAGTTGCCTGAACTATCATTGAGGCTGAATAGGACTAAGATGTGGACTGTTGGTGTAGCTTCCTGGGGACATAAATAATAATTTTAAATTAAAAACAGGACAGAAGGAATCACCAGGCTTTTCCTTTCAGACTTTTATCAGTATGAGCAACACAGAGTCAGGGAGGCTAGGCCCAACTGAATCAGGGTTATATTCGATTTTCTCCAAGGGGTTCATTTATTCCAACCTTGATCCTGGCCTACCTAACCCAATGTTAGCCAGGCCTTTTCTTCACTCACCTCCACAACCTCCACTTTCTCTGCCTGACCTCAGCTAGTGCTTTTTTGGGCACATTTTAATACCATGTTGCACTTGATTATCTGGATTTGGGTCTCTTTGTATATTGGCCTACCATAGCCTCCATACCTTCTAACTTTCCTTCTCTTTTACTATAAAATCTGCACAAGCTCTGATTCTTCTCCAATGTTTTAAAGAAGAAATCTCCAGCACTCTCTATGCTGACTTCCCGGCTTTACTCTTTTGTCAGCTACACCAGCCCTTTTCTTGATGCCCCCCCCCACCAATCCTCCCAACAGAATTACCGGATTGCCTCCTTATTTGCCCTATAGCAGCAGAAGCTGTGGTGGGAATCTCTTCCACCGCTGCTCCACCCCCACCCCATCACCTTCTACGTTGAAATCCTACCTCTGACATTTACCACCTGTGTGACCTTGGGCAAGTCACTTAAGCCAGGTATAAGTTTTTTCAACTGTAAATTGAGGGCTTTGGACTGAATAACTTTTTCTGTATCTCTTGTGTCCTGGTAATGATTGAGTAAGGGGATAGAATCTCCTCCTGAAGACCTTTAAAAAGAAAACAAATGATGTTCTGTCTTGACTTCTTTAAACATTCCTCATCAGAAATACTGGCATCTGACTGTGCCAGTCTCTTTAGAGGCATTCTGCCATCCTTTTGGGCTCTGCTCCTTACTGCCTATGTGACCTTAGGCCATTTGCTTAACCTCTCTGGGCCTCACTTTCCTGTTCTGTAAATGAGGGTTTGGCCTTGATGGCCTTGACCTCTGAGTTGCCTTGCGGTTCTAGCTCTATGAGCTGATGTGTGATCTAGGTTAAGTTTCTTTTCTTCTTTTGCTCTGAGTTTCCTCAACTGGTACATGGGAAAGGAGGGTTTACTAGATGACTTTCTAGATTATTTCCAGCTCTAGATCTATGATTTTTTTCAAGCATTTGCTTCTGAGAGATCCTATAAAATCTTCCTGATCTACTCTGATTGTAACCCAGATAGATTCTGTCTTAGATATTTCTCTCAAATCTGGAGTGTTTACATTTCATTATTCTTTAAAGGGGGGGGTAAAGAAGAAGCCTGTAACTAATTTTATTTTTCATTTAACCAACTTATTGCATCTTCCCTTCTTGACTTACACCAAAAGTAGATTTATTGTGTCTCATCCTACAAGAGCTCTGCTGCTCTGAGTTTGGCTCTAAGTGTTCTCTACTGGGTCCTTAATTTGTCAGCATGCTCTATGTATTTTTCCACAAATCAAAACTTTCATTTCCCTTCTAGCTAAAGCAGGAAGCAGGAGCATGCACAATGCTGTCTCTGAGGTTTCATGTTTTCTGGCTATTAGAATGAGGGGGCTAGTCTGCATGTGTTAAAGCCTCAATTAAAGGGGGATATTTAAGATTTAATGTTTCTTTTAAAATCCCAGAAAACTCTGTGCTATCCAAAGGCAGCAGTAAGCATTTGTTAAGGGTCTAATGTGCGGGGAGCCCAGTGCTAATGGAGATTCAGAGCTGGGCTATGTCATAGCGCTGCTTACAGTCTAGGTAGGGGGAAAACACAAGCAGAACTACCTGTAATATAATGCCCAACAATCCAGGCAAGGCACACGACAACTCTCGTCCCCAAGAGAGCCAAAGAAAAAGGTAATCTGGTGAGCTTACTCCATATCTAAGAAGCCCAGCTTTTATTATTTCATACAGTTTTTGTAAATAAATTCATAAAGGTACCTGGCCTTTCTTACCCTCTTTGTGTGTGCATACATGCATGTACACTTCCACCCCACACACAAACACATACATCCATACATATGTATTCAGACCTATATGTAGAAAAGTACATCCCTTTGACTGAATCCAGATTTCACAGAACCGATCCCAAAGCTGCAAGTTTTCCACCCCTGCTGTAGACACTACCGTCCCCAGTAGTTATTCTCCTATATCTCTACTCACCTTCTCAGATAAACTTGCTGAAAAAACTGCCAGTACTAGATGTCTCCTCTTCCCCACCCCACAACTTCTCCCCCTTTGCAATCTGGCTCACTATTACTCAAGCAGAACCACCATCTTCAAAGTCACCAATGATACATTCCTTGTTGAATCTAATGATATTTTATCAATGCTCATGCTTCCTGACTTTTCTATAGCCTTTGACACTATTGCTTACCATACAGCCAGGATGAGATGGAGGCAGCATGTGCCAGTTGGGCCTTACAATCCTAGAACCCTGGGAATAGCAGTGCCTCCAAAAGAAAGCAGCCCTGCTTCCAGCCTGGTCACCAAAGCATCAAAGAGTGAAGTGCCTCTTACAGAGAAAGGGCCTGCAAATCCCACCACCACCCTCCATAGGGCAGATAAGTTCAAGAGCCCCAGGAGCAGCAGTGACAGGCTGCTGGCCGTGCTCCCAGCCTGCTATCTCCAGGGATTGCCTAGAGATGCAATCCTTATGGAACTGCAACCTGGCAACTACTTCTGTAGGTGCTTCAGCCCTTGTCTTCTCAGCAAACATAGCTACTAAAGACCATAAAAAAGTTCTCACCACTACAGGCCTGGATTCTGTCAAATGGGTCAACACCAGAAATGGATATGGTTTTATCAATGGAAATTACATTAAAGAAGATGCATTACTATTTGCTTTACTGCAGCACCCTAAGGACATTTCCATCTGTCCTATAGCTGGACCTTCCTATATATGTTTTCTCCCTCATTACATGTGACTTTACATAGGTAACAAATAATGGAGTTGGAATTTGAACCTGACTCCTTTTATTTGAAATCCAGCATTCTTTTCCCTGGAACCAGTGAGGTACTGAACCCATAAAAGAAATTCTGATCTATCTGAAATACAAACATCTGGCCTGTTCTTTTCCTTTGCAGTGGATAATTGAAATAGTTGGTTCCAATAGATGTGTCCTTTGAGACCAAGACAACAGGATCAATGTCAAAACAAATCCCCTGCATAGAGAGAATGAACGGGTTGTACTGGAAATAAGTGAGCCATGCTGAACCTTGAGAAATCCATCTGCAGTGGAAAATGTTAATAGCAAATGGTTGGGATTTGAACTCATCATTGATTTTCATTTCTTTGTCATAAATGGATCACACACTGCTCTCAGCAGGACAAGCTGTTTGCTACCAATTCTCCTCTCTGAAGCCTGCCAATTATGTGCCTTAGAACTGTGGTACTCTAGCAGTACCAGCCATTCTGGTTGGGTTGATGAGCTAACTCTCAGAGGCTGTGATGATTCTTCTGGTTAAGCTCTGTGAGAAGCCAAACTGAATTGTGCATGTCCTCTATTCTCTCTCCCATGAGGCAACCCTGCAGTGGGCATGGGCTGACTTTGCTCTTAGGTAATAATGAAAGAAGCCACCTTCTACAAAGATGCCAGTAGTCTGGGCATAACAGATCTATGAAACATTCTCCCAGAATCCCTTACCATGCTTCCATCCATCCATCCAATTAGAGAAGAGTTACAGTTGTACTGCTGTTTCTGTTCTTCATTTTCATTATTAGGCTTTCAAAGGGTAGAGATAGTAGCAAATTAGAATACCCTGGTCATCTTTGTGCAGTAGAAATGGGAGCAGATCACATTGGGTTTATGCAATGTACTTTCTTCTGTTAATGATGGTAGACTTCCATTAAAGCCGGAAAGATTGAAGTTGGACATAGAAAAAACTTGTTGACGATTAGGGGGCAGAGCATTGAGTTGGGCTACTGAGAATAACATTGGTATTCAGTTTGATTCATCAGACCTGAACAGAATTCCTAATTTATGTATCCTGATACAAAAGTAACCTTCATGTCTATAATGTGACCCTCCTCACCTTCCCCTCTGAAAAGCCCTGACTTCTTTCAAGGATCAGATCTAGCCTCACTTCTAAGAGTCCTTTCCTGGGGACTTACTGCCCACCTCCTTTCCAATGATCTTTGTTTATATTGGGTACTAATGTGTCTGTCTGTACATTGTCTCCCTAGTAGAATTCAAGCTTCTTGAAGGTAGGGGTTGTTTTGTTTTTCTCTTTATGTCATCATTGCCTACTGCAATGCTAGATATATAATAGGAATGAATGAGTCAGTAAGATACCTTAAGGATCTGAGTCCAATGGAGGGAAATCAAGACTCAACACAAATAAAATAATACAAAGTAGAGTATGTGACAAACATAAATCCTTAGTATTCATAGGAGCCAGGAGGTCCTTCTGCTTAGGGATATATTGGAACTGACCTTTGAAGCAATGGGTAAAATTTCAGCATGTAGAAATCGAGGGAAAGAATATTCCAGACAGGAACAAGGAGGTGTAGAATGTATTCAAACAGTGATGAGTAACTCAGATTAATCAAGGAATGGCTTATTTAGTAAACTTTTCTTGTGTCAACTGTTTGCCAGGCATGGTGCAAGGATATAAATACTCAAATGAGATAGCACCTCCCCCACCCAGAGCTTCCTTGCTACTGTAATGTAAATACAAATTTAAAGATCTTCCCTGCCCCTAGGACCTTTGATAGGCTTAAGAGACTCAGAGAACCTTCCTTGATTTGAAAATATACTCTGCCTCCTAATAGGCTGAATGTGGTCACATGGAACCTGTGGCAGGAGGCTTGGTTTTCAGGAATGCCCACCCTTTGATGCTGTGTCACTGGGCAGTGGGTCAAGAGGGTGGTTACATTCTCTGACCCAGAAGAAGGCTATATGTGAGGCTTTGTTTTGGGGCTCACTTTGAGAAGTATCGTGTGATTTGACCAGATGAGACTCTGGGCAGCCATTATTGAGAGCCCCCCAGCTTTGAAAAACCCAGATGTTGATGCTTCCCTCGCTGGTAACTGTGGTTTGGTATGGATGTAATGGTTGGACAGTTTGGAAGCCTGTCTGCTGAAATGTTCTTGTAACTTATGCTTGTAACCTCTGTATACTCTGAAGTTCAGGGTGCTGACCTTTTCCCCCTGAACTAGGTAAACGATATATGTTTGATTGATTAAAGTAAACTTGCTAACCCATTTTGAGTTGCTTTACTTTAGCAAAGCAGATCTAAGAACCTGTGTTGGCAGCCACCCGGGGGACACTGGGGTGTTTGCTGCTACAGCTACTAATGGGATGACTGCAATATATGGCACAAACAGCAGATTCTAAAGCTAGAAATGTACACTGAAGCCAGGGAATGGTGTGCTGGCAGATGTTTTACATCTGGATTTCTGAAAAAACAAAAACCTGTATTCATGATACAGTTTTCAGTTTAATCTGCATTACTAACATTTTCTCCATCACTTTATTAAGTCTAGACAACCAATAAAGCAAAAGATCAAGCCCTGATTTGTAGCATTTCCTGATTGCCAGGGTGTAAATGCTCCCACTGCAAATTCAACAGTTGGCTCTTGTGATCCACCATGAGCTGGCTTCAGCACACCCCAGGAGCCAGATCAGAAAGGTCTTTGAATGCCATCATACTTTTAACTTCTACCTAACATACCCAGTCCATGGGGGTTATCTCAGAAAAGATATCACAAGTGTGGACCAACTGTTGAACCAGTAAGGAAAATTACTTTGGCAACAGTAGGTAGGGTGGTCTAGCATGGGAAGAAATGAGGCAGGGAGACCTGCAAGGGGGCTGATGCAGTAATCTAGATGAAAGGTAATGAGGACTAGAACTAAAGTAGTAGCTGGATGAGTAGAGAGAAGAGGTTGGATACAAGAGGCATTGTGAGAGTAGAAATGGCAATATCTGGCAGCTGATTATATATGTGGGGTAGGGAAAGGAGGGGTCTTGGGTCAGAGGATCATAAGGCTGTGGTCATCTGATATTTTGCAGTGTTGAAGGTGAGGTGGAGATACAAAGATAACTCATATACAGTCTCTGCCCTCAAGGACCTTACAATCGATTACAGCAGGTAAGGAGGTTGAAGAGGAAGTGGGTAGTAATCAATCAAGTGGAGCCAATGTTTCATGAAGTTTGGCAAGAAAAGGGCAGTAAGAGGTAGAAGGGAAGCTTGAGGAGTGGATAGGGTCAAGGGAAAACTTTTTTCTTTTTCTTTTTGATTGTTTTAAGGGGGAGACATAAACAAGATTACAGAAAGAATGGAAGAAGTGAGTTGAGATTGAGGGATTGAAGATGCAGGCGAGAGACAGGGTGATTGATGAAGTAAAGTCCAAGAGGAGATTGAAAGGGATGAAACCAAGGATGCAGGTGAGGGGGCAGGTTTCAAAAGGACTCAAGTTATTTCTTCCTCTCAAACATGGAAGAAAAAGCAAACGATGTGAAGATGTCAAGAAGTTTGTAGGCATGGAGAAGGCAAGCTAAGAAAGAACACTCTGGCATGTGCTGATCTCAGGCTGCCAAGAAAGAGGATGGTGTAAATGACTTGGAGAAGTCACTCTCCAGGGGAATGTAGCATCTAACTGTGGCCCAGGGGCCTCCTGCAACACTTCAGTTCCAGGGGAATGTCTAAAACAAAACCTATAATGTATGCTGAAGTCAAAGTTTTCCTCTTAAATGTGTAATGGCATCCATTCACATAAAGGTATTCAGTGTGCAGTCATGGGCATCTGACATGGAAGAGCTGCCACATATGTAAGATGAGCAGGGCTTAAAGACATGTATAAGAACATACAGAAATAGAAAATATTCAAACAGATCATTAAACTACCCCTATTAGATTACCCAGACCCTTTGGGAGACTGCCAGACAGGTATTTCATATTTACCTCAGATATGCACTGTCTGAGCAAATGACAGAAATTATCATGGAAGATTGGCAAAGTCCAGATCTCCTGACCCCTTATCCAATGACTACATCCCTCTGGCTGCAGGTGACCCTCTTCACCCCTGAGATTTATGCTCTTATGGGAATTGTCTCCTTTTGAGCTACATACAACCAACTTAGGAAGTCAGGAGCTCTAGAAGTCAGGATTAACCTTGAGGTAATTTGTAAGACTGGAAACATCCATTCTCAGGATTACTAAGTGCATAGTTGTGCTCAGAAAAGGAAACAGAAAGGAAGAAGACAGAAATTGGGAGATCCAGGAATTCCTGTACCATGCTTGTATGGGCAAGCATATGTCTGTCACCCACCATCACGGTCTTATGCAGTAAACTGCAATTAACATTGGAGGGAGAGGAGTAGCTTGGAGTGAAATCATTCCCTCCTTACTGCAAATCTCAGGGAAAGAAAGCATGTCAAAAAGGAGGGTCCAAAAAGGGGGGATGAGCTTTCTTCATAGACTACTCTTAAACTTCACAGAGAGGGGAGGTTCCTCCATATCTCCTCTCATTCTCTAATAATCAAGAAGCAGTTCTAGTAGCTGGAGACTCATAAATCAACCTATAAATATTTATCAGGCAATCAGTGAGCTGAGTGTTTAAATTGTGTGCCAACCACTGTGTTGGGTTCTGGGGATACAAGTTAAATAATGAAACCATCTCTACTCACACTGAGCTTACATTCTTATGGAGGATATGAGTATGCATGAAACACACAGCATATATGTACACGTCTAGACAAAATAGTTAAATTCAAGGCAATTTTGGCAGAAGAACAGTAGCAGTTGGGGGAGCAGGAGATCAGGAAAGGCCTCACATAGAAAATGAAGCTAGATCTTCACCTTAAGGAAAGAGAGGAACTCTATCAGGCAGAGATGAGGAGGGGGCATATTCTAGTCACTGAGATGGCAGATTGAGTGCCATGGGTGAGAGGCAGAGAAAAGGCCAGTTTGGATGCATAGTGCAGCATAGGAAGGAGAGGTAATGTACAATAAAGCTAGAAAAATAGTCTTGCAGCCAGGTTGTGTGGGGCTTTAAAAACTATATAGATGAGTTTATATTTCATCTTAGAGGCAAGAGGAAGCCACTGGATTTTACTGAGTAGGGGAGTGACATGGTCAGATATGTATGTAAGGAAAATAATTTTGGCAACAATAGATAGGGTAATCTAGAATGGGAAGACATGAGTCAGGGAGACCCACAAGGGGGCTGATGCAGTAATCTAGATGAAAGGTAATGAGGACCAGAATTAAAGTGGCAGCTGGGTGAATACAGAGAAGAGCTTGGATACAAGAGGCATTGTGAGAGTAGAAATGGCAAGATCTGGGAGCTGATTATATATGTGGGGTAGGGAAAGTGAGGGGTTGAGATAATGCCAAGGTTATAAACCTGAAACACTGGAAAGGTGGTGGTGCCTTCAACAGAAATCAGAGAATTTGGAAGAGGAAAGTGAATTAGTTTAGGTAAGTACTTCAGTAGGTCCTTCTAGCAAGCCCCATAGGCCTCTGCAGGAAACATGTCCACTGCTATGGGAGAGCTGCCAGCCCAGCCAAGCAATAAGGGATCATACTGGTCATCCCCTGCTACAAAACCAGTAAGGGAATAATGAAAGGATAGCTGAGCAACAGAGAGGGCCCAGTTGAAGTTTTATGGCATGGGTTTGTAGTGCTACCAGTTATCCTGGTCCAGTGCCTTTCTATAGCAATTCTCAATAGCCTCGAAACATAAATCAGAAGATATGAGTTGGTTGTCTGGGGCTGGGAGTTGGCAAGATGGATCCAGTGGAAGGTCAAGTGAGATGCTACTGAGGGTTGAAAAGTATGGCCCATGAGTTCCATGTTAAGTAGGGAAGGAATTTGGGTCAAAAGAGGGCTGGTGGACTAAGAGATCAAAAGGGGACCATGGGTTTGAAGATTTTGTTAGGGTAGGAGAAATTTTAGTAGGAGTGAGAGTGTTGTGGGCAGAAGGACTGGAGGTTAGAGTTAAAGAAGAGAATATCAGAATTCAGGACCTTGGAGGGGAAGCGATTTTCAGGAGTGATAAGTCCAAGGTAAGATCTTATTGGTAGATTGCTGAAATGGAGGGGAGAATATATATATTGAAGTCATCAAGAATGACAGATTGGCTCTTTTGTTGGGGGTCCTAGAAACTTCCACCCTATTTGAGGGGAGCCCTGGCTCTTTTGTTGGGGGGTCCTGGAAACTTCCATCTTGTCTGTGAGGGGAGCCCTGGCTCGTTTGTTGGGGTTCCCAGGTGTGGCTGATTGCAGCCCAGCTGATGAAGGGAGGAAGTTTAGGGAGATTACTGACCAGTACAGGTAGGTTTTTGGCATTTTCATGAAAAATAAGCAACTCTTTGTCCCCATTTTTCCTTTGAACATTCACCTCCTTCACCAAAGCAACTATGTGTTCCCCCAGCTCTAGAATTCTTGGAGTCTCTTACTCTTCAGGATCAGAAATATGGCCTTTCTCAAGGAGGCCTTGGAACCAACACATGGAGTGAGCATTTGCCAAGAGGGGTAGCCCAAGACATTCCAGTTTCCAGGGGGAGGGGCGTTCACACCCCCCCCCCTTGCTGTCACAGTGGACCCTGCCTATGTCTGCTGCAATCACAGGTCAAGTAGCAAGGGCTAATGGAATAAAAAAGGAATCTAGAGGTGAGAAGGGTGTATTTCTACCCAGAATTATGTGTTCAGGGCTTGGAGTGTAGTTCTTATAACGAGGCCAAGCTGCAATCAGTCTTTAAATTACTAACATAAGAACACATTCTTCCAGCTCATTTCTTTAACCCTGATTCCTCTCATTTCTTCCTATTCACTTCTTCAGAGTCTATGCCACATGCACCTTCTCCCTGATTGCTGACACTGGTAAATGGGGTTCAATGAGATGCTAATATAATAGGCAGTCCGAGCTCTTTTATTTCCATCAACAGGACTAGGATTGTGTGTAAATTTGCATGGAAGGATTTTTTTTTGTGTGGTTGATGCCACCTCCCTCTGTAAGACACCATCTCCCTTTATGGGAGGTTAATTCATTGTTCCAAGCCAGTCTCTCTTGCACCTTTGGTTACAGTGTAAAACTCCTTGTGTGATGAGACTACCTCTAACCCTGCAACTCTTGCACCTAAACCATTATTGTCATCATCATCATCAGTGATACTTTTGTAATACTTTAGATGATTTCCCGTGAGCCTTTTGATGACCCTCTGGAGTATGTGCTATTTTTATCCTCATTTCACGGAAGAGGAAACTGAGGCCCAGCTTCATAAGCCTCTGGTTCTGCAGGATTTAAACCTAAGCCTTTCAGTACACTATCTACTATACCGTGTTGTCTCTCTCAATTCCTAAGATCCCTAAATTTGCATACTGCATGATCCTGTGCTCTGTGGTTCCCAAGGTGAAGCTAAAAGGCATGCAGTCCCTGCAACAGCTCCCATCTGAGAGACCGTAGCTTTGGGACCATAGGACTAAGAAGCTGGGAAGTACAGGGAGGATGAAACAGGATGGATCACAGAGAAGCAGAGATAAGTCATGAGGCAGAGGTGAGAAAGGGCCACACCACTTCATACAACTAACTTTTGGAAACCATGCCCATCCAGCTTCTTCCCTCTTTCTGACAAGGAAATCATTGGTAAAGTGTACATACATCGGTTACATTCCCCTACTAAACTATAAGCACCATGAGTATAGGTAGTAGGTTTCCTTTCTTAGTGTCCCTTTCAGCACCTAGCACAGAGTTGTGCACATTGTAGATTCTGAATAAATGTTTGTAGAATTGAATTGTACTGTAGATATTTAGGGTGTGTTATCCATTTCTATTAAGTCAGGATGGTGTGTACAAAAAGCATTGTTTGTGTTCAACGTGGAAAGAAGGGGAAAAGGGCTATTTTGAGCTTGTGGACTTTGGGAAACATGGTTAGACCAGGAAAGATGAATGACCTCTTTTCTTTTCTTTTTGCTTTTTGGAGGGCAGTTGGGGTTAAGTGACTTGCCAAAGGTCACATGGCTAGTTTTTGTGTTAAGTGTCTGAGGCCGGATTTGAACTCAGGCCCTCCTGCTTCCAGGGCTGGTGCTCTATTCACTGTGCCATCTAGCTGTCCCAACCTCTTTTCTTTTACCTGGCACTAAGTAGAAGACAATATTTTGCCACTAATAGAGACTTTTCATCATTAAATTCGGTGTGTGAATGCAGTACACAGATTTGCTATACTTTGTGTTGTTATGGGACCTGAAAAAGCCCTAACCTGCTAAGACTCAACCCATACCACCTAAGTTCACTCAGTTAGAGATTGCCAAATATTTAACACAATTTGAACTGAATTTCAGATTAAAAGTGAGGGGAGTGGTAAAGAAAAGAAGTGTCAGATTCTTAGTGAAAAATCAAGGGATCAATAAAACTCCCATTCCGACTGATTTCCAATTACAAAGCCTGTAATGTGAGGCCTTTTCAGTTCAAAGCTAAAGAGCTGTTATGAAGTATGGTGCTTATAGAAAGGTAGTACCCATGTTCCCATCCATTAGAAGCTCACCAGGAGAATTGAACAAGCACGTATATCTTTGGAAAAGCTAAGATAAGTAGAAGTTGAAGGAAGAAAATGATCAAGTGAAATTTCATGACAAGAAATCCTTGATGGTTTGCTATGGTTTTGCCTCCATCAGAGAAATTGGACAGCTGCATACAGCACTTGGGAAACGGTGATGATGAGCTGAGAGAAAAAATCAGAGGCCAAGGCAAGTCCTTTCCTTTGAAAAAATCTTGAAGAGTCACTTTGACCTGCTCTTCCCTGGACAATTATCTGTTTGTTTTCTACTTAAAACTTTGGAGATGATGTTAAGACTTTGGATAAAAAACTGGGGCACACTTTTATTCTCCTAGCTTGTCATTAAAAATCTACTATATGGTGGCCATTACTGTCATCTTGGACCCTCTGTGGAGTATCTCCATGGTCTATGTCTCACTTCATTATATGAAAAAAAAACAAAGAAAGAATAAAGTTGCAGAAAACAAAATATTGCCCTTTGTGAAACAGAGAATAATTTAATTATTTACTTTCATTATCTGTTCCCAACCTTGCATGTATACCCAAACCTGTCCTGGATAATATGGTATGCTACCCTGGCATGTGAGATGCATTTTAAACCGTGATGCCTGCAGATAGTGCCACAATACTTGGCTTTTGCTGCTCAGATATCCCAGTAGCTCTGTGGTTTTGTTATGTAGGTATTTCCTCTGGCGATACAGATTACAAGCCATCTGTGTTTGTCCATCCTTTGTGCCTCTTGTCCTTGATTTTCTAAAATCTCACTACAGGGAGTTCATCCCAAAGTGCTGTAACCTTCCTTGAGTTCTGATTTTCCAAAGATCCCAGTGGAGCATTCGTTATACTTTGCTCTTGCTAGATGAACAACCAATCTTCTTTTTCAGTCATACGCTTCTTTGATAACCCCCTCTATCTGATTTCTCCTATGTCATTTACAGGGTGTTGCATCCTCCTATCCTCTTGATATATCCTGTGTGCCTTTTCATTGCCCTTTCGGTAATCCTAAACTTCAGTTCTTGACTCTATTGATGCATATTTAGGCCAGACAAGTTGGTGTGTCAGCAAGCTGGAGGGGGCATGAATGGGAGAGAGGGAGAGAAGGAAATAAGGGGGGATGAGAGAGAGAGAGAGAGAGAGAGAGAGAGAGAGAGAGAGAGAGAGAGAGAGAGAGAGAGAGAGAGAGAGAGAGACAGAGAGACAGAGAGAGAGAGAGAGAGAGAGAGAGAGAGAGAGACAGAGAGACAGACATAGAGAGAGACAGAGAGAGAGAGACAGAGAGAGAGAGAGAGACAGAGAGAGACAGAGAGAGAGAGACAGTGAGAAAGAGAGACAGAAAGAGACAGAGATTGTGTGAGTGAGTGTAATTGCAGGCATCACATCACCCCTCCTTAGTCTTACTGAAGTGCTATTTTGTAGGAAGATGGAGAGGGATTATTGATGGGAGATGTTTACTACAGGGACTAGACCTAGACTTGGATCTTCTAATTCTATGGCTCCCACCAGCCCAAATGATACTTGCTTGTAAACAGAGAAAAATTTCAAAACATAAACACCACAATGGATATTTTATAAAAGTCAAATAATTGATGTGCATTCTTTATTACAGAGATGATGCAATTCAAAGGGTAGCTTAATGGAAACTCAGACCACCTGTGAATTCTATTGACTCTCTTCTGCTGTCTTGCTGTGTGTCTTTGGGTAAGTCAATTTCTTTCTCTTAACTATCAGAATTTAATCTTTATAAAGGAGTTTTAAACAAATGCTTGTAACAAGCTGGGTTTTTTTTTTAAAGAAAACAAAATACCGATGAGGATGTCAGTTCTGTCACTTTTACTAGCTCTGTAATCCACCCATAACCATCCTTAACCCAAATCTCAACCAAATTTTGTCCCTAGATCAAATGCTGAGCTGACCTGTGAAGCTAATCTGAACCTTTTTGCTAAATGGTTGTAGCCCTATTTCTAATCCTAACACCTTCAGGACCAGAAAGAAGGCCTTCTTACTTTTCCTCCTTTCCTCTCTCTTTCACATTCACCAATTCATCCCCCACTCTTCCATTTCATATTTACACTCATGCAAATATCTAGTTGCTCCCATATTCAAGACAGCAAATCCTAAGAGGGAACACACAGATTTTCACATTTTTCACTTTATTGACACATTCTTTGGCTGATATGACCTTCTCAAACTTATGTTCTCTGGAACTGTCCATTTGCTGACTACAAGCCTTTCTGCTGCATCCTTTTTCTTTCCCCAAAGGAGACTACATCTAGAAAGTAGTGGGTGAGATTGTAGGTGCTTTAGTTGTATGTGTACCTTCCCCTCTCACCGAAACCAGGCATCTATAATAACAGGACCATCTCTTTTTTAAGCTGCCATTTATTAGTATACAAATAAATTGTGCTTCTTTATCTTGCAATTTGATTTTTTTAACACCTCATAAACAATTTTTAGAGATTTATTACTTTGCGTATGTTCAGCTGTCCAAGAAAATGTGAACTACAAAGAAATACGGAGGGTACTGGAGTTTGTGCAATTTACACTTTTACGATCATCATTGTCTTTGATCAATTAATCATGAGGAAAAGAATCTGACAAGACGGAGAGTTTATTGAATAGTGATGAGCAGAAAAGTTAGGAATATTGCAAGCCAACTGAGACTTGTTTGATAAAATCAATCATTTTAGAAGAATGCTATTTTTTGTTAACTGTTTCAAGTTCCATGACGTAGTAAAGTTAAAACCTATCAAGAACTAGGGGATAATCACTACTCTAATTCATCCTGAAAGTGGATGAAATTGTTGGATTTAATTATGTTGAATTATGAGTTAGAGTGAATTTGTTCAAATACAATCAGCTGCAGAACTCGTATGTTTTAAGAAAGCCAAACGATATATTTGCACTAAAGAAAGGTGTATTATTAGTTCTAGAGATGTTCCTTGTCTCTCAAGTGCCACACAAACTTGAAAAAGGTGTCTTTGATGCCTCTCCAGCAGGGTATGCCCTTTCATTTGTGGGCTTTTTTCCAGTAGTTGGTATGGATTTCACTGTATCTTCCAAACTCTATTCACCCATCCTTCTTGATAAATGATACAACTTGTTGAGATAGCTGACTAAGATTGAGGATAGTCTGTGATCAGGAAACAGAATTTTCTTGGGCCATCAATAAGCAACACATGTAAGGATTAAATCAGCAAACATAATACTCATTAATACTGTGGTTTTCCAAATTGAGTCAGCTGGTCCAGATAGGTTCCACAGCACATAATGCTAGGGGGCTAGATGGAGATTAATCTATTTAATACCTGTATGGTATAGCCTCTGGCCTGTCACATGTCTCTGGCTATACTGTGTGACAGGCAGTTGTCACACCAAGGGTGGAGACTTGTATGGTATAAGAAATAGATTTAGACTTCAATGGCAAAGTAAAGAAAGCATTCACCTGAGCTCTTTCCCAATATTCCCCTCCAAAAACTTTAATATTAATGCCTCATAGATTTCAGAAAAACCTGGAAAGACTTACTGCTGAGTGAAATGAGTAGAACCAGGAGAACATTGTACACAGTAACAGCAACACTGTACAATCAGCAATACAATGATCTAAGATAATTCCAATTACATGTAAAGTAGTATTGATAGTAGTATATATAGATATATATACACACACATACATATACACACATATACATGTATATATATATATATATAGACACACATATTTGAATATACTATTTTACATGTAATTGGGAAATAAGGTATACAGGTACTGGGGCATAGAGATCCACTGGAAAAGTTGAAAGGGATATGGGAGAAAATATGGGAGAGAGCAGACTGGAGGAGGGGATATCCTGTGGGACTGCTATTTGGGGGGGGTGGATAGGGGAAAAACGGGGAGAAAATGTGTAACTCAAAATCTGGCGGAAATGAATGATGTAAATCAGAGGTAAATGTAAATAAAGCATTTGGAAAAAAAATTTAAAAAAAGATAATTCCAAAAGACTCATGATGGAAAATGCTATCCACGTCTAGAGAAAGAACTATGGAATCTGAATGCAGATTGAAGCAGACAATTTTCTTTCTTTCTCATGGATTTTCCCTTTTGTTCTGATTCTTCTTTTACAACATTATTAATGTGGAAATAAGTTTAATATTATTGTGCAATTATAGCCTATATCGAATTGCATGCCATCTTGGGGAGGATGGACTGGAGGGAGGGAGGAAAATTTAGAACTCAAAATCTTATAAAAGTGAATGTTGAAAACTAAAAATAGACAAATCAAGATATTTTAAAGTAAAATAAAATTAATGCCTCACAAATCAAATTTTGGAGCAGGCAGGGCCAACAAAAGATAAGAATGAGACATTCTTCCAGCCCAAGACAACGTGGGTGGTTGGAAAAAGAAATCTATGACACAGATCTAGAGGCTGACCTGAAGCCCATGTGGATGAATCACCAGTAGTGTAATCAAGTGGTGGCAACAGACACAGCAGCAACTTTAGGAGCTCTCGAGCCAGAGACAGTAAGGGGCCCTGGCAACCGGTCAAAAGGAGTTGACAAGGGACTCCAGTGCTAGCACTGAATGCAGGATGAGACACCAACTACTCCATTGCCTATATCCATTTCTGGGTGATAGTTCAAGAGTGCAGAGGAGCATTTTCAGACTGGAGGGAACAGAAGCCCTAAGGGGCGATATCACTTTTAGTCACTAGGGATCAGGGATCCTAAGGAACAGTGTCATTTCTGGTCTCAAGGGGAACAGGGGTCCTGAGGAGCTAAAAACATTTGAACTAGTAAATGAATATCAAACCAAAGCTTCAGGTTAATAATGGTCATTTAAAAAATGAACATAAATATAATTCTGAAGGCAAGGGTGTTTGCATTTTATTGCCCAGAAAGCAATTCAGAATTCATATAAGATTATTTGAAAAGGGACAACATACTCTTCAATAAATGCAAATGATGTCCCTGCTTTAGAACTATCAGATAATTCCGTGAGTTAATTTCATAAGTATTTAATACCTACCCATATACTAAACATTGTATTATGTACTATGAGAACCACAAATGTAGAACATTCATTTCTTGCACTTTATTAGATCCACATGTGATAAACAACTCAATATGAGAAGGGAAATTAAGCCAATAGTCTGCAAAAATATTATAAATGCTACTGATTGGAAAGCAGAGAAAAGAAATGACCTGTGTGAATCAGTCAATAAGGAAAAAGAGACGACACAGGGAAAAGATTTGAAAAGGGTCTTAAAGAAAGTGATGGACATTCTTTGAGATAGATGGGAGAGAAGGTAGAATTGGGGCTCACATGGGTGTTTTAATTGTGATTCAATCAGAATGATTAGAACATATTTGTGCTTTGTATCCTTTCCCTTCTCTGCATGCACACACATTTATACAGAGGTAGCCAGAAGACCCATTGGTCTTTGAATACTGGGCAAGATTGTCAAATTTGTCCATGTAGCTAACTAGCTTTACAAGGCTCTGTTTTACTTTTGTATCTGAGAATGAAAAAATGGCATCCTTACTTTTTCGTTACTGTTTTGCCAGCATTGTATAACTTTAAAGTATTTATCATTACTATTAGTATCTTTCAAATTTGAGAAGAAAATAAGTAGTATAACCAGCTAAGATTACAAGATTGTGAATGAGAAATATATTTTAAGTCTATACATAATAATTTTGTTTGTATTTTCAGTTCAAGTTAGATGTTTGCTGACATTATTGAGTCTTCATTTTTACTCCCTGATGCCCAAGGAGTAAGATATACTGTTGTAGAAGGGTTTCATAGAAGGTAACATAATAATTGGAAACAGGCTAAAAGATAGAACAGTTTTTACATTTGATATTTGTTCAGATAAATTACATGGAGCCCTTTCATTGCCCTTCTTTTCTCTGCACTAGCTGCTGGTCTGCCAAAGGCCCTCTCTAAAGTGGCAGGGATATGTCTTTATCACTTCTTCGGGTACACACTTGGACAATTATTCTGTCTGCAAATGTGATTATCTATACCTGGATAAATAAGTAAAGGAGTTCGTTTTCCTCCCTAACTTGGGCACTGCAATGGTGCAAGCATGATTTTTTAGGAAGATAATTTTTATCCCAAATTTTGTGAGAGAAATTCATGAATGTGAAATGGTCTGTGGTTCTGGTTTGGGTGATAGAAGGTTCATTTGGCTCTGCGAACTTTTTTGTCTATCTGTTTGCATGAAACTAACTTGTTGTAGTGCGCCAGGCCTGGCATAGGTCAGTCCAGTAGTTCAAATTCAGGATTGGAATGAGATGAGATGCTTGAGGCACATCAGCAGTTAACAAAGTAAGGTTTACTTTATTCGTAGCATGGAAAAGCCACTCACTAAGGATATAATGCATGGCTTAGGTAAGTGTGGCCCCATCACTAACTAATTTCATATATCTCTTATCAGCTTCTCCACTAAACTCTTTGAGAAAGTTGTGTGCATAAGATGCTTCCCCTTCTTCACCTCTTGCTTTCTTCTAAAAACTCTATGCTTCTGAACTTATCAGTAAATTGAAATTGACCTTCCCAAAGTTACCAATGATGCCTTCATTGCCTTATCGAATGGTCTTTTCCAGTCCTGCTTCTTGGCCTCTCTGCAGCATTTGATATTGTTGATCATCTTCCTTCTGAATGCTCTCTTCACTAGGTTTTTGTGACACTGATCTTTCCTGGTGTTTCCCAGTCTGTTTTCTCCTTCTCAGTCACCTTTGCTGGTTCTTCATTCCCATTATACCCATTGACATGGATATCCATTATGACTCTGGCCTGGTAGGAATCTGCCTGTATTTCAAAGCTCATCTTTATTTCAGATCCTTCCAGGGAAGGCTCCCAAATTCACAGCTGGGTTTCAGAGCTTTCCTGCCTGCTGGGAAGTCAATGTGAATACCCAATTATCCTTGCCCAAAACTTTCTCCATTTAAGCAATGCTTTCTATCAGTATCATTTGTGCACAAGTAAATAAGGAAAAGTGAATAATGATCATCTAGGCTGAAAAAATCTTGGGAGTTTTGCTATTGTGTTGTGAATACACACCCTGGGAAGACAGCAGATTTCTCTACAGTTCTTTTGGTCAGCCAATAGCTGCACAGTCTCCTCATCAACAATTTCCTCTTGGAGATTTTAAATTGGTTTCCTGGGAATATCTTCAGCTCAGTGTGTTTAAGACTGAAGTCATTATCTTTTCCATCAAACCCTCCCCTCTTCCATACTTTCCTATTTCTTTTTTTAAATTTTGCATTCCGAATTTTTACCTTTCTCCCCCCTCCCCTATCCAGTGAGAAGGCAAACAATATGATATCAATTATGCATGACAAATAATGCAAAACATATTCCAATATTAGCCATGTTTCAAAAAACCAAGAAAAATAAAGTGAGAAATTTATACTTCACTTGGTTCTCAGAGTCCATCAATTGTCTCTCTGGAGGTAGATACCAATTTTTATCATGAGTCCTTTTGAGTTGTCTTGAATCATTGTATTTCATGGTTGATGCCATGCAATATTGCTGTTACTGTGTATAGTGTTCTACTGGTTGTGCTCACTTCACTTTGTATCAGTTCATGTAAATCTTTCCAGGTTTTTCTGAAATTGTCTTGCTCATCACTTCTTATAGCACAGTAGTAATCCATCACAATCTTATACCACAGTGTGTTCAGCCATTCCCCAGTTAATGGCTGTTCCCTTGATTTCCAGTTCTTTGCCACCACAAAAAGAGCTGCTGCTATAAATATTTTGCACATATAGATCCTTTTCCTTTTTCTTTGATATCTTTGGGATACAGACCTAGATCAAAGACTATGCACAGTTTTTTTAGCCCAAACTTCCTTATTTCTTTCAAAGGTATACCATCCTCTAACCTACCAGATTTGTAATTTTCACATTATCCAGTATTCTTTATTCTTCCTTACCCCATACATCCAAGCACTTGCTAAATCTTAAAATTTCTAATTTCCCAATATCTCTCACATCTGATCCTTTCTTTCCACTTAGTTCAGGCCCTCATCACCTTTGAATTAAATTATTCTAATGAGTTCCTAATTGTTCTTCTTGCCTCAGGTCTCTGACTGCTTCAATTTTGTACTTGTATCCTGAACACCCAGGACCGTGCCTGGCACATAGTAGGTCCTTAATACTTTCCCATTTATACACACACACACACACACACACACACACACACATATGCCCTAGAAAGACAAAAGATGGTCTCTACTGCTATCTGGTCAGCTAGTAGCCGGATCAGTACTTCACGTCAAGAAGCCATAAGCTCCTGCCACTTGAGTCTTCTTTGCCTGGTCTCTGTTGGTTGAACTCTCACCTGATTCCTTCAGGTGAATCATCTGAAATTCTACATCATTCTTTATTGGATCACAAGGAGCTACTACCCTCTCAGATAGGTCAGGTCCCTCCTCTTTAGGTAAAGATTCATTCAAATAGTGGTTGGACCCATTCTCTTGCTATTCTTTTCAATATATGAAAGTGAATTAATACACTTTCATGGTGTGTGTTTGCAGGATATCATCTTGTCAAAACACCAACCTTCACCTTTATGGAAATGTAAAATCAAATTACCACCATTGCTAAGCACATGGAGAAATGAGCAATGTCATACATAAACTAACTGATAGTCAAATAAAAAGCCCAATTTGCAAACCTTGTTTTCCAGTTGTCAGCATGCCAAAGAGATTGAGAGTTGAGTTTGTTGCATTTTCCAGGAACAATACTCTTTTGAATTTCTGGTAGCCATATAGAAAGGGGGAATGAGTGGAAGAGGGAGTTAAACAAAAATCGTTATTTCTCTCTGGGAAGTTGGCCAAGTAGAATTTAAAAGAAGAGGGAAACACCACATTATTTCACTGATATTCAGTCCTTCAATCATGTCTGACTCTTCATGACCTTGTGGACCATAACACCCCAGTACTATCCAGGGGATTTTCATGGTAAATATAGTAGAATGCTTTGCCCTTTCCTTCTTAGTGGAGTAAAGCAAAGAGGGTGAGGTGGCTTGCCCAGGATCACCCAACTAGGAAGTGTCTTGAGGCCAGATTTGAAATCAGCTCTTCCTGACTCCATCTACTGCAGCGCCACCTAGCTGCCTCTGTTATTAGCAGTATTAATTTTCCATATACCTACATCCTTCCAGCCTAGTCAGATAAAGTCTCCCCATCTTGCTCACCTGTTGTCTCTTGTTTTGTACCCAAAGATGTTTTTCACCTTATTTAAGCATCTTAATCCTGATTCCTCTTTGACCTGAGGCATATATTAAGACAGTCTAAATGTGTTCCTTTTATCAATAATAATCACATAGATAATATTTAAAATCTTAAAGCAATTTCTGATCAAGCTTCTGTATGTATGTAATGAGATATAGAAAGGTTCATCACCAGTAGGATGGCCTTTTAGTGATGAATTATTTAGCTAAATTCTCCTACTTCAGTTGATAGTTTCATGTATCTGGATGGTCCTTAGTCTGGTGTGGTCCCCTTCTATATCAGCAGTAACAGTAGCAGGAATGGAACTGTACAGCTCAAGATGGTTCCTATGGAAAATGAGGTGATAGAGCTGGCAGAGTTGTTTTTATCATACATCTCAATATACATAATTCCATGGCTCATTTGGTCATTTCATATTGTAGTGCTTGAGATAATCATATATAAAATGATAACCATGAGATGATTTGCAGATTATCTTCTTTCATTTGTTGCAGAAGATGAGAAAGTAGAGAATTTCTACAAACAATTCAGTAAGGCCCACCTAATTAAATCAAGATACATTGTAATAAACAGTGCAAATGTGGACATAATAGACAGAAAAATATGTTGGGAAACATGGTTCAGGAATAAGATACAAGAAAGGACAAAAGCGTATAGACTACATGGAAGACACACTCTCTCTCTTTCTCACACACACACACACACACATAATGAATACTTTCTTTGAGAAGAAAATATGGAGGCACTCAACAGGACGAGCACCAATAAAATGACATTTATTATGTTTTAACAGTGATAAAATGACTAGTTACTGACATGAGAGTCATTTCCAAATGTGATGATTTGTTAGAGCAAGGATAAAAAGCAATACCAAATTAGAAGAAAGAATAGACGTTGACAAAGACTATCACCATTTCTTAAGAAAACTTAAAATGTAAATTTATTGCCATCATAATGCCAAAAAAGCCTAAAACTTACCTTGGGCAGCAAATACTTAGTCTCCTTGCCAACCGGAGTGATGCTGAAGCCAAGAGAACTAGTGGTTTGGAAATCAAATAAGGATGGTAGAATGGAAATATTGCTCCATAAAATAGTAAGAAGAAGCAGGGAGGACAGGAGAAGTTCATAGCAACTTTGGTGAGACCCAATCATTGAAGGCCATTTTAGTGTTCAATCAGAACACAAACAAGAAATACAAAATATCTATAAATATTTCTATAAAAAAACTCTATTAAAGTTTTCTTTTCAGTACTCATGGTAGAGCTGTCACACATGGATTCTATAATCATAAGATCAGAAAATGGAAATGACACCAAGGAAAATAAAGACCAAAAGAAGAGATGGAATAGATTAAATATAAACAGAGGTGGTCTCTGCTAGAACCAATACAATGCTGAGGGCATTGAGTGCTACTTAAGGAATGGGTGCAAGTTAGAGTCCCAAAAAGATGAAAGGTTTATTTGAACATAACCACAATCAAAGGATGTGAACAAATAGTTCTGAACTGAAAAGAATTGCAAACTAATAACAACTTCATGAAACAATGTTCTAAGTCAATAATAAAATGAGAAATGCAAATTAAAGCAACTCTGGTAATTTACCATATACTTAGACAGTTGGCAAAGATGGCAAAAAATGGGGGAAGCATGGAAAAATGCTGAAGGAAGTGGAAAGATAAGTGCATAGCGGAAAATGTAGATGACAGAAAAATAATTTTTGCCAATAAATATGCATACACACATATATTAATGTGTTTATGTATATATATACACATGTATGTGCATGTACACATATATTTTAAAGTATCTGCAGCATAGAGGTCAGGGCTCCCTTCTTTAGCTTTTCCCTTGAACTTTTTGTGGAGTAGGACTCACCAGGTAAAGGGCAAGGGTGCATGTTGCAGGGAGTGTAGGAGGGACATGTTGTATGCATCATGATGATGGTAGGAAATTGTAGTATGCCCCTTCAGAAGTTTCTTGCAGGCCATTCCTCTCCAGAATATTGGCTCCAGTGAATTTGGGATGGAATAGAAGCTGTGCAGGAGCCACGACCTGGTGTAGCACCTTTTCTAAGTGTCTCATTGGTATCAAGCACTTCTCACAGAGGCCTTATTCACATAGAAAAGAACTTTGCTCTTTTTATCCCTATGTTTGGCATCCTGTAGGTACAGTCTTAGTTTCAGTGAACAGGGAGAAGGAGGTGGAAAGAATGGAGGAGGAAAACAATGATGAGAAAGAAGATGAAGATAGCTATAAAATTCTCAAAATAATACATTATCTATTTCCAAAATTATACATACTATATATGAGTATAACGTGTATGATTTTGTGACTTTCATAAATATACATATTTTTATATAGTATATAATATTATTTTGGAAATTTCTTAACTATCTTCTTCACACTCTCCTCCTCCTCCTCCTCCTCTTTCATTTCATTTTCCTCCTGCCTCTTCTCTGACCCTGAGATTGTGCCCATATGACAATCACAGGGACTTAGAGTGTAACATTCATTGACTTGCCTACATTTCCTAAACTGGCTGCCAAGTAAACCAACTATTCTATTGTATTTGAATGGGGGCACATATGAGAAAATCCAAATACCAATGAAACACTAAGAAGGGGTACTGCACCATGTCTTAAAGAATCCCAAATCATATGGGCCAATATTCTGGAGAGGAACAGCTTGCATGGGACAAGAGTAACTATATACACATGCATGAATGCATGCATATACTTATATACATATTCATATATGAATATATTATTTTATACTAACATGCATTCCCAATTTTCCTAACATTCAGTATACATATATGTATATATGTGTATAAATACATATACGTGTATGTGTGTATTCATAATAGTCCTAACTTCCAATATGTCTTCCCTCATATGAGTAGGTCAAGTAGATAATAATCAGTTACTTTCCTGTGAGTTATTGTTTACTGCCAAGTTCTTGATTCTAGTCCATGCTGCTGCTGATCATGGCATTGCCCTCTGTGTCCCAGGCAAACCTTTTAAGCTCCTCTAACAAAGGGTCTCAGGAAAGGTTGTTTTTATTCAAAACAAGTTTAATTAAGACTCAAATTAGAGGAATCCCATAGGCCAGTCCAGACTCCTCCAAATGTACAATGCAATTATTGGGATATCATGGGATTCAGTACCATGCAAGTGGACAGATCATCTGTCAGAAAATATGGCATACCACATAACTAATGACTACCAGAAAAGAATGAGAAAAGTCATGAAAGGTTTAAGAAGGAAGAATTCCCTGGAAACTTAAGCACTCTTTACAATAAATACATGTCAATCAAAGGGGGATATTTGATAAATGCTCTGGAACTCCATGCTTTATTTTTAAAAACTCATGGTAACCAACTGAATAATGTGGCAAGATTATAACAAATGTGGAACAATAATACATTGCTTCTGTTCGACTTCTTCAAGGCATCAACACCCTCAAAGCCCTGGCTTTCTTTTCTACCGGTAATGGGGGAATTTAACAACAACCATCACCACCATCGACAGAAAGCTCTCTTGAGGCCAACTTTGTAGGGGGAAACAGATTCCTTGGCCTCCAGGTGGAGAGTTTCTCTCTGGAGGTTTATATCCCTCACACATCTGTTCTGAGATTGAAACTTAAAGCACCTGTAGTCCATACAGTTATCTTCTAGACTCGTCAGTACTGCAGTGTGGGTCGTCCTTGCTCCGTATGAGAAAGGGTATTTTCTACCTCATGGAATGGACCATATGCAATACTTTATTCCATTTCATCAGTCCTTCAAACATCTTAGCATGTGCTTGTTTTTCTGAGGCCACGACCTGGCTCCTTTGTGCTACAGGCACTGCCCCTCTCCTCTCACAGCCTCTCCAGTGAAGCATAGCCTAGACCAGTATATTTCTGCAGGATCAGAAGGAGTCTTTCCAGGCTACCTTTTGTAGTTGTTTGACCTTGCTTCTTTTCTGAACATAAAAGTCTTATTCTCTGCACAACTGCTGGCAGGATGAGAAACTATCAGTCAATTTTACAGATGCTACAAACACTTCAATTCACTCCAAAGTTAACAGTATCATAGTAAATCTCACATTATGGCCTCTATTTCCAAATAATTGACTTAGGAACAAGGATTATTTAGGCCCATTTCTTGAATGCAGTTGGATTGGTTGGTTAGCAGACCAGTCCATGGTATTAGGAACAGGCCTAGTGACATCACAGCAAATGCCATTTGCTAAATTTGTAAAGCTCAGGAACAATATAGTGGTGTATTTAAGCCTAGGTCTGAAGTACATAAGGGGGGATATAAAATTCCAAGTCAGACTAGTGCCCTTTTCTTATACTGTCTACATCAAAAAGGTGGTTTGAAATTTTAAAAATATGTTATGATATTCTTGCTACTGGCATCTGTAGCCACTGTGGTTTTTTTTTTTTTTTGCCTTTTGAAGGGCAATTGGGATTAAGTAACTTGCCCAAGGTTACCCAGCTAGTTTTTTTGCGTGGGTGTTAAGTGTCTGAGGCCGGAACCGAACTTGGGTCCTCCTGACTCTGGGGCTGGCACTTTACTCACTGCGCCACCTAGCCACCCCTAGCCACTGCATTCTTTTTGAGTGTATATCTCTCTCTTCTGTCCCCCCCAACTCCACACAAAATATGCTCAGTTATCTGTATATGTATTATGACAAATATTTAATATGGGATTGGCTCCCATGAATATTTTGACTATTCTTGGATTTCCTCCCTCCAGTACTCAAATGAGGTTTCTTTGAAAAATGAAAATTAGGAGTGGCCAGGTGGCTCAGCGAGTAAGAGCACCAGCCCCCAGTGTCGGGATGATCTGGGGGATCGAATCCGGGCTTCCATACTCAGCACCACACCCAGAAATAACTGGCTGTGTAACCTTGAGCAAGTTACTTAACCCCAATTGCTTTAAAAAAATGAAAATTAAATTAGTATTGGCCTACATAAGACAATTAGGGGGAAAATCTGTTGCAGGAAAAAAAACATATCACATACATTTTGGTGTAAAATTACTTTTGGCTTATCAAGTCTTTGAATTTTTTGTGTAGGGTTAGACCTAGATCTAATATATTATTGAGAAGAGAGGCATCAAGCTCATATTTGATGGATTAATATTTGTGAATATTATAGAGTAGTAACAATGAGCATTCAAATTTCTATGATTAGTGTAAATATTAACTGGACAGTCTCAATATTAATGACAATCCCGTTTCATAGTGTGTTACATGTAACATACATGTGCCCCTGTGACCTGTGTAGGATAAACCCAGTACTTGGATTCTGAAAAGGTTCAGAGAAGCTTCTGATACTTAAATGTTCATGGCAGGGGCGGCCAGGTGGCTCAGCGAGTAAGAGCACTGGCTCCAGTGTTGGGACGACCTGGAGATCGAATCCCGGGGTCAGACACTCAGCACCACACCCAGAAATAACTGGCCGTGTAACCTTGAGCAAGTTACTTAACCCCGATTGCTTAAAATAATAAAAAAAATGTTCATGGCATCAAATACACAAGGTCTTAAAGAGGGAGGAGATTCTCTAGAGAGGAATGGGATAGGCCACCTGAGTGGAAAGAGCCTCACTAAATGAAAACGCATTGTTGGATGAGCTGGTGGAGTAGGCTGTTGGATTTCAGGGAGTTGGACTACACGTTTCCCTTCACTACCTAGTAAAAACATCCCAGGCGGCTCCACACAGAGAAAATTTCTCCTTGTTGGACAGCAGTGAGTATCTGTATTTTCAGAAGCAAGTGGAAAAAAAAGATGACATGGATGGCTGATACATAAGAAAAGGATGCTTCAGCTCATCCAGTACATTGGAGAAATAGTTTAAAACCATTTTATTCTTATGTAAAGATTAACCCCCTAGTGCTTTCATTGTCAGGATCTGCTTCAATAAGCTGCCTAAGGGCTGCCTCAATGTTTTCATCCAGCTTTTTGGCAAAGGAGGAGGGGCAGTAAAAAAGGTTCAGGATGGCATCTGTGTCAGTGCTCTCTTTCAGCCATGCCACTGATATTTCTTGCCCCTTGTTCTTTTTTGCTTCTTTTTTAATCTTTGTATATAGCAAATTCACTCTCCCTATAGCACACCAAGGCTCTTGTTAATGAAAATTGATTTTTGTGCAAGTTACATAGGAGAGTCATGTACTTCCCAGCATATAGTTAGTCATTTCTGAGTATAGCCTCAGAGAGAGAGATTCACATCTAGATGTGTGCATAGAATTACATGGAAATGCTAATGGAAGCTTGATGCTCCAAATGAGTGCAGAATAGCTTCACTAGCCCTGGTTGTAATTCCCTAATGTCTCACTGGAGCTATTTTACTTACAGCCAGTCTTTTTTTTTTTGAGGGGAAAGAGGGTTTTTTGAGTAAGAGAAGAGTGTTTGGGGAGTCAGTCTAGGGTTGATACAAGAAAAGTCAGGTTTACTTGGCTATATTTATAGCAAAACATCCTATAGAATAACTCCAAGACAGTCAGATATTAGCAAGCAAAAACAAAAAAAAAGCCATGAAGAGAATAAGACTAAATAATATCTGGCTGTTTTGACATCCTTGACATTACGTTGTTCTCTTTGTTTTGACACCAAAAAGTAGATCAGATTTGCAGTGTTCATTACACCAATTAGCAGCAGCTTGTCTTAGTAACAGAATGTTCCATGTTTTATATACACATGCAAGACAAATACATCGAATATTCTATGGCCAGCTCTACACATTTCTTTCAGTGTAGCAGTGGATTTTTTTTTCTTTTTTTTCTTTTGACTCTTTCATAAACCAC
Source organism: Petaurus breviceps papuanus (assembly GCF_028583685.1). NCBI lineage: Eukaryota > Metazoa > Chordata > Mammalia > Diprotodontia > Petauridae > Petaurus > Petaurus breviceps. The sequence continues at coordinate 3,741,876 of NW_027187369.1, read as the reverse complement.
CAATGGCCAAGGGGACACAGCCAAATTTTGCATAAGGCAGTTATGAAGTTGCTTTATGATAATGAAAATGAGGAAGTGAAATATTGTTAAAATAAATTTTGTGTCATTTAAACTAGATGCATATCATCACAGATTTTAGGTTCTTTACTCTGTAACCTGTCTCATGTATTTCACATAGTCCAGAGTACTAAGGCATGACAATAGGAAAATTCCCATTCACTCCAGTAGAATAGTGACTGTTTATAACCATGCAGCTTCCTTCTCTTTCCCATTCTCCCTTTCTTCACTGCCCCTGCTCTAGGAAAACAAACATACTTGGTTTCTTTTGGTTATATTTTGATCATTCCTAGAATGATAGAACCTTTAATTTGGAAAAACCCTCAGCAGCTATCTAGTCCAGTCCATGCCTGAAAAATAATACCCTTCACAGCATCCCAAAAGAAGTATTCAGCTAGGCTCAAATAGGAGAGCTCCAAGGACAGAGAATACACTACCTACCATAGCAACTCCTTCTCCTTTTGGACAGAGCAGATGGTTAAAGGTTTTCCTCATATTAACCCTAAGTTCCTCCCTCATCTCTGCATTGTTCTTATTTATGCCCTCTTTTACCATGCAGGCTAAGTCTAGTCTTCCTGCTAACATAACAGCCCTTAAGATCCTGGAAGGCAGCTAGACTTTCCGTTTCTAGTCTAGTCATACTGAATTCCTTCAACTGATCTTTATAACACATGCTTCCTAGTCATTGCCCTGGCCACCCTCTTCCTGACTCTCTCCAGGTTAATAATGGTCAGCACTAGACATTATACTTGATATGTATAGTCATATCACTTTTAGTTCAGATAACTTCACTATCATCCAGTGTACATGGCTTTCTTTTGTCTGCAAGGCTATTCTGAGGACTTTTTCAAATGTTGTTTTTTCCATCCATGTTGCCCCACTTTGAATTGTCCTCAGTTCAGAGTCACCTTTTATATAGAGTTTCTGAATAATCCAATGCACCTGGTCATGTTTTTGCCCTGTATTTTATTTTTGATTCACTTGTTGATTTTTAAATATTAACTTCATGTTTGTAAGTTGTGTGTCTCTGACAAAACTGTGGACGATAATTATTCAATCAGATGTTTATTAAGTGCCTACTGTGTGCCGGGTTCTTACCAGTCTAGTCTCCCTAGTGACATAGTCAGTGGATGGTGGGAGGTGGCAGTGAGGAGGAGATAAAAATGAAGAAACACCTCTCTCCCCTACCTCCTTTGGGGATTTGCTTCCCACTGGAATCCTCCAAGCTCTCCCAACACTTAATGGGTTCAGCTGTTTACCGGCTTGCTGTCAGTATGCATGGGCCAAAGGGAGCATCTTATTCTTTTAGCTAGTCATAAGATGTTTCCTATGTGGCAGTCATCTGCCCTCATCCAGTGATCGAAGCACTCATATTCTCAAATTGTTTGTTCACAGCTAGTTTATTCTTTTTATTCATTTATTGATTCACCTTGTGTTTAGGGCCTTCTGTGATTAATTGAGGTAGGATCCTAACCTCCTTCCCTCACCCTGAAGGCCTGAGTTTATGCTAGTTCCACATATTTCCCTAATGTCTAGATTTTAGTATCTTGTCATACAAACCGAAGAAGGGCATAAATTTAAGGATTAGCTAAGGGTCACTTAGAATAGCCTGACTTTAACGGCTGGACAATATCTTCCTAGGCAGAGGAGTATTCCATTTGCAGAAAAAAGGGGAGAGACTGAGAATCTTTCCAGTCTAAGTAAAAGAATAGTTTTAGAAATGGATAGCTAATCTGGCTTCTATAGTAGGAAATCCGATCAAGAGGAGAGGAGGCTAGGGCGGCCAGGTAGCACAGAGAGTAAGAGCACCAGCTCCAGTGTCGGGTTGACCTGGGGATCAAATCCGGGCTCAGACACTCAGCACCCACCCAGAAACACCTGGCCGTGTAACCTTGAGCAAGTAACTTAACCCTGATTGCTTAAAAAAAATAGTGTGTGTAAATGCATATTACAAATATTGATTGGTTCTAATGATTCTTGGCTGATTTCTTGTCAGCTATGACTAGAACTTCATTGCTTTTGCCTTCGCATGTGTCTGGTGGAGGGCATCTACCAGGAGCAGAAATATTAGGGCCACCATTTTCTCATTATTTACTAGTGTTTATAATATTCTTACCTTTATTTCACTGTTTCTATGAAGGAATTTTTTGAAGCCCCTTGCTTCTTTTGTAAGAGTTAGTTTAGGTAAAACTAGGTAATGTAAATCCTCTTGACCAGGCACAGTAAACTTGAATGTGGTCTCCATGCCCTAAAAGTGAATGAATAAGTGAAGTCACCATTGTCAATGCCTCTTCTTTCTGGAACTCCTCTACTCCATCATAATAACTCACAGGATATATAAGCATCTGACATATGGACCAAATAAGGATGTCGGTGTCAATCCATATATTAAATATTAGTAAAGCTCATAAAAAACAAACTGTCAATACAGATAAGACTATAGCATTATAGACTTCAATCTGGAAGGGGTCTCAGAAGCCGCCTAGTCCAACTTCCTCATTTTACATGTAGCCAGGAATATTCTGGCTCAGATCCCTGTAGGCAGAGAAAAGCTTAGAAACCTGGTTAAATGGACTTTTGGGAATTTTAGTCTGAGGATTGTATAAGTCTCCATAGATTAGAAGTGACCGATCTTGAGAATTCAGAGAGAGATAATGGAAGCTTGGTTGGATTCCCAAAGAGCCAGGAGCAAAGCTAGTGAGATGGCAGGCAGGCTGTGGACTGGGTTGGGGGATTAGGGTGGGGAGAGTGAGAGGTCAAGAGGGAGAAGGAAGGGGAAGAAGAGGGAGAGGGGGCCGTATGAATTATTCAGGTACTTTGCTTAGGACTAAGACTGCATTGTTGAGGTAGTTAGAATTTCTTCCCAACTCGTGACTCTCGTGACTCTCGCTTCAAATTTATAAGAGTGAATGGAATGGAATGTACAGTGTTTAATTTACTTTCTCTCTCCCCTGCTCAGCCCTGCAGATTGTAGGTATTTACAGTGAAACTTTCCTATTTATTTCAAGTTTTTCCTAATTTCTAATTTTCTTTAGTGCCCTAAAAGCTATCCCCCCTAGCCAACTAAGTAGCACAGTGGATAGTGTTCAGAAATTGAAATCAGGAAGATCTGAGTTGAAATCCTGCCTCTGAAATTTCCTAGCTGTGTAAGTCTGAGTTTCTGCTTCTTGGTAAAATGGGGATGATGAAAGCATCTACCTCCCAGCCGAGTTGTAAGGATAAGATTAGGTCTTATTTGTAAAGTGCTTAGTGCTGTGCCTAGCACGTAATAGTTGCTTAATAAATGCCTATTCCTTCCCCCCCCCCGTTTAAATTTATGACAAGTCAGAACTGCTGTGCAACATGGGTTTGTTTATAAATGCGAAGAGAGAGGCTGCAGTAGTAAGAGTCAGTGACCAGTCTGCACATGGGAAACTAGACAGGGGTCAAAGCATAGTCAGAACTCTAGTTCTGCTCTCTACCCCCACCCCCACCCCAAACTAGTGGCTCAGTCAAGAGGAAGAATTGCAATGATTCATGGTTCATAAATGTTTGCACATAAAGCCTCCAAAAAAGGTAAAGTACAATCAGAATTTCCCTCAACTCCTCAGGCCAAAATGAGCTAGTAAACTGTTATTCTCTGATTAGGGGTGTATGGGAGCAGGTGAGCTCCCCCATTTTCTCCCCCAATATTCTCTCTTTGAACTTGCCTGATAGAGCAAGGGAGAGTCATGCCTTGGAAGACTAAGGGAGGAGTTGGAACAGAGTGAGGTAGGGGCCAAATTCCAAAAGGGGAGGCCAGAGAAAGGCATGAGTACCTGTTTTGGTTTTGTTTTCTATACCTACATACCCAGACAGACAAGACCAGCTGGTGGTTATATATAAAGAGGGCAGCCGAGGCCCAGAGAAGTGAAGCAACTTGCCGAAAGCCACAACAGGTGACAAGCAGTGGATTTGAACCTAAGTCCTAAAACACTGAAACCACAACCTTTCAATTGTGCCGTGCCATCTCAGTATAATTTCTCATATATTTTCTTCCTTAACCCAATGGATCATCTTGCCCATCTCACTCTGGAGGCCACTGCCACATTCAGTCAATTGCCAAATAATATCAATTCCCATTTTTCTCTCCACTTCCTTACATACAAGTCTTACTATATTGTTCCTCAGCTCAAAATTTTTCAGTGGTTGCCTGTTACATCTTCAAACACCTTCATACAGAGCATCCCTCATACCTGGACTGCCCTTCCTCTTTATGGTTGCCTTTCAAAGGCCTTATATCCCTTAAAAGCTCAGCCCAAGTGATCCTGCTTCTGGGTAGCCTTGTCTGATCCCTATTGATTAAATTGTTCTTTCCTTCCTGAAGTATTCCTGGAGTGCTTTGATTCTCCTTCTACCTTGTTTTATACTATTGATGGGCATGATGTAGTTCCACTCTACCTCTCCAGCAACCCCTTGATTTTTAAGCTTTTAGAAGGCAGGAACATTTGATTTTTCTCTTCACATTCCTAGCACAAGTGCAAATACACTTGGTCCAGAATTGTGATGTCATCTTTCTTGGGGAATTATTGATGTGGAGACTTTACCTTATGATGAAAATTGGCACCTCATCTGTAAGTTGAAGTCTTTAAAAGATGCCTTGGGCACTGAGAAGTTACTTGATTTTCCCATGGTCACACAGCTGCTGTAATAAATGTCAGAGGTATAATTCATACCCAGGTTATTCAGATTTCAAGTCCTACCCTTTGTTCACTATATTATATTACCTCTTACCTTGCATATGTTGATGGAAACTGTTTAATACATACTTGTTGAGTTATTTTACTATTGTTGCTGACCTTCTATTTAACATTCTCCTTTCCACAGAATACTTCCTTTACATTCTCTCATCTATTCTATTCTGCTTCATGTATCCTGTTCTTTTTCTTCTATACACAAAAAAATTACACTGGTAAATTAAAAGGTCCTAAATTACAAAATGTACATTTTAAAAAATGATCATCATCCTTGCAAATTGTCCTGTGCAATTGGGGAATATAGTCACATTATATAGATTAGAATATAATTTGAGATTAGGAACTCACTTAAATTCTGTGCAGCTTTAAGAAAAGGATTTGTTCTATAAAACTTGGTCTCAGTCAGAAGGCCACACCCAAGGACCTAGAGGGCTACATGTCACCTCCAGGCCTCAGGTTCCCCACCCCAGGCCTAGGGAGAAGTCAGCTACTCTTGTTTTAGGCTGACAAATTAGTCCCTACATTTTCTTTTGCTTTTTTTTTGGAGGACAATTGGGGTTAAGTGACTTGACCAATGTCACACGGCTAGTGTGTCACATGTCTGAGGCCAGATTTGAACTCAGGTCTTCCTGACTCCAGGGCCAGTGCTTTACTCACTGAACCACCTAGCTGCCTCCCTACATTTTCAATACAATTTTTAATATTCTCTTTAAATCACACTTTTCTTCCTTATCCTACCAAATCTGTTTTATTGTTGTCAGCTTAATCTTCTTGTCCTTCCCGTGTAGATAGGGATCTGAATGTCTATAAGACTGTGTCTGTATTCTGTGACTGTATTCAGTGACTGTATTCACTGGTGTCTGTATTCTGATCAGGATGCTTGCTTGGAAAGGTCCTGGGCTAGTAGGGTGTGGATGTTTTCTTTAAGACTCACACCAGGTACAGACACAACACATGTGTGACGACTAACTTTGATAGACTGGACTGTTCTCAGCAGTTCAGGGTTATAAGACAACTCCAAAAGACTCATGATGGAGAGAGATGTCTACATTCGGGGAAAGAACTAGAAAGAACAGAGTTTGAATGCAGATTGAAGCAAATTACCTGCTCTCTCTCTTTTTCTACTTTGGTTTTGTTTCCTCTTTCCCATTGTTCATTCCATCTGATGCAATCCTTCTTTATAACCTGACTGATATCTAATGTGAAACTATTTGCAGATCCTATACTTGATTGCATGCCATCTTGGCTGGGGGAGGAGAGGGAGGGGGGAGAATTAGAAACTCGAGGGATTGTGGAACTGAATCTTATAAACTGAAAGTAAACAAACAAATTAGTAAAGACCAAAAAAAGAAAAAAGACTCCCGGGCTGGGGGTGGGGACGTGTAGGGTGCTTAGTCACTGGTGTATGGCAAAAAAAGGTGTCTCTAAAAGAAGTTTGACTCTACTATTGCACTCCTCACAGCTGGCCCTACAAAGCATTGGGAGATTTTTTTCAAGCTTAGTCTGTCCTCATGTCGGTAGTGGGTGAGGCATTAAAGGAAAACTGCCTCCTAATCTCAGCTGAATGTCATTTTTTTTGGAGGCGTGTCCCTTGTTTAACCCACAAATCAGAACTCTCAGTCCATCTGGAAATCTATTCAATAGGCTTTGGGACCTGAAGACAGACTCCTCATTTTAGCCTTTTGACCTTAATGCTGCCTTCTAGCTTCTAGATGTTTGGCTCAGTGGTCTATGGAACTTCATGCTCTCCTGCTCATATCCTTTTACAGATTTTTCTTTTCCCAAACAAAGCAATAATAAGAATAGTTCTGGGATTTTTGCCAGACATTGCTTCCAACTTCCACATAAATCAGAAAATATTTTTACCTTTGTTATATCTTATGCCTCAGTATTCCTCTGAACATAGATTGCATTTTTGGATGTCCGCAGGGCACTTAAAGCTTACTTTCGCAGACTAAGGACATTTGGAAAGCAGACCTACTGCTCACTATGAATAAAAGTGGCACCACACTTCCAAGATCACTGGAGAAAGGTTGTTTAAAGGCTTTCTAAGCCAGCAGGTAGGGGCCTCCTTTTTTATGACTCTTCACAAAAGGACCAGGACAAGGCAAAAGTTTTTCTTGGAAATTGTCAAACACTGAGTCTTCCATTCCTTTTTATGAGTTTTTCTTTTCTTCTTTATTTTTCTAGGATGAAAAAATTGATCTTCCAAACTGGCATTTTTCAACTCACAATATAATGCTTTTTAAAAATCCCAGTGGTCCTAAATGACCTAACACTTCCAATTTCTTCTTGCTTTCCTGGAACTCATAATTCTGCCATGTCACATGGGCTTTCAATATAGGTGTGTGGATCAGGAAAGAATGAAAACTGAAAGCTACTTATAAAATCTCCCCAAGTCTAGAGATCATCCCTGTCTATCATTGTGTTGATTGTAATCAGCAGGGACCTTGAAGTCTATTCTTTCATTTGCACCTTGGAGAATAGGAGCCTGAACATAGAGGTAATTCTCACCTTGGATGAGTAAATTCAGGATAAGGATTAGGAAAATGAATTGGGATGTCTGGTCACGTGTCATTCAATCACCTCAGAGTCTACTGGCCCTAAGAAAAATTGTGAAGTAGACCCTTTTCTGTTGAGTAATCCCTGTCCTATCAAGTCCACCCCTACTTCCACATGTCCAGTACTTTCATGCTGCCCAATTTTCTCACCTGATGGAAATTTTTCAAAGAATCCCCATATATCCAGTTTTTTAAAAGATCTTTTTGGTATGTACAAGTCAGGCCTTGAGGGTGAAGCCTTTCCTGAGAAAGTAAAGAATGTATCCCTGTCTTCAATTCCTCCACCTGGATGAGTCAGAGTGAGTTCACTGTTTGCGCACTGATTGAGAATTTGACTTATTTATGGTTTGGTCTGCACTTTTTAAGGTGAGTGAACAGGCCATTGAAAAGCTTTGTAACTGGTACATAATTCAGCAGCTCATTCTTTTTCCATTTGGGGAGTTATTGTCTATTTAGAATGGCCTTAGGATTTGAGCTATATTTTAAAAAAATAATAACACTTTGAAAATTTAATAATAACTAATACAAAAGTCTAGCATTACACAGATTGTATCACATTGCTGTTCAAAAGGAATTATCTTTCATAGAGGGGGAAAAAGCTACTTAATGGAATCTTTTGTCATCTGAAACAATATTTTGTATACATGCTAAGTAATTCTTTTTATACCTCTAAAATGAATGCCCAGAAACTTGTATAATTTATTTTCTTCCCAGAACCAATTGTGTTTAATTTTCTCTGGATTCTTTATACTCCAAAAAAGTGATCATATTTAAAATAAAAATAATGCTTCTGAAATCTCTGTGACAAATTTGAGAACCCAGAAGCACAGGGTAGATCAACTTCCCTCTTTCAATATAGTTTCCCATATACATAAAATTTTACCTGAAACCGGACTCCTCTATGTTTAGTTATTCATTTTGTCCTTGTTCTGAGAGTACAAATGCCTAGTAATGTCATATTCATATTCAAATTTCTACCACATACCTTATTCCAGAAAGTTATATCCACCCTCTGGATTTGCAAATTTTCTGTTCCCATCCCCATCTCACTTCCATACAAACCCATGTACATGAATCCATTCTAACAGTTGATGTCTACTGCAGGATATCTTCCCCCTCCCTTGCCCAGTTAATAGTGTCTACCCCTGCAAGGTTAGCTCCTGGTTGCTTTTTATGTCTTGTGTATACCTATCCATATACATATTTTACCCAATAGAATATAATAAGCTCATTGAGGGCAGGAACTGATTTCTTTTTAACAGAGTCCCCTGAACCCAGCACGGCACAGTGCCTGGCACATAGTAGGTACTTGATGTTAATGGAATGGATTATACCCACCCCCCACCCAAGCTCATAAAATTGACTTTGCCAGTATTCAAGATGAATTTATTTTGATGCCTTGGATTTTAAAAGGCATCATGGTACTCTTACATTGCTGGTAATTAATACCAGTTATTATGTTACTAATTATTATTTTGAAATAAATTTTATTGATACTTTTGGGGTTTTTATAACACCATGTTTTCTCCAGTGTTCTTCCAACTCCCTTCTCTCAAAGAACCATCTCTTTAATAATATTTTAAAGAAAAGATGAGAAAAAAATTGGTAATACCAATCATTGAAAAAGTTTGGAAATATGTGCAATGTACCATACCTGTGGACCTTCTACCAGTACAAAGACATGTCTTCTTATATTTTTTCTTTTGAACCATGGTTCTTTGTAATTTTGTAACACTTTTGATTGTGTTTTGGTTTTTCTTTCCATTTATATTGCCATCATCCTTGCTAATTCTCTGGATTTGAGGTAAAACTTGGGGCTGTTTTGATTTGATTGTTTGTTCCAGATCTTCTCAGTTTTATGTAACCGGAGTTATTTTGTATTTTGTAATTGCCTTTATCCCCAGTTGGATGAAAAGACATCTCCATAAAGTGACTAAAATTTTCATTTCCTTTGACAAAACTATTCTTTTACTATGTTTGAACCCCAGAGAGGCCCATGATAAAAAGTTTTCATATTACCAAAATATTTATAACAATACTTTTTTGATAGGAAAGAATTGGAAACAAAGTGGATGCCCATCATTTGAAGGATGGCTAGACAAATTGTGGTATGTAAATGTAAGAGTATTACTGTGCTATTATCAATGATAAATATGATGAATAGAGAGAAATCTCGAAAGATTTACATGAACTGATGTAGAGTGAAGTAAGCAGAAACAAGAAATAAGCAACAATATAAAAATGACAATAAACAATAAAAAACAATAAAAAATGACAACCACAATATAAATGGAAAGATCAACCATAACAATAAAAATTACCTATCACAATTAAAAAAATTAATAGTGACTCCAAAGATGAGATATGAAAAGACATTCTCTCCCCATGCTTTTGTAGAGGTAGGAGTGTCACTGGAGGGTCACATTGCATAGAATTTCAAACTTTGTCATTATATTGATAACTTTTACTGATTTCCATTTCTTTAAAATATTCTTGGTTTGGAATGTCTCTGAATAGAGGGGGAAAGAGAGATACTGGGGAAGGTTTTGGTGATAGAAAAAAGAAATTTTAAAAAGAATACATCTGTGCTTATAGCTATAAAGGATAAATAATCTGCTATTCTTCCATTTTATGGCAAGATCTTTAATATTAAGGTTACTTATCATTTAAAATGTATTATGAAATATTATACAAGGTGTTGTCCTAAGCCTATTTTTTCCAGACTCCTTTCCAGTTTTCACTGTAATTTTTTTTATCAGATAGTAATTTCTTTCCTGTGTGTATATTTTTTTGATTTAACCCTGTATTATTGAGTTCCATTGTTTCTGATGTTCTTTTATATGGTCTGTTCTATTAGTCTATCATTTTATTATTTTTAATCAATACCAAATGCTTTTGAGAACTGCTGCTTTTTAATATACTTTGAGGTCTAGAAGTACTATTTCTCCTTTATCCCTACTTCTTTTCATTATTTTCCCTGATAGTCTATATATTTTGTTTCTTCAAATGAATCTTGTAATTATTTTATGTGGTTCTGCAAAGTATCCATTTGACAATTTGCTATAACCTTGAAATTGTAAATGAACTCTGCTAGTATTGTTATTCATTTTGAATGAATGAAGCATTAATGAAGCACTTATGCAAAGGGTTGTGCTAAACACTGAGGATACAAATAGAAAAACAAGACAGTTCCTGCTCTCAAAGAGCTTAGATTTTAATGGTGAAGACAGCATATATGGAAGGTTTCACCTGCAAGTCAGATTAAAGGTCCCACCCTTAGTGTGTAGCTGCAAAGCTGATGGTAGTGTTTCTTCTTTAATGTTATTTCCGCTGATGAAATCATGTCAGTTTATGGTGTTGAACTATTTGATAGTATCAAAGACTTTGGTGATAAAAGCTTTCTTTTCTGGATCTTCAATAGGTATGGCTATAGCTCCTATGGGAGCAATTTCAGTATGATAATAAGGACCAGAGATATTTGTATTGGGATTATTACTATTCTAGAAGTTCTTGTGTTCAGGATCTTGTATTATTTCCATTGGGATCTCAGAGAAGGCAGTGGTCATGATGGAGTTATGGTGGTATGCTCTGTCTGACACATGTTGCCCCTTGTCTCTCTGTCAGGCAGGGTGACTTATTGCCTCAGCTAGGCTGGACTTTCCTGTCCCTTGAGTGGAATTTAGTTTGTAGATGATGGATGTGGCTGGCCTATTTGTGGAACAGCCTCATCAGAAGGGGGTTGTGAGGGCTGCACTAGAAGTATAGTCTTGGGGAAGGGGCAGGAGAGGGATGTTCTGCCACTCTCAGAGCTTTTATACCATTTTAATCTTGGAAGTTGTTCAGCAGTTGTTGCTTGTGGTGATGAGGAATATGGTTTTCTTCTCCACAACAGTTTCTTCCCTCAATGATGGCATCAAAGGCTAAGCTAGAAACCAGTGGTTTAGGGACCATTGCTAAGAACAAGGCTCTTGGGCTCAGAGTCCTGAGGTATCTCTACTGAGGTCATAGAGGAAATTGTCAAGATGGTGGTGGTGATGGTGGTCCAACTTGCCTGGTAATGCTGCTTCCTGTCTCTCCCTCAAGGATTCCTATTTTCTCAGCTAGGCTGGTTTATCCGGCCTGTGAGTGGTGGTTGGTGGCAATGATGGGCCTCTTCTCCATAGGAGTGAGGTGATGGCCCAGGCATAAGTGCTGAATGTTCCTCCAGCTATTTAATTTTTTAAAAATTTCTTTTAGAAGCACTCTGTAATCAAGACTATTGTGTACTATTAATTGATCCATATTTTTTTTACATTTTTTAGTCATTTGAAATAGTATTTCCCTTTCTATTACTACCTCTTAGATTTTATTATTCTTATCATTATAATGTAATTATTATTTTTATTACAAATACTGTTGATTTTTTAGTGTTTTTCTTTGTAGCCAGTGATGTTACTGAAGCTTTGTCCCTGTTAACATCTTTGCTGTTGACCAAGAACTTTCTGAGTAACCTATCATGTCTTTAGCGTATGGAGATAGTTTTATCTCCTCCTCACTTATCTTTTCACTTTTAATTTTTATACCTGCTATAAATCTATCTTGGTCATAACGAATGATATATTGAACATTCTGTATTTGTTTTGCAAGATTTGATTTAGCATTTTTGAATCAGTATTTATTAATGATATTGGTCTACAGTTCTGTGTTTTGTCAATCCCTATTTTAGGTATCAGGACTGTATTTGTCTCATAAAAAGAGTTTGGGAGAGTATTTTCTTAATTTTTTAGAATGATTCTGTGTTCTATTGGTATTTATTCTTTTAAGTGTTGAATAGGATTTTCCTGTGAATACATCAAGAACTCTTTTTTTTTAAAATAGTTGTCACTTTATAATTAGTTTTATTTCCTTTTCTGAGACTGGATTATTTAAGATCTCTATATAGTATTCACTAAGTTTGGGAATTTTATGTTTTTAAGTATTATCCTATGTCTTCTTGTGTAATGGGAATGTACATTTAAAGATCTTCCCTGCCCCTAGGCTAAAGTGCACCTGGAGCCTGGGGTAGGAGGCTTGTTTTTCAGTAGATACTTTTTGATTGGCCAGTGGGTCCAAAAGGTTGTTACATTCTCTGAGCCAGGAGAAGGCTATATAAGCCCTGATGTGAGGCTTTGTTTTAGGGCTCACTTTGAGAAGTGTTCTGTGATTTGATGAAACTCTGGGCTAGCCGTTGTCAAGAGCCCCCCCCGGCTTTGAAACCCAGATGTTGTTTGGTATGGATGTAATGGTTGGACAGTTTGGAAATCTGTCTACTTGATCTGTTTCTGTCTTGATAATTCTGTCTGTATATTCTGAAGTTCAGGGTGCTGACCTCTTTCCCCTGAACTAGGTAAATGATATATGTTTGACTGATTAAAGTAAGCTTGTTAACCCATTTTGAGTGGCTTTCCTTTATCAAAGCAGATCTAAGAACCTGTGTGAGCAGCCACCCTGGGGACCCTGGGGTGCTTGCTGCTACATCTTGGTTCTCACTTTTGTTGGCATATAAATATGCATAGTAGGTTCTGATAATTTTTATGCCTTTTTGTTTTATTTTGATTTCATCTTGTTCATTTACTGTTCTGTTGATTTATTTCCAACCCTCTTTTAAATTGTATTGGCTAAAGTTTTACCAATTTTATTATACTTTTAAAGAGACCAGCTTTTGTTTTATTTGTTCATTTCTTATTTATAGATTTTTTTCCAATTCCTCTATTTCTCTTATTTTTAATACTTTCTCTTTTGTTCTTATTTTACTTATTTGTTGACTTTCTAATTTTTAAAGATACATATTTATTTAATTAATTCTCCTCTTCTATTTTGTTGATGTATGTTTGTTGGAATGTTGCTTTCCCCATAAGGACTACTTTGAGTCCATCCCAGAAATGTTTAGCATTTTTTGGCATTATTATTTTCTTTCCCATAGTTATTCATTGTTAATTTGATTTGCTCTTTGCCTTACTCATTATTTGGAATTTCATTGTTAATTCTCCATTTACTCCATGTCTTTTGTTTTTACTGCCTAAATTGTTATATTTTTATTGCATTATACTGTGTAAATTATATGTTTACTATTTCTACCTTCTTATATTTGTTTGTAATATCTCTGTCGCCTAGTATGTGATAAATTTTTGTGAAAGTTCCATGTGATAGTGAGAAATATGTCTATTCTTTAACATTTCCATTTAGAAATCTTTTAACTCTCCTTCCTCTAGACATTTGTGTCCCTACTTGCAGTCTCTCCCCTCTCTAGGGGATCCTACATGTAAAGGCCAAAATAATCGTCCTAATTCACAAGCCTGAGAAACTCACCTGCTCAAAAATCTTTAGTGGTTTCTTATTTCTTTCAGAGTAATATATAAGCTCCGTTTTTGGCATTTGAAGTTATTAACAATCTGATTCCATCCTAATTTCTCATTTTTCTCCTTTCTTTCATTTTACTTTCCATAACATCTGGACTGGTAGCTGTTCTCTGAATCCAGTGTTTCATTTCTTGCTTCTGTTTCTACATACAGAGTGTTATCCATGCCTGGTATTCATTCTTTTCTCAACTCCATGTTTGTGAAACCTTGTTTTCCTTTAAGGTTCATAGCATGTCCTGTGTCCTCTTTGAAGCCCTCAGTGATCCATGATTCTCTTGTTCTCTGATACTCTCTGACTTTTCTTCCTCCTCAAATTATCTTCTCTGTTTTTATGTGTGTGGGTGTATACATACATATTGTATTCTGTCAGTAGCATGTAAACTCCTTGAGGGCAGGGATGATTCCATTTTTCTCTTCATATTCTTAGGGCATATTATAGTTTCTTAAACATAATACGTACCGAATATTTGTTGAATTGACCTGAGTCAGTAGTCAGTGGCCCCATTGTAATCTGAAGAGTGAGAAAAACCTTGCAAAGAAATCTCTCCTTAGTCCACTATAGTGCCTTCTACCTGCCTTAAGGCATTATGTTATTTTGCGAAGTAGTACATTAGGTCAGTGAGATAGTATATTAACTAAGATTATTTCATCTGGTTAATTTTTTGTCATACTTTTTCACCTACTTGAGAGGCAGGCTCTGAGGAAATAAGGGAAATGTTAATGAGGGGTATAGAAAGAGATTCATAGCTTGGGCCAGGTGGTGTTTCTCTATGTAGCCTCTTGGAAGGAAGAAGGGACCAGGAGGTCCCTGATAACAACTTTGTCCATTTCCCTGTTTGGTAATGGGCCGTGACTACTGCAGTTTGTGTTCTTTGAGGTGTGAAGAATTCTTTACTTTGCAGGATCACATTTGAAATCCATGCTATCCACAGCTGGAGTACCACACTTGAATGTATTTAATCTTGAAGAATTAGAGTGTTTTCTTTTCGATTTGAAGGAACCAGATGGCATTCCATCGTGCGCTTCCCTTTCTGCTCAGGGAGAAAGGCTTTCTGACCTAGTCTATGTTTTTCATCTCTAATGCCCCCATGACTTAGGCTTCAGGTAAAATAGTTAAAGGATGAAATATCAGCTTTAGTTTTGATTTTCTTTGCTTTCCCACCATAATGTCCCTTGAAATGTACTTTTAGTATGTTAATTATCATTAAGATAACTAGCTAGGTGTTAAAAATTAGAGCAGCGCGGAATGAAAAATCCTGATGTATGATTATGTAGAGTATATTTATAATTCAGTCATCAAGTTCCAAGTAATGAGGTGTTATTGAGCAAAACTAAATATTTTTTTCTCCATTTCAGGTATCATTTTACTTCCTTCCTTTTAGTGAAAAGCATCATTTGGTTCTGATTTAACTCTAATAAGGGTTAGATTATGAATGCAAAAGCACTGCTTCTAGACATGTCAAGCCTTTAAATGTTAGAATACTAGAAAATAGCAGCTACTTGTGGGGAGACTGTCATATAATGCTGGGTTACTTGAGTTTCCTTCTTTAACAATATAGAAAGACAGTCTCTTCGCTTTTCTCATTCAGCCTTTGTAGTTGTCTGGCTTTTCAATGAATTGTACAAAGATACCAGAGGCATATTTATCAAATTTGTATTTGCAAATGTGATAACAGAATTGGCGTACCCAGTGATCTCAACAGACCAGGGTTGGTGAGCCAGAACTAATGAAAGGATATTTAATAGGAATAAAAGTAAAGTCTTGCACATGAGTATAAAAATCAAGAGCTGAGGGGTTTTAATAAGTTGCAAAGCTCATGTAAATGAACAGTGTGCTATGGTGGAGAAGAAAGCTAATCTAAACGTGGGCTAAACTACTAGAAATATAGTATATAAAACCAGGAATGGCTCTGGACTCTGACAATGATTAGATTTCATTTGCAATATTGTGACTTGATATTGGTTAAATTAAAATTCAAACTCTCTATGCTCTAGA
Source organism: Petaurus breviceps papuanus (assembly GCF_028583685.1). Taxonomy (NCBI): domain Eukaryota; kingdom Metazoa; phylum Chordata; class Mammalia; order Diprotodontia; family Petauridae; genus Petaurus; species Petaurus breviceps. Next base: position 3,726,170 of record NW_027187369.1, on the reverse strand, counting down.
AAATTGCCTGTTCCAATGTGATTTATTTTATTTTGTTTTGTTTTCCCTTGGTAGCATAAGTCCATTTTTGCTAAATACCAAATTGTAGGTAGCTAAAGAAGGGGGAAAGATGATTCATCTGCACTTGGACTAGGATACCTAGGAGAATAATGATAATCTAGAGTCCTGGTGAGTTAATGAGTTCCCAGAAGAATCCAATGGACTTAGAATAGAAAGCAGCTGATGTCTTTTTACTGGGAGTTTCCTTTCCAAAAGTAATATAATTAGATAAATGGTAACTAGGTGGTGCAGTAGATAGAGAGATCAGAGTTCAAATTCAACCTAAGACACTCACTACCTATGTGGTTCTGGGAAAGTCACTTCCCTTCTGTCTCCCTCAGTTACCTCATTTACAAAATGAGGATAATAATTGCAATTACTTCCCAAGGAGATTTTAAGAAATAAGATAATGCTCGTAAAATGATTCGCTAATGTTGAAGTGCCATATAAATGTGTTACCATGATGGTGATGTTGATGACGTTGGTGGTGGTAGTGATTGCAGACACATGTAAAATAGATTAGAATTTTCTTTCCATAAGTCCATAGAGGGTCTCTTTTTTTTAATTTTTGAATCCCTGATTAGTCCCTACACTGTGTTTTGTGCATCAAATGCACTTAACAAATGCTGCATTGCTGAGTTGAGTGGAGTAAGACTGAAGGTGATAAGAGGAGGTTAAGAGTAAATTCCAACTTCTAAGTTATATGAACAAGATGGAGGGCTAAACATTTTCTGTAGTCCTTATCCAACATTTTTTGTTTTAAGGGAAAATAAAAAAAAACAATTCTTTTAGAAAAGAATTACATGGGACAGCTAGGTTGCACAATGGTTAGAGTGCTAGTCGTGGAGTCAGGACTGCCTGAGTTCAAATCGAGCCTCAGACACTTGACACTTACTAGCTGTGTGACCCTAGACAAGACACTTAATCCCAATGATCTTGTAAAACAAAAAGCAAAAAAAAAAAAGAATTCTGTAACAAAGGTAAAGCAATTACAGCTCTCTCCATAGGAAAGGAATACCAAACAAGTTCACAGACTTAGGAATTGATGATGGAAAATGTGAATCCAAATAACTGGCCATGTAACCTTGAGCAAGTTACTTAAACCTGATTGCTTAAAAAAAAAGAAAATGTGAATCCACAATAAACTCACCTAGCACTCCACCCATTGCAATTTCTGTACTCCAACAGAGAGCAAAAACCAGAATTCTAGCTGATTTGTGGGGAAGAGACTCATGGATTTTCCTCTTGCTGAAGTCTCAACCTACTTATCTTTCTTATATAATTCTTTTGTGTATTCTTGCCACCTTAATCTCTTCTGTTTCTGTTAAGTCCCTACAATTTTTGTTTTCTTACAACCATTTATGTATGAAACATTCCCTAGATTTCTCTAATTTTCTTGAAGAGATTTCTTATTATTCTCATTCTTTTGTTTTTTTCTATTTCTTTGCATTTCTCATTTAAGAAAACTCAATTTCTCTTTGCTATTCTCTGGAATTTTGCATTCATTTGGGTATATCTTTCCCTTTCTCCCTTCCCTTTCCTTTTCCTTCTTTCCTCAGCTATTTGCCCAGCCTCATTAGACAACCATTTTGCTTTCTTGCTCTTCTCTTTCTGTGGAATGTTTTTTTTTTCTTCCTGCTTCCTGTACAGTACTGCAAACTTCTGTCCATAGTTCTTCAGGCATTCTATCATGTCTAACCCCTAAAATCTATCTATCACCTCTACTTCATATTCATATAATGAATGTGACTTTCTTTGGTGTTATTTCTAGATGTAGGTCTTCATATAACTGATCGGCTTTAGCCTCCTTGCACGGTGATAAGAGCTTAGACTTGTATTACTCTGGTGTTGAATGGTTTGTCTGGGATTTGAACAGCCAAAATTTGGTCATTATTAAGATTATACCCCATTACTACTTTTCTCTCTCTTTTGTTCACTGTGAGGGTTACTCCATTTCTTCGAAGGGATTCTTGCCCACAATAGTGTATGTAGTGATCATCCGAATCGAACTCACCCATTTCCCTCCATTTAAGTTCACTGATATACACAATGTCAACGTTTAGTCTTTTCATCTCCTGTTTGACTACATCCAGCTTTCCTTGTTTCATAGATCTTACATTCCAGGTTCCTCTGCAATATTGTTCATTACATCATCAGACTTCCCTTTTGGCACCAGATGCATCCACAGCTGAGCTTCCTTTCAACTTTGGCCCAGCTACTCCGTTAATACTGGAGCTACTTGTAGTTGTCCTCAAGTTTTCTCCAGTAGTGTATTGAACACCTACCTACCTGAGGGACTCATCTTCCAATATCATCTCTTTTATCACTTTTGTACTGCCTCTGGGGTTTTCTTGGCTAGAATACTGAAGTGATTTACCATTTCCTTTTCTAGTGGATCACCTTTTCTAGTGGATCAACTCTCCCATCTGTCAGAACTGTGACCCATTTGTGTTGGGTAATCCTGCATGGCATAGCTTTTACTTTCAGTGAGCTACACAATCCCCTCTGCCATGACAAGGAAATGATTCAGGGTGTATGTGTGGGTGGGTGGGAGAATAATTCTAATGGCAAGCGAGTTCTGTAAGCAACTAGGACAAAAAAAATCTTCAAATAAAGTCCAAATGGGTACACGATCTAGGTATAAATGGCTGATACTATAAACACATTAGGGGAACAATGAATAGTTTATCTCTCAGATTTATGGAGAGTGGAGGAATTTATGACCAAACAAGAGATAAAGAACATTAAGAAATACAAAATGGATAATTTTATTACATTAAATTAAAAAGGTTTTACATAAACAAAGCCAATGCAACCAAGATCAGGAGGGAAACAGAAAACTGGGAAAGAATTTTTACAACTAGTGTCTCTGATAAAAGCCTCATTTCTAAAATATATAGAGAACTGAGTCAAATTTACAAGAATACAAGTCATTCTCCAGTTTATAAATGGTGAAAGGATATGAATAGGCAATTTGCAGAGGAATAAATTAAAGCTATCTACAGTCATATGAAAAATGCTCTAAATCACTATTGATTAGAGAGATGCAAATCAAAACAACTCTGAGGTACCACATCACAGATTGGCTAACATGGCAAAATAGGAAAATGATGAATGTTGGACAAGACATGGGAAAGTTGAAACACTAATTCATTGTTGGGGGAGCTGTGAGCTGATCCAACCATTCTGGAGAGCAATTTGGAACTATGCCCAAATGGCTGTAAAAATGTGCATACCCTTTGATCCAGCAATACCACTTCTAGGGCTGTATTCCAAAGAGATCATAAAAATAGGAAAAGTACCCATATGTTCAAAAGAATTTATGGCAACTCTTTTTGTGGTGACAAAGAAATGGAAATCTAGGGGATGCCCATCCATTGGGGAATGACTAAACAAGTTGTATAGGAGTGTAATAGAATGCTATTGTTCTATAAGAAGTGATGAACAGGCAGACTTCAGAGAAACCTAGAAAGACTTATATGAACTGATGCTGAGTGAGGGGAGCAGAACCAAGAAAACATTGTAAACAGTAACAGTCACAGTGTTGAGGACTGACTTTAATAGACTTAGCCCTTCTCAGCAATGCAAGAACCTAAAACAATTCCAAAGGACACATGATGGAAAATGCTACCCACATAAAGGGAAAGAATTATGGAGTCAGAATGCAGAATGAAGCTGACTATTTTCTTTTTTGTTGTTTTATTTTCTCTTATGATTTTTTCTCTTTTGCTATAATTGTTCTATGCAACAAGACTAATGTGAAAATGTATCTAATAGGAATGTAGTTGTAGAGCCCATATGAGATTGCAGGCCATCTTGGGGAGGGAGGGGAGAGGCAGGGGGAGAATATTTAAAACTTGTCGAAGTGAATGTTGGGAACTAGAAATAAATAATTTAATAAAAAGGGAAAAAAAAGCAAAGGGGAATATAAAACTAAAAAAGAGTGGCGAGCTAACATAGCTTCATAAAAATAATAAATAAAACAGATCTTGCCAGACTAACAGCATTTCCTTTTTTGATAGTTACTAGACTAAAAAGTGCTTTAGGCATTTCAGCATTTCAGTGAAGCATTTGCTAAGGTTATTCAAGCTATTTCTTTGTACAAGATGAAGAAATGTAAACTATATGATAGTACAGCAAAGTCAACTTGGAATCAAAAGTCACCATTAATAGACAGATATAAAATTAGTTCTCTACTAAAGTCCCCCAGAAATCTGTCCTTGACTTCATGATGTTCAACATTCTTATCAATGATATTTATAAGGGGAAGATGATATGTAAGTAATTTTTTTAAGTCAAGTTTTGGAATCTGTTTTTGTTTTTGTTTTTTTTTATATAATAGAATCTCTCTACTCTAGTTATTCAACTTTTTTTTCTACTTGGCATCCTCATCCCTTTTCTGAACTCTTTTGTGCCTACAACATTCCACACTAGAAGCTTCCTACCCAGCTTCACTAATTGGCACTTTCATGCCTATGGCATCACAGCTACAAAACCATTTAAAGATCCCTGCTAGATATCAAGGTCCTCCTGAAAAGATACTTGGTATTTGTCTATATATGTGATACCAAGTGAGATGAACCCCAGGCAAACTGGCACTGACCTAGGATATAGCAGAATCATGGCATAACCTGAAGAGTGGGTTTTGAAGATATCTCTCATTGAATTGTTGACTTTTTTCCTCCTCCTGCCATGATGTAATGGTCTTCCTAATTGAGGCTTGGACTCCTCTCTGATGAATGAATTATGCATGCATCCTGCATTTTCAGTGATCTAGTTGTACTCTTATTCTTCTGGTGACTGGAATCCACATCCCTACTTGCTCCACCTCCATTCTTTCACTTTTCCTCATGGACATGTTAAGTTAAGTACCTTCTCTTATGTAAGTTAAAAAAATGGCAAATAAATTCCTATGTATTCCACCAAAATATCTTCAAATACAAAGTGTCTCAGGAAAAACAGGGGAGCTACAGTAGAATGGGTGAGTTGATAAAGGAAGGGATTGAAATGAGGAAAGAAAGAAAGAGGGAGATCTCAACTCAAAGGAGAGAGGGAGTGCCATTTAAAAGTATTCCTACAGGGGAGAGATATTCTAGAGTGGAAGATAGAAACCTGGCAATCAGTCTGATCTTCCAGGAGTTGTTGTAAAGGAAGACAACTTGCTCTGAAAGAGTATTGTTTAGCCATGGACAAATCTTGCCTGAGGAGAATAGAAATGAGAGCTCTCGGGAGCAACTGGCAAGAGAATGGAAGATGAGAAAGGAAATGATCACAAGGAGAGCAGGGGATGGAAATAGAACACACAGTTTGGAACAATGGGGAATTTCTACCATTAGGCAGTGATTACTTCTGTCCTCATTACTTCCATCGTAAATGGACATTTCTTAAAGTGAGTCACCAGGGAGTAAAGGTATGAGAGAACAATATCTATAAGCTGATAAAATGGATATTGGTTAGTAGAGGGAACTCAGACTTGGTAACTTAGAAGCTTTGATTTCATGAGGACCACAAGCTGGCCAAAGAAAGCAACTAAATTTCTTGACCTAGAGTCAAGAAAATCTGAATTAAAATTCAGCCTAAAACACTAGCTGTGTGACCCTGGGAAAACCAGTTAACCTCTAATCTCCCTAAGTTTCCCCAACTGTAAAATCGGGATAATAATAGAATTTAAACTCCCAAGGTTGTTGTGGAGACCAAATGATAAAATATTTGTAAAGCACTTATCACTGTGCCTGAGACATAAGTGTTTAACAAACCCTCCCTTCCTTTTCCTCCTTCCCTTCCTTTCCTTTCTTGCTAAGAAATAAATAAATATATCAACCATGAATCTAAAAATAAAATTTTGGGAAAGATAGGAAGGTAAGAAAATTAATGAAGAGAACAAAATAAAGAAATTATCATGATAATATCTTGTACCAGATGTAATTCTACAATAAATTCAAAATGAATACAACTTGAACATTAAAAGTCACACCATAAAAAATTAGAAGAGAAACAGTTACATATAGTAGATTAATTATTTCTGTTGTTGTTGTTTTATTTTTTTAATTTATTTTTAGTTTTCAACATTCATTTCCACAAGATTTTGAGTTACAGATTTTCTCCCCATCTTTGCCCTACCCCCACCCCAAGATAACGAGCCTACTGAATACCCCCTCCCCCAATCTGCTCTCTCTTATATCCTCTCCCATACCCCATCTAACTTTCTAGTAGGGCAAGATGGATTTCTATACCCCAATGCCTGTATATCTTCTTTCCCAGTTGCATGTATAAACAATTTTTTTTAAATTTCTTTTTAAAACTGTGATTTCTAGATTCTTTCCCTTCTCTCCTCACCTAACCCCACTGGGAAGATAAGCAATTCAATATAGGTTATACCTGTGTACTTATACAAAATATTTCCATAGTAGTTACATTGTGACAGACTATATTTTCCTCCATCCTGTCCCACCACCCACTTATTCTGTTTTCTATTTTGACCCTGTCACTTTTCAAACATATGTGCTTCTAACTACCCTCTCCCCCAATCTCCCTTCTATCATCCCCCTCTTATTCCCTTCCTTGCTACTTTTCTGTAGAGTGAGATACCTAGCTCAGTATGTGTTATACTCTTCTTAAGCCAAATTCAATGAGAGTAAGCTTGACACATTCCCTTTCACCTTCCATTGTAACAGTTTTCTCTTGCCTCTTTTCTATGAGATAATTTACCCTATTCTATCTCTCCTTTTTTCCTTCTCTCATTATATTCCTCTCTCACCTCCTAATTTTATTTTTTAGATATCATCACTTCCTATTCAACTGATCCTGTGCCCTCTGTCTATGTGTACATATACACATATATACATACACTCAAATATGTATTTATACACCCATATACCCTCCATTATACAAATATATATATATGTATACATATATGTGTGTATATATATATACATATATATTATACATTCCCTTCAACTATCCTCCCTTCAACTATCCTCATACTGAGAAAAGTCTCATGAGTTACAATTATTGTTTTTCCATGTAGGAATGTAAATAGTTCAACTTTAATAAGTTCCTTATGATTTCTTTTTCCTGTTTACCTTCTCATGCTTCTTTTGCTTCTTATATTTGAAAGTCAAATTTTCTGTTCAGCTCTGGTTTTTTGTCAAGAATGCTTGAAAGTTCTCTATTTCATTGAATGACCATATATTCCCCTGAAGCATTATACTCAATTTTGCTGTTAGGTGATTCTTGGTTTTAATCCTAGCTCTTTTGACCTCTGGAATAGCACAGAGAAACAAATCCCCCCCAGTAGATTAATTCTTTTTTTTTGCCTTTTAGAGGTCAATTAGGGTTAAGTAACTTGCCCAAGGTTACACGTCTAGTTTTTTTGTGTGGGTGTTAAATGTCTGAGGCCACAACCGAACTCAGGTCCTCCTGACTCCAGGGCTGGCACTTTACTCACTGCGCCACCTAGCCATCCCAGTAGATTAATTCTTAACTGAACAAGATAGAGAGGTAATTACATAAGAAAAAGTAGATAATTTTGATTACATGAAATTGAAAAGATTTTGCATAAACAAATTTATCAAAGGTAAAAGACAAAGTGATCAAATGTTAAAAATTATTGTATAAAATTTCTTTGATAAGGTTTGGTATTTGAGATAATAAAAATATATGACTAAAAGCCATTCCCTTGATAGGTAAATGGTCAAAAGATAGGGAAAAAATAGTTCCCAAATGAGAAGTTGCAGACTACTAACAGCCATAAGAATGGTTCAGATCACTAATAATAAGGAGAATGTAAATCACAGTACCCATAGGTTTCACTTCACACCCAGAAAATTGGAAAATATGCTTAAAAAATAGGAATAATCGGTGTTGGAGAGGTTGTGGGAAAATAGGCAGACATTATGGTTGGAACTGTATGAATAAGCACAAAAATTTTGAAAACAACTTGAAATTATTCAAATAAAATTACTAAAGTTCCTATACACTTTAATCTAGTGATTCTTCTGCTAAACTATTACCCCAAGGAGGACATTGCTAAGAAGAAAGTCCCCATGTAGAGGAAAATATTTATACCCACACTTTTTGTTAGCAAAAAACTAAAAATGAAATGGATGTCCATTGTTTGGAGAATGGGTAAACAAATTGTGGTACTTGAACATAGTGAAATATCAATATGCTGTAAGAATTGGCAAATATGATGAATACAAAAAAGCATGGAAAGAGTTACATGAACTGATGCAGAGTTGAAGAAAACAAAATGAAAAGATAGTACATTAGTGCTATAGGAAAAAAAATTACTGTAACAGTGTAAGTGGAAAGGACAACAACCACCAAACTATTGAAAATGAATGTTCCAAAATTACAACGAACAAGCTTGACCTCCCAAAAGAAGTATGAGGAGTCTCTTCTCCCGACTCATTGCCAGAAGCATGGGGCCAAAGGTGTGGGAAGTAGGATATAATGTCCAATCTTTTTCAATATTAATTGGTTTTGCTTATTTTTTTTCTTTTTGAGTTTTTCTTAAGAGGAGTGATTATCTATGAGAGTAAATTTTGATAATATAAAAAAAATCAACAAAAATCCATTTGAAAATTAATGGATTGCAGTAATCTTGATGAGAGGTGACAGTGCCCTGGACTTGAATAGTAGAATTAGGGGTAGAAAGGAGGAGGTATATAAGAGACTTTAGTGTACAGGACCTAGTGACTGTTTGAAAGTCAGCAGTGAGCAAGAAGAAGAATCAAGAATGTCTCAAACCTGAGAGAATGGTGTCATTATTAACAGAAATATTAATGTCAGGAAGAATTGTAGAATATTGTTAGGAGGAAGCTCCAAGACCATCATATCAATTCCCTAGCCAGTTAAAGAGAATAATTACGAGGCTAGTGCAATAGTCAAAATGAGAGGTAAGTACAGACTAGATCTGAAAGAGCAGGAGACTCCAGTTTTGTTGTGGAGGTAGAATTGACAAAAATTGCCAGCTACCTGGATGAAAATCCCTTCTACAACATCTCCAACCTGTCATTATCCAGCATTTACTTAAAAATCTATAATGATTAAGAAAGCTTTTTTGATGGGTCCAGAGGTGGGGCACATGTGACCTTCTAGGTCCTTGGATGTGACCTTTAGTCTGAGTCCAAGTTTTACAGAGCAAATCCTTTTGTTAAGGGGATTTGTTCTGTGAAGTTTGGATTCAGTCATAGGGCTGCACTTGAGGACCTAAAGGGCCACATGTGGCCTTGAGGCTGCAGGTTCCCCACCCTTGGAACCAGTGTAATAACTCTAGTAAAAAGAGAAATGAAATTAGCTTAGCATAGTCTCTTCTTTGTGAATATATGCTGACTTCTAGTGATGATCACTTCCTTTTCTAAATACCTACTACCTATCCCTCCTATAATACATTCCAGAATTTACTAGGGATTGAAGTCAAGCTCACTAATCTGTAATTTGCAAGTATTTTCTTTCCTTTAAAAAATCATGACATTTCTTATTTTCCCGTACTATGGCAACTCTCTTAGTCTCAAACAGTTCATGTTACTGTGATTAGTAAGTAACACTGTAGCCACATGTTGTCCACTATATCAGGTGAGCCTCAGACCCTACAACATGCTTCATGTCCTATCTAATGATCTCAAGCTGGTTTCTGCCACTCAACCCCCATATTGTTCACTTTTTCCCTTGAAGCCTTATATAATATCTTAAATGTAAGCCAACCTACTGAACTCCTGCTCTCCAGTTATGAACTCAGTTCTTTGACTGTGAGCATTACCTATCAAAGAAAGACGTACTGACATTCTTTATGACAGTGGCAAACAACTTCAATAGCATACTGCTTTCGGTATCACACCTCACTTGATATTTATCATTACAGGCTCATTGTACAAATTTATCTCTGGTTATTTCTGTCAAGGGATCGTATATGATGTTAATATATACAAGAGATCTATCTTTTGCACTTGGGAATTGAAGTGGTGATTACTAAAAGCTGCCATGGGTTCTCAGAGAACAACTTAGTCTTGGCTAACATCATTACCTTTTTTTTTTCTTTAAGAGCTATTTTAATTTTGACATATTTTTTGAGAGAGTATCAGGAGGACAGTGTGAAAAAATGTGGACTGAGTGATTATGTAGTTAGGTGGATTCAAACCTGGTTGAATGACCAGATTTCAAGTATCTCAATAAGGGTTTGATGTCAACCTTTAAGAAGATATCTAGTGGGGAGACCAGGTGGCTCAGCGAGTAAGAGCACCGGCTCCAGTGTCGGGATGACCTGGATCAAATCCGGGCTCAGATAGCACCACACCCAGAAATAATAATAACTGGCTGTGTAACCTTGAGCAAGTTACTTAACTCCAATTGCTTAAAAAAACAAAAGAAGATATCTAGAAAGATAGTTATAATACTCTATATTTTACTTTCTTCTGGTTGGTGTTTTTATCAGTAATGGGAAAGATATATACTCTTGATCATTACTACATACATGCACCCATACCCATACCCCCTGCCACACACATGCCCTCTCTGGACTTCCCATTGATAATTAGCCTTAAGGCCTTAATTGGCTTTTAGAAAAGAATTACTGAGATAGTACCACAAGAATAGGTAGCAGAAAAACATATTTCCCCAAATCTAGGATACAGTCTCCCACAAATGCTAATAGGGTACGTGGGATGAGTTGGCACTAACTTAATGAGAAATGTGTGTAGAGAATACATGTAGTTAAGGAATAATTTATAAGACCTGGTTACTAAAAAGTCCTTTGCAGGGACAGAGCCAAGATGGTGGAGTAGAAGCACAAACTTGGCATGAGCTCGCACTCCAATCACTTCCAATATATGTAAAAAAATGATTCTAAATAAATTTTAGAGCTACAGAACCCACAAAGAGACAGATAGAAACAAATATCCTGCTGAATGCAGCCTGATGGGCAAACATGAAGGGCCTATCACACCCAGCTGGGACCTACAAACAGTCCTGCATAAGCTGCACATTTCTGGGTGCTAGGACAACCCTGCCCAGTGTGGCCAGAGCAGACTTCAGGAGAGTTAATCAGCAACAGCTGTGGTGGTTCCCAGACTTCCCAAACCATAAATGCCAAAAACAAAGTAAAAGGTCACTGTGGAAGTCTGTTGGAATGGGGGGGGAGGAAGGGGGGAGGGACAGAAGAGTGTGGTCAGGCCCCTGCCCCCAGGGTGAAAAGCAGTGGAAGCGCCATGGATGGCCAACCACAGCTGCAGCCCTATGGCTGCTTCCAGAGCTCCTGGCATACAAATTTCTGGGGGACCAAGCAACCATTCAGAAGGTAATCACTCTTGCTTTAACCGGCTTGGATCTGGATTGCAGTTTTGGGTGGTGGTCCTGGGGTGTGTGGCCAGTAAGCCAGAGCTTGTGGGGGATGCAGAGAGGGCACCCTTCCAATAGCTCTGGCAGCTGCGAAAACCCCAGTGATTTGGTACAAAGCTTTCTCCATACTAGAAGCAGAGTTCTACAATGGGAAAGTGCTCAAAAGTCAAGTAATTGGCTGGCAAGATGAGTAAGCAGAGGAAGCACAAACATACTATAGAATCCTTTTTGGGGGACAAAAAGGATCAAGGCATGGAGTGGGAGAAAGACAGTATAGTCAGAATTCTTGCATCAGAAGCCTCCAAGAAAAATATGAATTGGTTACAGGCTATGGAGGAGCTCAAGAAAGATTTTGAAAATCAATTAAGAGAAGTGGAGGAAAAATTGGGAAGAAAAATAAGAATGATGTAAGAAAATCATTAAAAGCGAATCAACAGCGTATGAAAGGAGACCCAAAAATACACTGAAGAAAATAACACCTTAAAAAATAGACTAACTCAAGTGACAAAAGAGGCCCAAAAAGCCAGTGAGAAGAATCACTGAAAAAAGCTGAATTTTCCAGATGGAAAAGGAATTTCAAAAACTCACTAAAGAGAATAATTCCTTCAAAATTAAATTGGAGCAATTGGAAGCAAATGACTTTATGGGAAATTAAGATACTATAAAACAGATCCAAACAAATGAACAAATAGAAGGCAATGTGAAATATCTCATTGGAAAAACCGCTGACCTGGAAAATAGATCCAGGAGAGATCATTTAAAAATTATTGGACTACTTGAAAGCCATGATCAAAAAAAGAGCCTAGACACCATCTTTCAAGAAATTGTCAAGCAAAATTGTTCTGATATTCTAGAACCAGAGGGCAAAATAAAAATTGAAAGAATTCACTGATTGCCTCTTGAAAAAGATCCCAAAAAGAAGACTCCTAGGAATATCATAGCCAAATTCCAGAGTTCCCAGGTGAAGGAGAAAATACTGCAAGAAGTCAGGAAGAGACAATTTGAGTATTGTGGAAAAACAATCAGAATAACACAAGCCCTAGCAGCTTCTATATTAAGGAACTGAAGGGCTTGTGATATTCTGGAGGTCAAAGGAGCTAGGACTAAAACCAAGAATCACCTACCAGCAAAACTGACTATAATGCTTCAGGGGAAAATATGGTCATTCAATGAAATAGAGAACTTTAAAGTATTCTTGACAAAAAACCAGAGCTGAACAGAAAATTTGACTTTCAAATACAAGAAGCAAGAGAAGCATGAGAAGGTAAAAAGGAAAAAGAAATCATAAGGAACTTATTAAGTTGAATTATTTACATTCCTATATGGAAAATCAATAATGGTAACTCATTAGATTTTTCTCAATATGAGGATAATTGAAGGGAATAGATATGTGTATATACATATATGTATACATATATATGTATGTATGTATAAGAGGGTATATAAGTATATAAATATATATGTGAATGTAGGTATATGTATGTTCATGTATACATAGAGGGCACAGGATGAGTTGAATATGAAGGGATGATATCTAAAATAATAAAATTAAGAGGTGGGAGAGGAATCTATTGAGAGATGGCGAAAGGGAGAGATAGGTTAGGGTAAATTATCTCACATAAAAGAGGTAAGAGCAAACTGTTACAATTGGAGGGGAAGAGCAGAAAAGTGAAAGGGAATGGATCAACCCTACCCACATTGAATTTGGCTTAAGGAGGGAATAACATACACTCAATTGGGTATCTTACCCTATACGAAATTGGGGGGAAGGGAATAAGAGGGGGTGATAGACAGGACGGCATATTGGGGGAGAGGATAGTTATATGCAAATACTTTTGACAAGGTGTAGCAGCAAGCATGCCAGGGTCCCCAGGGTGGCTGCCAACACAGGTTCTTGGATCTGCTTTGTTAAAGGAAAGCAGCTCAAAATGGGTTAACAAGCTTACTTTAATCGTTTACTTATATATCCTTTACTTAGTTCAAGGGAAAAAGGTCAGCACCCCGAACTTCAGAATATACAGACAGAATTATCAAGACAGAGAAATAGATCAAGCATACAGTTTTCCAAACTGTCCAACCATTACATCCATACCAAATCAACATCTGGGTTTTTCAAAGCCCGGGGGCTCTCAACAATGGCTTCCCAGAGTCTCATCTGATCAAATCACAGAACACTTCTCAAAGTGAGCCCCAAAACAAAGCCGCAAGTCAGGGTTTATATAGCCTTCTCCTGGCTCAGAGAATGTAACAACCTTCTGGACCAACTGGCCAATCAAAAGTATCTACTGAAAAACAAGCCTCCCACCCCAGGCTCCAGGTCCACTTTAGCCTAGGGGCAGGGAAGAGCCTAAAAATTTACATTCCCATTACACAAGCGACAAGGTCAAAGTAGAAAATAGGATAAGTGGAGGGCAGGATAGGATGGAGGGAAATATAGTTAGTCATTCACAGTATATCTAGTATAGATACATTTTGCATAACTACGCATGTACAACCTATATTGAATTGCTTATCTTTGTAGTGGGGGTGGGTGAGGAGGGAAGAAGGGAAAATATCTAGAACTCAAAGTTTTAAAAACAAATGTTTAAAAAATTGTTTTTTGGGGCGGCCAGGTAGCACAGCGAGTAAGAGCTCTGGTTCCAGTGTTGAGAAGACCTGGAGATCGAATCCCGGACTCAGACACTTAGCACCCACCCAGAAACACCTGGCCGTGTAACCTTGAGCAAGTTACTTAACCCCAATTGCTTAGGGGCGGCCAGGTGGCTCAGCAAGTAGGAGCACTGGTTCCAGTGTTGGGACGACCTGGAGATCGAATCCCGGGCTCAGACACTCAGCACCACACCCAGAAATAACTGGCCGTGTAACCTTGAGCAAGTTACTTAACCCCAATTGCTTTTAAAAAAAAAATTGTTTTTTACATGCAACTGGGAAATATATACAGGCACTGGGGTATAAAATCCATCTTGCCCTACTAGAAAGTTAGGGGGGTGATGGGGGAGGATATAAGAGAGAACATATTGGGGTAAGTGGTATTTAGTAGACTTGTTGTTTTGGGGTGGGGTAGGGAAAAGATGGGGAGAAAAAACTAACTCAAAATCTTGTGGAAATGAATGTTGAAAACTAAAAATAAATAAATAAAATTTAAAAAAAAAAGAAAGTCCTTTGCTCCATTTGTAGGGTACTCATGAAGTTCCCTTTAGGTGTAGCCTTTGGGGCAGGGCAACTGTGAGGTTATGGGGGAAATGAAGTGTGTTCTGTTTTGAACCTGTTGAGTTTGGGATGCCTATGGAATATTCAGTTGTATATGTCTAACGTAGTTATAATGCACAACTAGAAATCCAGAGAGAGATTAAAGCTACATATATAGATTTGAAAATGATTTTCATAGATAAGACTATTGAATGTATAAGACCTCATGTTATTGCCAACATAGGAAGTATATATAGATAAAAGAGTGCCCAGACCAGAGCTTTAGTAAGGGAAGGACCTATTATATAAGAAAAGGTTGAAGATGGTGTAGAGAAGGAATGACTGAAGGGGAAAGCTCCCAAAGGAGATGAGAAAGGTCACAAGGGTATGTTCTCTCAAAACATGAGATAAAGAAGAGAGGAAATATTTAGGGGATTTTGGCATAGAGCTAAGGAAATAAAGGAGCTCATGACTTTCTTAGGAAAACATTAAGAGGTAGGATCATCTACTTAAACAGAAGGAATTGAGGGAAGTATGAGGGATTTAAGAAAAGAAGAAAAAGTTTGGAACCTCCATTTTTGGGAATGTGATAGCTAAAAATTAAAAGAAATGCCATGCGGTTATATCACAATAATTTGTGTCAGATTTAGCCATTTCTGTGATATCTCTGTGTTGTGTTTGACAGTATAGGAGTAGGAGAATTCAAGACAGGTAACACCCTTTTTTTTGGTATTTTTAAAATTTTTAACTTAAATACAAAGGAAAGAAAGAAACAAACTTAAATACAAAATGAGAAAAGAAAAAAAAATTCCATGTTCACAGCAGAACATGAGAGGACTCAAAATAGAAAGCAAATGTCCATTTCAATAAAATCTGTATAATAAATACTACACATTGTGTTCAGAGCTCTCCATCCTCCTTGTAGGTTTTATTTTGCTCTCTCCTATGCACATTTTGCCTTGTTCTTTCCCCCCTTCCTCCCCAAGAAGGCTTAGATGATGTTATTATATTAATATTATTATATTAAGTGTGGACATATATGGTAATATATTATATTATCTCATTTATGTCTATATTAACATATACAATATATATACAATATATAATATGTAAGGTATAAGGTATACATACATATATTCATATATATACAATCATAGACATACATGTAGACATACATTGATTCATATGCATCTTTGTTAGACTGTACTATACTTGTTTATGCTTTGTTTGATAACATCTTCCTTCCTAAGTCCAAGTCTTTCCATATTTTTCTAAATCAACCAACTCAGCATTACTTATACCACAGCAATATTTTAGCCTTATATTGTCAAGTTATTTTATATAGTCTAAAACAGTATTGATTAATATGCGTGACACATGGTATACTTTTTCTATTTTTGCCTTTTGATTTAATCTATTTTAGTTTTAACTTGATCAGAGATCATGATTACTACCCCTGGTTTTTCCCCACTTATAGATTCTACTTCTGATCTTCATTTTATGTTTGCGTGTATCTCTCCTTTCCTGTCCCTCCTGACTCCTCTACTTTACTTCTACCTACTACCTTGCTGTCCTCTTACTTAACCTACCCCTCCACCCAAAGATCCCTTCCTTATACTTTCCCCCCACCTGTCCCTTTAGCCTGTTATTTCATTCTGAATTTAGATGACTTTTATGCCCATATATATATACATACATATATATATATGTATGTATGTATGTATTTTTCCCTCTTTAACCCCTTGCTGATGAGAGTAGGGTTCCATAAGTATCAGCCCCCTTCCACCATTTAATTCCTCTGTGTCACTTCTTCCTCTCATACCTCATTTGTATAAGATAATTACTTTTTTTACCTTTTCCTAGGCAGTTTACTTTTTAGTATCACATCATACTATAATCTATCCCAATCTTTCTTTCAAACTACCCAATTACTAATAACAATCTTAGACATATTATTTTCATTTCCTCATATAAAGAGTAAACATCTGTCCTTGATGAGTCTCTTTTAAGTAGTCTTTAATGTTTGTCTTTTATTTCTCTTGGATCTTATATGTCAAATTTTCTGTTGGTTTCAGTTCTTTTTGCAAAAAAATCCTGTAAATCTGGCAATTCTGTGAATGTCCATTTTTTTCATTCAGGATTTTGTTTAACTTTCCTGGGTATGATGTCTCCCTCTGCAACCCCAGTTCTTTTGCTCTTCAATATATAGTATTCCAAGACCTGCATTTTTAGTGTGTCCACTGATAGGTCTTCTATGATTCTAATTGTAGCATCACCATATTTTAGTTTATTTTTTTTTGTTACTCATAATATTTTCTCTTTGAGCTGGGGGTTTTAGAATTGAGCTATGATATCTTGTAGATTTTCCTCATAGAATATATTTCAAGTGGTGATTGGTAGATTTTTTCTCTTTCTACTTTGCGCTCTTGTTATAACACTTGAGAACAATTTTCTTGTATTATTATATCAAGATTCTTTTTTATCATTGCTTTCAGGCCTGATTATTTTTATGTTTTCTCTTCTTGGTATGTTCTACAGATCAGTTTTTTTTCTAATAAGTTGTTTCACTTTATTTTCTATTTTTTCATTCTTTATATTTTGTTTCATTATTTCTTGGTCTCTTATAATTTCACTGGATTCTCCTTGCCCAATTTTAATTTTTAAGGAGTTGTTTTCTTCCTTAAGATTCTGGATCTCCTTTTCTAGTTGGTTGACTTATCTTTTACATAATCTTCTTGTTTTTCTTGCATTGGTTTTATTTATTTTTTAATTTTTCCTCAATCTCATTTGATATTTAAAGTCTTTTTAAAGTTCTTCTATGAAATCCTTTTTGGGCAAGTGACTATTTGATGTTAACCTTTGGGGTAGGAGAAGCTTTTTTTTTGCTTCAATATCGTCTTTTGAAGATAAACCTGAGCCTTCCCTATACCCACAGTAACTTTCTGTGGCTCGGTTCTTTCTCCTTTGCCTCCTCTTGTTTTTTTTTAATTTACAGCAGCTTGTAATTGTAATCACCTCTATTCTTGCACTATGAGGAATGCTGGCTGTGGCTTCTGATTTTCCTTCAGTTCTCTAGTCTGGAACTGTAACCAATAACTCCAACCTCCTGTAAATGCCTACAGCCAGTATTATTCTCACCCCACTGCTTATGCACTCACTGAGCATGTGCTGGTTTCTTCTCACCCAGGGCAGCACAGCTGGGTCTGGCATCCCTTATTAGCAGAGGTTCCTTCAGTCTTCCCCTGTTCAGTTATCCAACTCCCCACATTATTTGGGAGGTGAGAATTCCTGTGGCTGGCACTGACACTACCTCTGACCCAGCTAGCCCCAGGGCTTCCTGCTTGCAGTTTCAGCAGAACTAGACTGGAGGTGTTTACAATTCACAGGGACCAAACCTTCGATCTTCTCCACTTGTCCCAGGAGGACCACTATTCTGCCCAATCTCTTGTTTATTTTTACTACTCTGCCTTTGTCCTGAGGTGCTATTTTTTCTTATTTGTAGAGGGGAAATCTGAAGAGCTTGGAATTTTCTGACCTATTTCACCACCCTCCCAGAATCCTCTCCCTACTCTTGACTTAGGTTTGAAGCATGTTATAAATGGTTTTAGAACCCCCAAGTCATGGCTGTATGATGGTCTATATGTGAACTACTCTGGAGTCAAGATGGCACATAGAAGGTGAGGCCAGAGAAGGAGTGGTAAATTAAGAGAATAGAGAAGAATGGGGGGGGGCTTGGTGGTTGTTGTGTGAGTGAATGAGAGATTTTAAAGGAGTGAGGCAGAGGGCAAGATGGAAGAACCAGAGATAATGATCAAGCATGTGAAATATCAGAGTTCAGTATCATAGAGATGGTACAGTTAGGCATGGCAGTGAGGTATAAGTTTTGGTATATGATTGTGATGGAATAATATTGTGCTATAAGGAATGATAAAGGGGATTGTTTCAGAAAAACCTGGGAAGATGTATATGAACCTATACAAAATTAAGTGAGCACAGCTAGGACAACATTGTGTACAGTAACAGCCATATTGTTATGATGATCAGCTGTGAAAGAGGTAGCTGTTTTAATCAATACAGTGATTCAAAACAATTGCAGAGGACTCAGGATGAAAAATCCTATCTACTTCTAGAGAGAGAACTGATGATCTCTGGGTATAGATTGTAGCATACTTTTTTCACTTTATTTTTCTTGCTTTTTTCCAACATGGCTAATATGGAAATATGTTTTTCATGACTTCACATAATTAATTGATATCTTATTACTTACCTTCTGAAGGGGTGGGGGAGGGACTGGAAGGAGAAAATTTGGAACTAAAATTATTAACGAATATTAAAATTAAATGGATGGAAGAGGTATAAGGGCGGCTAATATAGAATGAAGGTGGAGGTCATGGGAGTGGATTGTGAATGAACTGGAAGACCAGAGAATATTGATGTGTGCATTGAAATGTCCAACTATGGGAGTAAAGGTAGTGGTGAGGAGGAGGACTCGCCATCGGCTACAGACCTCCTTAGTCAAAGAAGGAAGAGTGTCTTAGATATAAGGCTATATATAACTATAGCTCTGTGTGTGTGTGTGTGTGTGTGTGTGTGTGTGTGGAGAGAGAGAGAGAGAGAGAGAGAGAGAGAGAGAGAGAGAGAGAGAGAGAGAGAGAGAGAGAGAGAGATACTGTGAACCTCAAAGGAAGAATCATTGTAATGTTGGTAGAGGGAGGATCTAGAAGTGTTCATGAAACCTGTGTATGCTTGATTCCTTTTCCTCTGCTTAATGTGTCAGGGATCATGAGAGAAAGACAGATCTGAACTGTACAGAAAAGGGCAGCTAGGGACAGTGTTTTATGAAGAGAGGCTAATTTCTGTGAACAACAGAGGATGGAAAGAGTACAAAGTAAAAATATTTAGCCTGTCACCAATAACCCAGAAGTTCAAAATTCCAGAGGATAAGTGTGAACTTGGTTATGGAAGGGTTATGCTGAAGATAAGGATGGGGTTGTAGAGAGAGATAGTGAGAAGAATTTTCACCTCAGCAGGTGATGAATCCTTCCTCAATTACAAGAGTACAGGGAGCAGGAAATAGGTATTACTACAGGATAAGTAAATAACTAGTTAATAAAGGCTCCTACCCTCTGTAATCTAGTGATGACTGAGCACAGTGTCACTAGTGGGGTATTGCTTCCAGTTTCTTCCGCATTTCACTCCAAACACTGATCTGCTTAGGGGTATGGGAGGCAAGGTACTATGACTGGACATATGCGTTGGTATATATGTGGAGACTGGGTTCTCCAGGCTGGAGCAGACTTAAGGTGGCTGCCTGCCCTACAATGATGGAGAAGGAGGCAGATCCAAAGTTAGTATCACCACTCCCTCATGTTACCTTGGCTCCCTGTCATTGGCCCTAGGCCAGTATAATCCCTCTTGTTCTGAGACTCAGCTTGTCTGATATATATGGGTTTTTTTTCTTTTTTCTAGCATATCCACAGGATATTAAAATAAGGAAAATCTTAAATGAGATTTTATTTTGAGAAATTAGAATATAAGCTCCTTGAGAGCAGAGAGTGTGTTTTTTTCCTTTGTTTCCCTCTTGCTTAGCAAAGTTCATGGCACATAGTGATAAGCAATTAATGCTTGTTGACTTTTAACTGAAAAAAATGACTAAATCATAAGAGAATCAATTCTTTATAAATGTGTTATAATCAGGCATATTTCACAAAGTTTTTAAAGATTGTTGCTTGAATAAATTAATTTTACCTTGGGCTTTGGAAATACCTAAAACTGTGTCAGGGTAAAGTAGAAAGGGGATGGGATCTGGAGTCGGAGGACCCGGCTAGGTCCCTTGGTGCTTGACCAAGTCACTTAAAGTCTCTGAGACTCATTTCCACCATCACAACCTGAGGAAAATGAGAGGAGTTGGGCTGAAGGTCTAAGTTTTCTCCACGTTTAAGTATATTTTTCTACCCGTGTTTCCCCGATAATAAGACACTGTCTTATTAATTTTTTTGGACAGAAAAACACCAGAGGGCTTATTTTCAGGAGAGGGCTTATTTTAATGAACATTGACAGCAATTTTAATAAACAGGTAAATGTGAACAAAAAAATGTACCTTTATTCAATAATGATCATGTCATCTTCTTCAACAACATCATCATAAGTGTCCATACCCTGAATTCCGTCCTGGATGTCTTGCGCCTCCATTTCCTTCAGAAGAAGTGGACCCAATCTGTCATGTCCAGCAATATAGCTCTCTTTAAATGAATATGTCTTGTCCAGGTAACCTGCTCGTAGTGCAGCTCGGAGCGCGGCGTGCGTTTCACCCGGGGGGGGGGGGGATGGTGCATACAGAGGGTACTGTAATGTAGCGTGTAGCACAGGGGATCACCTTCACTACAGTAGCAATCTCAATAGGGCTTATTTTCGGGGGAGGGCTTATTTTAGAGGAATCTTACACAGTAAGCAGAGGGCTTATTTTCGGGATAGGTCTTATTATCGGGGAAACACGGTATGTCTTTTTAAGGTTCAGTTAATAAGAAAAGAGAGTCATATTTGGAAATTAAGTGCTAAGCAGGGAGAACTAGAAAGGACCCAGAGTGGCTATACTCAGGTGATACCAAGAGCCATTCGAAAGTGATAAATGTGTATTATATAAAATGTTTATTATATAATATATAAAATGTGTATTATATAATAATCAAATGGCATAATTTTTATCATTTAAATTAGAGAATATTTTCTCAGTGCTACATGACCAGTCTATAAGATGTATTCTTATAATTGTCTGAAGATTTTAGCTCTTTCATTTTAGGAGCTCTTTAGTAAAGGGAGGTCATGTGCACTGTATAATAATAGTCATATCAAATGTGCTGCTAGCTGTGAATATGACAGAAGAGGGATTACATGGAAATAGACGCACAAATTGTAACTGATCCTAATGAGACACCTCTATTTTTATTCTGCCAATGTTTTCAATTCAGAATTAATCATTTTGTCAAATGATTTCCTTCTTAAAAACTCAGTCTATGCTTCTCATATTTTCCCCCTGATCATTCATCAATCCCTTCTTATCAGATCACTGATTTTAGAAGAAACCAGGACAAAGTTGCATATATTATGCACACTAAATTTTGCTATCATGACAGAGTATGCTGAATGAAATATATTTGCAAAAATCTGGAATCTTATCCATGCTAGTGTTCCCCTGCACCAGAGCATATCAAGATCCATCTACTCCTCCTGTGAAATTCTTGGGCATGAGGGCCTTTCTCTAGATTTTTTTTGCCTTTTTTTTGGGGGGGGGGGTGTTAAGTGACTTGCCCAAGGTCACATGGCTAGTTTTTGTGTTAAGTGTCTGAGGCTGGATTTGAACTCAGGTCCTCCTGACTCCAGGGCCAGTGCTCTATTCACTGCACCACCTAGTTGCCCCTCTGTGGCCTTAGTATTCTGATGTATACTGATGTACAGCATTCAGGCTGTTTCTTATTTCTCTCACTCTAGCTACATGACCAAACTGCTTTTTCAGTCATACAGTTCCATCCTGCATACAGGTTACTTAAAAACTTTGTGTGTCCCTCCATTGCCCTTTAGACAACCCACACTTTTAATTCTTCAAAGATTATGGTATCACATGATTCACAGCTGTAGAGCATCACCTTGGGAGTATTATTATTAGAGAAATTGGCTTTTTGTTGGGGACAGAGGAAGAGTCAGGGAATAGCTTCACATCATTGAAAGGGCAGCAAATCCAACCCAATCTCTTCCTCCTATTCAGCTCTGGTCCCAGTTCATTATCTGTTTTCATTGTCTATGGCAGATGAATATATTGAGAGACTATTCCGATGGTCTGCATGAAGTAATCTGGATAGCACACAGTTGTCATCCCTCTTTTGAATGGCAATCAGTCTCATTGCACATGTTCTGCCAGCACAGAGCACTATGTAATCAGGATCATGACACCTACCAACAGGGACATTCAGAGGACCTCCCCATATATGGGGAATTCTTCTTCCATGTGGATTTCACAGAGGTCATCATGCATAATAACACAAGTGAATGCGTTTGGTATTTTACCTTATCTGTGGTAAGCATATGTCTTTATGTTTTACTACTCACTTACCATAGATAATCATACAATAGTTATCTCTGTGTCCCCCTGGTTCCATCTATCAATACATTTTTGTGATATTAACGTATACATGAGAGAGGGCTTGTTAGACGAGAACCTTTAATGTTGTAGCTTATTCCACTGATTCTTTTTTAATATTAAATACAGCAAGATCTTATATTCTCTATATCTCTTAGTTATGTAGCTATAAAGAGGTTCACTTTTTTGGTACTGAATTTGTGCTTTCATTAAAATGGGAATGAGAAATGAGAAAATGAGAAAATTCAATTTTTCTATGAGAAAACTCCCTTTTAATACAAGTTGGCACCTTCTATGTAATTTATATTTTTTTTTGAGAGTTGCCTAGGGACACTATGAAACAGAGTTGCTGGGGTCACACAGCTAGCATGTATCATATATGAGCCTTGTTTTCTTTATTCTACTACGTGGAATCCCAGGTTTTCTTTATTCCCCTAGGCCACACAGCTCCTAAAGATGGTTTACTGTGGAAAATTGTTTATGAAAACTTTTGCTTTCTTTTTAAATTTTTCATTAAATGTACCCCTGATCAAGGTACAAGATCAAAGATCTTGATGGCAAGTCCTTCAAACAGTATTTATTTCAACCATACTACACCACTCGCTAATACTCAAACTCAGTGGTTTGTCTCCTACTGCCATGCATCTTATAGGCCATCAACCATGCTTATGGAGCAGTGGGTGGAGTGTTGAATTTGCAGTCAGGAGGGAGCAGATTTCATTTCTGCCTTAGACATTTACTATCTGTATGATCCTAGAGGCAAGTTACTTAACTACTCAGCCTCTGTCCTCATCTGTGAAAATGGATATAATAATCTTTATGTCAGAGTTACTGTGAAAATCAAATGAGATAATATTTGTAAATTGCTTTGTAAAACTTAAAATTCTACATGTTCCAAAATCCTTTTCCTTATTAAAAGCTTAGCTCAGATCCACCCTTTTCTATGAAGTCTTCCCTTGTGTCCTTTATTTGGAAGTGTTTTCTCCCCCCTCAGATGTTCCTAACATTACCTAACTTGCATTATACTTTTCTTCAAGTCATAGTCTGCCTTCCCAGACCAATATAATGTAATCCTCTTAAGTCTCACTTTCTGGCAATAGTTCTTTTATTTTCCAGTGTTGTCTGACTCCATTTCCTAGTGACTCTGACTTCCAAATGGGTTGATCCCATTTGGAGAAAAAAATGAAGTGATTTGCCATTTCCTTCCCCAGCTCATTATACAGATGAGGAAACTGAGGCAAACAGGGTTAAGCACCTTGCACAGGTTCACACAGATAGTATCTGAAGGGAGATTTGAGTTCAGGAAGATGAGTCTTCTTGTCTCCAGGTCTAGCATTCTATCTACTATGCCACCTAGCTTGCAATATAATAGGTACTTAATAATTGTTTATGAAATTGCATGTTCATTGAATTGATGAATCCATAAACCAATCTAACAAATATGTCACTGAAATGCTAAGTTGGTGTATAAGTTAGTAGTTACTAATGTCTACTCAATTGATTTTGAGTCATTAGTTGTAAAACTTCTTTGGAATTCTTTACTTCCTTGGAAGACAAAGCCCAAGTAACTTTAATATTATATTACCTCCAAAATAATTTTTTCTGTATGTGTTTGGTCAGGATCATCTACTCTCTTGGACATTATTAAGTTCTATTTACACCTCCTCATATAGCACATAATGTACAGAGATGTTAGATTATAAATGTTGTAAGACAATTCCTTTGTAATTGATGCTGAGACTAGCTAACTATAGGCTAGCTGGGTGGTTCAATGGATAGTGTGCAAGGTCTGCTTTGTGAGTTCATATCTGACCTCAGACACTTACTAGTTTTGTGACCCTGGTCAAGTCACCTCGCCCTGTTTGCCTCAGTTTCTCATCTCTAAAATAAACTAAAGAAAGAAATGGCAAACCTGTCCAGTATCTATAACAAGAAAACCCCAAGAGTTCCATAGAAAGGACTAAAATGATTTGACAACAACAACTAGATAACTGTAGAAATTGTGGTAAATCAGTCCTGTCAGAGTTGTAAGCTCATTCTCATTTCTACTGCTTCTTATTATTTTATGAATCAATGCTATTTATAATCTTCTTTTATTCTTATGCTTTGGAAATTATTTTATACTATGAACTGGCATTATCCTTGGTTGTTGTATTTCTCTGCTTTCCAAGGAGAGCAGATGTTTGCTTCCTGAGGTAGACTCTTACACTGGTTGTGGGGATAGTTTAATATCTTTAAGAAATGGTTTTACTCGGAGCAAGCATCTTGTCTTTTATCTATTTTTCATTTTTCAGAGTCAACAGCCTGTTTAAATTGATTGGGTTAGAAGTGTTTTAATTGTAGAGAGTGTTGTTTCATCTTTACCTTTTCTTCTAATTTAGTGTTAGGTTGACCTATGCTTCTAAATATTAAGTGATCTTAGTACACAGACAAAAAGTGGATTCTGAAATGTCTCCCACAGCAGAAATCAGCTGTTTCTTTATGATTAATTTTGGTGGGGGATATGAGTATGGGTGTAGATGTGTGTGGGGGGGGTGGTCATCACTGAGGGCCCACCACATGCAGAAGCTATTTGATCTCTTGTTTCATGATGTACAAGCATGAGGATTCTGAAAAGTCTGCAAGTCTTTTTCCTTTCTTATTTCCTAATGCCAACCTCAGTTTCCCACCATTCTTTCATGTACCAGAACTTTGATTCTAAGGCACTAAATATCATGGCATATGTTCATTTACTTTCAGGATTTTATCAATTTCTTTCTAGAACATCTAGGTTACTCTATTATCTGTAGTAGAGATTGATTCATTGGGGTCTTAGTGATTCTGTTCATCAGGAACAACGTGAAGTGAAATGATTGCATATTCTGTGCAGTTGTTTCTCATAACCTTTGGGTATACAATGGAATCAACCTTGTCTCTCTAAGGAATGCTTGTGAGATTTCTTTCTATGTAGACTCAACTTTTTAAGAATTTCTTCCATTTTAATTTATAGAGTGAATATCATTATTTATATAGCTTTGTTATTCCAGTTATGCATACCCACATAAATATGTGTGTATGTATATGAATAAAGAGAGGGATGGGAAGAGGGGAAGAGAGAGGAGAAGAGGGAGAAGGAGAAGGGATGATTCTACAAAATTCATTATACAGTATTTCTCCTGAAGTCCTTGTCTCCCTCCTCCTCAAGGCCTCTTTTTCTCTTTCTCTTCATTTTCTTTTTCCTCAAATTCTTATCTTCCTTCTTCCTGAATATTACCTCCACTCAAATCTTTTCTCTTCCTCCTCAAATTCTTTCCAAATGTCCTTTCTGAAATTAAATCCCTGGATTTCAGAATTCCTACACCTAGGAGTTTTGCTCTTCATTTCTCTCTACCTTTATTATCATTTGCTTCTTTTTCTTCAACTCACGTTCTCCTCCTTTTTCTCTTCCCCTTCAAGTATTCTAAAAGAAATTCTAAACAAAACCATAGTCTGTCTAGAGAGGCTGACTCTTAACTAGAACTTCAGTGCCAAAGAGAAAATCTTCACAAGCAGTCAAGGATAAAAAATTAATACATTTTTTTAAGCAATAAGGATTAAGTAACTTGCTTAAGGTTACACGGCCAGGTGTTTCTGGGTGGGTGCTAGGAATCAGAGCCTGGATTTGATCCCCAGGTCATCCCGACACTGGAGCTGGTACTCCTACTCGCTGAGCCACCTGGCTGCCCCTGAGCAATTGGGGTTAAGTAACTTGCTCAAGGTTACATGGCCAGGTGTTTCTGGGTGGGTGCTAAGTGTCTGAGCCCGGATTCGATCCCCTGGTCATCCCTACACTAGGGCTGGTGCGCTTACTCGCTTTGCTACCCGACCGCCCCCAAAATTAATATTTTAGAACACCACTACAAATTGTAGAATATCATTCACTAAGGATGAGAAATGAAAGAAAAAGTTGAAATGTGATACACCAAAAATTAAGGACAGTTAACTTGTCTCCAAAATTGCAGTGGCCAAAGAATTATTACCCAGTAGGCAACTTTCTGGTGGTCATCTTCTATGTTCTTCTGTAGGCCAAGCCTCAAACAGCAGACATTTTCTGTCAGTGATATCAAATTCAGAGCCTTTCCAGATTTCTATAACCTGTCAGAACTTGTGCTTTGAGGAGTCAAGGGTCATTTCCATGCAACCTTCAGGAGTATTATAAGTGAGGTGGATTTTGATATTCTTTTTTAGATAATATTTTTTCAGGATCCATGGCCATAACAATATCTATTTGTCAGGCTCATGACTCGTAAACATCTCCACCATGATTGCACAGCATTATATAGTGATAAATAATATAAACATTTGTGCTTAAAATTATAAATGTCCACTGTGACTGTGCAGTGAGATATAACAGTAAAATAATGTAAACTTGTGAAGCTGTTGTTGAAAAATATGCCTTCTCCTTCTGTTGCCCTATAAAGCAAGTGGGTACTGGTCAGTGGGTGAGGAACCCATAGGGGAATATGAGAATGTAATGTTGTGTGTGCCTTGATCGGCCCCCATCAAGGCTCAGGAAGAACCAATAGGGAATAGGGTAGAGGAATGCATGTACCTGCCTCAACCAGCTCCCAATGAGGTTTAAGTGGAACCCATAGGAATATGACAGTGTAATGCTGTGTGTGCCTTGATCAGCCCCCATCAAGGCTTGGAGGGAATCTGTGTTTGCCTCAACTGGCTCCCACTGAGACTTAAGGGGAACCCATATGGGAATATGTCTGTATAATGCTTTGTGTGCCTTGATCAACTACCATAAAAGCTTAAGAGGAACCCATAGGTATTTGTGATTTGGGTAATGCATAGAGGAATGCATGTACCTGCCTCAACTGGCTTCCACTGAGGCTTAAGGGGATTTAAGGGAGTGCATAAGCTGGAATGTTGTGCCTGTCTTGATTAACTCCCATTGAGAAGCAAGGGTAGTTGTCCCCCCCTTCTTGTTGGCCCCTTCAAGAAGAGTTATTAGGGAATGCTATATGAGTTGGTTTTCCCATATCAGCCAATCCTTTGAGAAGACTAGTCTGAATAAAGTAAGATTATTAACCCCTCTGAAGCTGTCTTCCTATCCTTCCTGTCTGACCAGATCAAGAACGAACATGTTAGACACGTGTAAAGCCATGCACGAACAGCTTTCCAGAGGACTGCTTCTGTGAACAGCTTTCAAGGTTCTTATGACATAATATAGTGAACTCTATTTATTCAATACCAAATCAGAGCAAAACACTCACAGAAAATTAAGATACACCATTCACAATGTTACAACTTGTCACAGAAAATCAAAATACTGCATTCACCATGTCACAACTCAACAATTCATCACTAAGATGGCCACATAGTTTTCACCAAAGTGGTCACATAGTTTTCAACAAAGTACATTCATTTAATCAATCACAAAATCCTTAATTCAATCACAAAGTACAAAAGTCAAAGTTCTTCACCCCTAGGTCACAGTAAATCATAATCTTCTCGGTCAGTACACAGTATCCAAGTAGTCTTCTTTCAGCTTGACTCAAGGCTGACTCTCAGCTTCCATGGTTCCTCTTCCATGGTCCCACCTCCAACTATCACCTAGGTTCAAAGGCAGGCAGCTCCCAGTTCCTCGTCCAGCTCCTTGTCTAGTTCTTTGTCCAGTTTCCATTCCATATTGAAGTTCACAGTGTCCAGTCCACCTCAAGTCCTTCACAGTTCCTGTTTCTGGAAAGACAAAGCTTGACAGAGCCACAATAACATTCATACACATTGCTGGCACCATCATAAATTCACTGTCTGGCTGTGAAATCAACTCAGACCCACCAACAAGAGAACTCAACACAAATCATCAACATAGGAATCAACACAGACCCACAAACAAGGTCCAAGAGGTCAGCACAAATCATCAGTAAAGTCCCAGGACCTCCAAAACCCTCCTCCAGGACTTCTGTAAACATACAACCAGAAAATCCTCTTCCAGGGCTTCTAGTAAGGTCCCAGGGATTCTGTGCAAAGTATCACAAACAAGCATCAACACAGAGCAGACAAACAGAGTTCCAGGATACCACAAGATACCACCTTCTTGACTTTGTGACCACAAGAGTCCTCTTCTCAGTTCTACTGTGTCTAGCCTGGGCCTCTCCTTATATATGGTCATTAGCTCCTCCCCTTCCTGTTGTGGGAGTTCATGAGTTCTAGGGTTCACAAGTTTTGGGGTACACAGGTTCTGTTTCTTATCAGACTTGATACAAGGCTCAAAAGAAACTTGAACTGAAGTAAGATATTAATTCACTAGCTGAAACAAGATGTGAACTACATATGTGCTTGATGGACTCAACGCTGGACTCCAAGAACTCCACTGCCTCCCATGTGTTATTTGTGAAACAAGTCCAAATAGGAATTCTCTGAAGATTGTATGGAAAATGTACAGAGAGTATGGATAATATGTGCATAGCTTTTTCCACTCAAACCCTCTAATATCCAAACTGGGAATCTCTCTTAAAGATTGAAGGAAACAGTTTGAAGGTGACTAATTTAGACATAGGTGTGTGGTGCAAAGTAAAGCCTAAAGACATACAAGAATGTTTTGGCCAAGTCTGTGGATGACAAATTCTTGAATGGAGAAGTGATGTGATATACTAGAAAGAACTCTAAACTCGGAGTCAGAAAACCTGAGTTCAAGTTTCAAGTTTAACATCTACTAACTTCATGAGGTTATCATCCTCTTCTCCACCATCCCCCTCCATTCCCGTCCACTTTTCTTCTGGTATGCAAGGCTTGGTGAGCTTTCACCTAATCTTGTCTGCAACCAGGTCTCTTTGTCACTTCCCAGCCATCTCCGCACCATGCTGCCTTTAATCAGGCCACTGACATCTTTGTTATACTACCACAAACTTGGAGTCCACCTTTTAGAAGTGAGTTTTTGTCTTATCTTGTTGGAGTGGAAGCCTCCATGGCACTTCCCAGCTAGCTCTTTACTCTATATAAGTTCCTTGAGGGCAGGAACAGTCAAATAATTTGTAATTGTGTCTCCAACACTTAACTGCAATGCCTGACACAGAGTAAGAATTTAAGAAAAGGTCTCTTTCTGTCTTAAACTTTGTCTGTCTGTAGCTCTCCATCTATCTCATCATCTAGACTTTAGTTGAATGACTTAAATTTTATCTGAATAATTTACTGTTCTGAGTTGTGCTGAGGTGAGTGGTACAGTGCCAAACCAGGAAGCTGTTCTTTCCTCTTTTCCATGGTATTTCAAATTCTACTTTATTAACCCCTTAAAGCATGCCTTTTTCCTTGCTTGTCTGGAGTCTCCATATTTCACCTTGCCATCCAGCAGCTTCATGTAATGATTTCTCAGAAATAATTATTATTAAAATGGCTGAGAGGAAGGAAATTGATAAACTGGACAACGTCTGCTCCTTCTGAGTAGAATGTGTAATCAAGGAATTAGACTTGTCCTTGTGGCCCACCATATCTTGAGAACAAGCAGGATGAAGACGACTATAGAGTTTAATTTTAATATATGTGACTAATAATAATAATAATAATCAGAACCCTAAATTGTTTCCATAAAATCAGAAATCCTCACTATTTGTCTTGCTTTTTTCCCTTAGGTCCAATCATATCTCACAAATATTAAGTAATTTGAAAAACCCTCACTATGGCAATATGATTATTCAAGTGAAAAATTAGCACTTTAAGGGACTTCCAAGCTCACTGTGAAATGTTTCTTATAACAATCTCCTCACCGTTAAATTGGATTCGCTTTCAAGTCAGTCTCCTTTCAGACAAAATTACCACATGTAATTAGCTTACACAGAGCCTTGCTCCAACCAAATTAGGCTGTCACTTCATATGCACAGTATATTCTAATGTGAAGGGTCAGAGACCATCATAATTACAACTCCCAAAGATTTCTCTAATGATAATAATACCCTTATCTTTAAAGGACTGAGGTTTAGGTTTATCTAATGACTAACAAACCTGCAAGACAGGAGAGGAAAATGTTGCTAAAAATTGGTGTCCCTAGGGTGAAGAGTTCCCCACCAAGGTCTCCTCCATTCCCTGACCTTCTTATATTCACATGAAGGACTTAGTCCAAAACAAGTAATTGCAGATTTGTTATTCTCATCCTTCTTGAGTCATAAATACCACTTACCAAATACAAGAGTTGACATATATCACAGGATTTTAGTCCAAGATTTTAGGTAGATATGTCTCTACCTCACCTGGAAATAATATTCCTGGTGCAGAAGGGATGGAGAAAAGCAAATTTTACATGTAATATTAAGTCAATAATACACCTAAGGATTATAAATGGTGGGAACAGCATAGATACAGAAAATTTTCTGACAGTTTCTGCTGAGTGTGGAAGGAGGGGTGTGGGCAATAGGCAAGGTCTGAGGACTGCAGACCTTTTTGTTTTATAATCAGTGAAGGCTAGGGGGGTATATTGGACACTTTCCTTGGGTACCCAGAGGTACCAATAAAGGAAGATAAAAATGAAGGCAAAAAAGAACAGAAAGTAATAGAGGTGACCTATTTGAGAGGGCTGGGGTTGGGGACATAATTAAAGTATATATTTGAAAGGATTCATTGGGGTTGAAGTACTTTTCAAGTCCTAATGGTAAGAATAATAGGGGAAAAACAAAATGACATTCTGAAGATTGAAATGAGATCATAGAATTATAAATCTGGAGTTGAAAGTTCATATAGTTCCCATAGTCTTCCTTCCTCATTTAATAGATAAGACATATGTGCTGAACAAAAGTCTACAGGATGTTTGATGTTTTCATCCTCATCCTCCACTGTGATTTATGGCTTAGGTGCTCCAGGCCATCCATCCTTTACTAACTGTCAATGGATGTTTAAGCTCATCATTGTGAGAACTCCCTCAAATGGTGCTGACAGTGAGCCACCCAGAATGTTCTTATACATGTTTTCTCAGAAGTGCTCCACAAGTGAGGGTGGAGACATGACTGTGGTTCTTCTCCTAGAGTTCTTGATGTGATGTAGATAGCAAGGCATGTGAACTATTCATTGGTCATCCCTCTCTCTGTATAATTCACTTTCTTTTCTGGTCATTTATCTCTTCTTTCATGCTGATTTTTTAGTTGGTCATCAGTAATATGCTACAAACTTTTATGTTTATTACGTAACTTTCTATTGCCTTTTGGGTAACCTACAATGTTGATTCCTTAGAGAGTCTAGTATTTTGGAGGCAGCAAGAGAAGATTCCTCCTCTCCTCTCCAAAGCCCCAGGGTAGTCTGAAACCCATAGAAAAGACCATAGAAGCCACAAGATGCAGCAACAATTAATCTAGGTGAGTTGGCTCTCAGACCTGGATACCCCAGATGCAGGTCCTTAGCCCTTTGTTCTAAGTTACCATAGAATAGAGGTTCATAACCTTGAGTCTATGAACTTGTTTCTTATATTTTGATAACTGCAAATCTGGCCTCAGACACTTAACATAAAAACTAGCTGTGTGACCTTGGGCAAGTCACTTAACACCAATGGCCCTCCAAAAAAAAAGCAAAAAAAAATATTTTCATAACTGCATTTGAAAATAAGTTGGTTTCCTTTGTAATGTTATTTGTTTTATTCTATGTACTCTAAAACATTCTGAGAAAGGAGTCCATAGACTTCACTAGAGTAGCAAAGGAGATGATGATGATGGTGATGATGATGATGATGGTGATGATGATGATGATTATGATGATGATGAGCATTATACAGTACCTGCTTTGTGACAGGCGGTGTACTAAGTGCTGTATAAGTATGATTACACTAGCTATTCATAACAATGCTGAGAGGACAGAAAAAGGTTAAGAACCCCTCTTTAGAGGACCCTAAATATCGAGTGCTCTGAACCTCAAAGATCTTGGGCAGGGTGTTAATCCCAAAAAGAACTCAGGGAACTCAAGTGGAGACCAAGAATGCCAGCCAGCCAATTCAAAAGTGTAGTTGGCAGCTACTGATATTTCCTTAATCTCCTATTTTGGGTAAACAAATGTTCTGCTGCCTCACCCACCCCAGTCCCTACCCCCAAGTATTTGGAATCATCTCTTCTTTTTTTTTTTTTTTTGCTTTTTGGAGGGCAGTTGGGGTTAAGTGACTTGGCCAAGGTCACACTGCTAGTTTTTGTGTTAAGTGTCTGAGGTAGAATTTGAACTCAGGTCCTCTCTGACTCCAGGGCTGGTGCTCTATTCACTGTGCCACCTAACCGCCCCAATCATCTCTTCTTTTAGACATCCTGAGAGTTAATTATCTCCAAGCCTGGCTACCTCTGTGTTTACTTGGTGTGGCCCAACTGATTTTTCCATCTTTATTTTCTTTAGTGCCATTTCTAGTTCCCCAGAACTGGTACATGGTATCTACATATAGAGTTTATAAATTAATAGATTCGGGGACTACCTGTGGTTTTAACTGAAATGAAGACATTCCACTTCAAAAGTTATTTTAAAAAGCATGCTAGTCAAAGTTTAATTTGTGTTTTTTCCCACTTAAAAGAAGAAAGGTGAGTGTCCCTTGGGAATAGCTGATGTCAGTTTGACCTAGAATAAGTATACAGATAGGGACACATTCCCCCTGGTCAGGCAGCATTTTTATTTGACGTTATTTTACATCTTATTTCCAGGGTATGGATTTACTCATTTAATTGTCATTGTACTCCTTGCTACTGGGTCTTTTCCTTGGCATGGGCAGAAGGCCAGGATTTTACAGTGGGAAGAATTCAGAAAGCTGTGACTCAGGGAGGAGGTTATCCAGGACCTGGAATGCTACCTAATTAAATACCTGAAGGAAAAGAATTCTCCCTGCCTGAGTTCCCACAAGTGTGGCATATTAAGAAAATACTAGCTAAGTGATTCAGCCTAGTGGGCAGCTAAAGGTCAGAGGTTCAAAGAATCTGTAGCAGAGTGCAAGAGAGATGGATGATGGTGAGAAACCCAACAGAAAGCCAGTATGATTAGCCTAACAGGAAGTAATGATTAACCACAGAGAGAACAAGGAAGTGACAAATCAGACCGTTGTTGATTAACAAATTGATAGGTTATGCTTAGAGAGGCCAAATTGGAAATAATATTTGGATTAATATCTAGACCAAAAATTTTACCTTCTTTTGGAACTGCACTTGTAGGTTAGAAGGTCACATAAAATATGATGATATTTCTCTTCAGGTTTGTTGTTGTCCATATGTATCTGACTCTTTGTGACCCATTTGGGGTTTCCTTGGCAAACATACCAGAATGGTTTACCAGTTCCTTTTCTAGCTCATTTTACAGATGAGGAAACCGAGGTGAGCAAGGTTAAGTGATTTGGTAGGGTCACACAGCTAGTAAGTGTCTAAAGCCAGAGAACTCAGGAAGATGAATCTCCCTGACTCCAGGCCCAGCACCCTATCCACCGGTGTGTCACCTAACTGCCCTTCTTTATAGGTGGTTACTAACTAATCAACCAGTCTTATAGATTAGAAAGTTAAAACATGCTCATCTGAAATAGGAAAAGAGAACTTCCTTCAATGGTAAGACTAGTCTGCTGATGAATCAAAAGTAAGCTCATACAGTTCGATGAAATTCGGATTGAAATTTTGGATTCATATATATCTGGAAAGAAAGTGGCCTCCCCCAAATCCTTAGTTCTCTATATTTTCTCTGTTTCACAACTACATTAACAATATAGAAAATAGATAATAGAGAATATGTGCTAGTAGACTGATTCTTAAATGAAGATGCTAATATTAGAATGACTATTTCAGTTATTGATACAAATATGAATGAATCAAGACACTAAAAAAGAGTCCCCAGCATTCTATAAAAAACTGAATTTTGAGTGTCTAGGCTGCCTCTAAACTCAATTGTATAGTGAGGTAGGAGTATGGAACTGATAAATTAGGCCACTTATGGATATTGTCCTTATACTGGCCAGTTAACTTCACACAGAAAAATCTCTCTTCCATGAAAGACCGACTATACTTCTATCTCTGGAGAGCTGTTTTACAAATGCAGATTTGTGTTGCCACAGAGGGGCAGAGCTAAAAAACAAAGACAGCTTGCCTACTCTCACAACTAACAAAGTAACTCAAAGCACATATCCTACTGACATCATTTCATCCACAAAAGACATCGTTTTGAAGAGAAATGTGTACACCTTCCAGTCCTCTAGCAATTATTTCACCTGATCCAGCTTCTTCTCATGCACCTATTTTCGTTGCCATTTTTCTTAAAGCCTCTTATCCTTTGGCTCAGGAACTGGTGAACTACTGGGTTATCACTATATATCTCTTCTTAGTCTTCTCTTCTGTCAAATGGAAAAAGTTATGATGAGCTTTCAAAGTTATGAAAGAAGATATTAAATAGAAACAGACTCAGATGGCAAAGTAAGAGCAGCCTTCCAACTGAAACCTCCCAACATTCCCTCTAAGCAACTTTAAGATAATGTTCCAAATAGAATTTATGAGTGGCATAGCCAAGAAAAGGTCAGGGCAAGACATTTTTCCAGCCCAAACAACCTAGGAGGTTGGGAAGGATAGGTATGTGACACTAAGGTATGGATTGTCTGGGAGCACAGCTTTGTGGCACCAACAGCCATAGGCCTTGGGGGTGCTGGCATTAGTAGCTGCTTTAGAAGCTCTAACCATGCTGAGATGGTAAGAGGAATGAATTACTGATCATGAAGAGTTTATCAGGGTCCTTTGTGCTGGTACTCTTTGGCAGCTCTATTGCCCATTACCCAGTTCTGTGTCATAGTTCGAACAAGAAGTGGAGCATTAGTTCTTGTGTTTTTGAGGGAACAGGGCAACTACATGGGTAAGGACTAGAGCATATACCAAGAGATCAATAACTTCATCTCTCCCTGGTTCACACCATCTTGGAATCATGAAAAATGTATAGACTTCCAGAAGTAGCCATGAAAATAGCAAGGCAAAAAAGCCTAAGACTTGAGACCCCCAAGCCCAGGTTAACAGAGCCCAGTTCTGACATAAATTCCCAAGTCAAGAAATGGGCTAGAAAAATGAGCAAACAAAAAAATAGCCTGACCATATAAAGTTACTATGTTGACATGGAAGATCAAGACACAAACTCAGAAGAAAAGTAAAATAAAAACATTTATAACTGAAACTTCAAAAAAATGCAGCTTGTATACAAGCTCAATAATAATTCCTGGAAGAGCTAGAGAAAGAGGTAAAAAAGAGCAAAAATATTTTAAAAATCAAATAAGAGTGATAAAGGCAAAATTAGGGAAAGAAATGAGAGCAATGCAAGAAAATTATGAAAAGATAACTAACATCTTGGTAAAGAACAAATATGCTCAAGAAAATAACACCTTAAAAAACAATTGCCCACAGAAGAGGCATAAAATCTCACAGAAGAAAATAATTTTAAAAATTATAACCGGGCTAGTGAAAGGTAGTGAATGCACAAGACAGCAAGGAACAATAAAACAAAGACAAAATAATGAAAACATAGATGAAAATGTGAAATATCTCATCAGAAAAACAACTGATGTGGAAATTAGTTTCAGGAGACAAAATTTAAGAATCTTCAGGCTACCTGAAAGCCATGATCAAAAGAAGAGCCCATCTTTCATATTTCAAGAAATTATAAAGCAAAATTGTCTGATGGGGCAAGCCAAAATGGTGGAATACAAGCCAGGACTCAGGTGAACTTTCCCAACATTTACCACCAAAAAAACCCCTTCAAAATAATGCCTCAAATAAAAATGTAAAGTGGCAGAGCCAATAAAATGTCAAAGGGAGGCATTTATCAGTCAAGAGACATCTTAGGAGGTCCACTAAAGAGTTCTGTAACATTGAGTGGGCACAGGTCCACAGTGTAGCTGGTTTTGGGGCAGCCAGGTAGCATAGCGAGTAAAAGCACTGGCCCCAGAGTTGGGATGACCTGGGGATCAAATCCAAGCTCAGACACTTAGCATCCACCCAGAAACACCTGGCCATGTAACCATGAGCAAGTTACTTAACCCCAAGTGCTTTAAAAAAAAATAGCTGGTTTAATCAAGCTCTGTTTCCTGTGTTAGCTTGTCTATGTTCTTAGGTTACTAATATTTAAAATATATGCAATTAGCTTGCCTTTGAGGCTTATTTGCTTAAAGTAACTATCCTTAAGCACTCTGCTTATAAAAAGGGGAGATTTACCATATATTGACTCTTATTATGGTCCATATACTCTGAAAGAAAATTTTAATCGTTACAAGAATGATAGTAAAATATATCACCATTAGACCTGATGCAGCTGAAGCCAATAAAGCAAAAATAAAATTATACTCCAATATCCTTGAAATCTTTGTTGTTTTGTAGTAAATGTGGATTGTTTCTTTAGCTTTGTTTTTTGGAGCAGATGTGTATTTGCATAATGTGAAGATTTAGTTAGACTTGTGAAAGGAAAATCACATCTCTATTTTACAATGGGACTAATACATATATATATATCATATTATATATATATATATGTATGTATGTATATAAAGGATTTGATAAAGCAATCCAAAAACAAGCATATGATTTACACTTTGGTTCTAATCCATTCATTGAAGGAGCCCAAAATGTATCACAAATGTATAACACTATGTCTAATTTTCAATGGAGTGCATAAAGGTATGCCTCATCTGTAGAAAATTACTCTCTTTGTGTCCTTAGAAAATCAACCTGTCCTGATGCAGTCTCCTCCCCCTCCCCTCTGCAATTCCTCCTTAAAATTTGTATGCTGGGGAGCTTCCTTGCAAATGTTAAATCAGAATCTTCAGTAATATCAAATACAGCAGAAATTTAAAATAGTCTAATACCAAATTTCAAATGGTTAGCCCGCTATTGTTGTGCCCTGAATTGTAATTTCTCATTATTTTCATTTATTTAGCTCCACAAAGACTCCTGTGTACCAATTTACTAGCCTCCAGCTTCATCCTACCCTTACCACCACCACCAAGGGAATGGTTGATTGTATATATAGCACACTCATATTACACATATTATGATGAGTATGCAAGAAAAGTTATCTTTGTTTTAGTGATCTAAAAACCATAATAATAGTATTTGTTGAGTGTTCAAAGGTAACAGGAGTTGATCACCTATTAGGAAAAGATCTAATATCAGAGAAATTAAATGTGTTATGAATCCCAGTCAGTAAAATGTAGTTCAGGCCAAAGCCGATTATGGTAAATTATCTCCATTTTAGCTTTATCGTGTTTGGAATTAGAGAAAGAAGAGGTCCCATATATTCTTTTTTTTTTTGCTTTTTGAAGGGCAATTTGGATTAAGTGACTTGTCCAAGGTCACACAACTAGTTTTTGTGTTAAGTGTCTGAGGTAGGATTTGAACTCAGGTTCTCCTGACTCCAGGGCCGGTGCTCTATTTACTGCGTCACCTAGCCACCCCTCATCAACTAAAATTTTTTGCTACTTGGTAATGCCTGACCTTCACCACTAACAGGATTCTTCTTAAATACTATGGTATAAGCAAAACTCTAATTAGACATTTTGATGCCCAAGGCAAGCAGCACAAAGCAAGCCCTCCATATCTGTGGCTGGTTGCAAGGGGGCAGGCAGGTGGTAAAGAGGCAGGAAGAATGATAGAAATAAGTCTATGGGGAAGAGAGATAATAGACCCTAGAGCATTGGTGTGAGGCCTACTGGTAGGGAGGAAAGAATAGGTCAGAGTGAGGGAGTAACTTAACCTGGCCTAACAGCTAGCAGCTATCTATTTTAACTAATTATTTGTACAAATTAAATGTGAAACTCCATTGATTCTAAACCGCTGAATGTCTGCAGTGCTGTCAGCATCATATAAATTTGGCATCCCCAGTGCAAAGCAGTATTTGCCTGCTGTAGTTGCAGGCCAAGGTGTGAGAGCAGAACTAAATGCAAAATATTCGGTCCTATCAGAACTATACAGGACAACACACACACTTAAACGTGTTCCTTTTTTTGACATTATTGAAAGGTAACACTGAACCAGCTTCCTTATCTTTGTAGCACCGACTGATTAACTTTAGAGGAGACTTTGGTTTCTTACAATAGGATATATGAGAGACTTGAGGAAACGAATCTGTTGAAAGGGAAGTAAGGTCATGCAGCAAAATTTAGATAGCTTTAGGCTTTTAATATCTTACAGAAATAGAAAACTTCCAAAGAATCCTTTCTAGTCCTTTTTTCGATTCTTTACTAGTGAACAAACTTTAGCTTTCTCTAACTTTGAAAAATTACAAAAAAGAATTTTCACAAATTTAATGAATGTTAGATGAAGCATCTTCTTGATTTGGTCTTTACACTACCTTACATAAAGGACTGCCCAGTGAGGCTTATGTCAAAAACTCTTGTAATATTATCTATTCAAGTGACTACTGTAGGTCATGACTTTCACAAAATAGAACTGATTTTTTTTTTAGTTTCTTGGAAATAGGAACAAACCATAAATATTAATCTATTTAACTTTGATTAAAATTTGTTTATTTAATTCTGTGACTAGTCATGGAAATCAAAACTTTTTTTGGTTTGTTTTCCTTGCGAGGCAGAAGAACCATACACTTTGTACTCATTGGTTAACATGTAGAAGTTCTTTACTAACACAAATGTAAAACAGTTGTGAGATTATATTTTATAATTGAATATCTTGTTTCTTTACATGTGGGCAAGTTTTTTTTTAAAGTAATAAAACAGCATCAATAGTCTGTGGTGCTTTTAAGCATTGCCTCAGTTCTTAAGAACATACATACAGAAGATGTTTGGAAAGGATATTACATAATATTAAAGTAAATATTCTTGGGCTGCCAGGTAGCACAGCGAGTAAGAGCACCGGCCCCAGTGTCGGGATGACCTGGGGATCAAAGCTGGGTTCAGACACTTAGCACCCACCCAGAAACACCTGGCCATGTAACCTTGAGCAAGTTACTTAACCCCAATTGCTTAGGGGAGGCCAGGTGGCTCAGCGAGTAAGAGCACCGGCTCTAGTGTCGGGATGACCTGAATCAAATCCAGGCTCAGATACTCAGCACCACACCCAGAAATAACTGGCCGTGTAACCTTGAGCAAGTTACTTAACCCAGATTGCTTTTAAAAAAAGTAAATATTTTTATATTTCCATCTTTCCTTGAGTGTGTCTAGTCCCTAAGGAATAGTACATGTCCTAGGTTATGAAAACTTCACTACTGAAATATGGAATTAAAAAAGATTCCTTCTCTATCTTAGGGAGAATATCTTATGGTCCTGTACCTCAATATATGCCAGTATCCTGAAGTTAGTGATTTCAAAATGTAGTTAAGTTTCCTCTCCTACCTTTTTATATAGGAAGACTTGGTGTGTTCACTGAAGATCATCATGAGGATAGTGCACCTTTAATAGAACAAGAAGCTGTTTCTTCTTCCCAGCCTGTGTCTCAGAGACATATTCCCTTTGCTTCTTCCACTTTGGTCTTTTCCATAATACAAAGACATGAGAAATAGTCCTGTGTGAACATCATTTTGGTTTAGAGTCCACTATAAACAATAACGTACTATCTTCAATTGGCTGCTTCTTCTCTTATTCTGGCTTTTGGTTTATGAGCAAGCATACTTTTTGATATAACATTATTTCACACAACTGCTAAACTCTTGTATTTCTTTGCAACCCAAACTTCTTTTTGGTGGTGAAACTTTTTTCAGTCTAGTTCAATGCTACTCTATTTGTGTTTGAGATTGCTATAAATGTTATTATGTTATATCAAGGGCAGAATGCATCAGAGGAGTAAGAATGATTTAACATTCTTAGAAAAGCCAGTTTTTACTTCCCTTGATTCTGCTTGAATTACAGTATGCTACCTGGTAAATATCACAAAGCCCATCAAAGTTTTCCCATGAATTTTGGAGCCTGGATTATGAAAGTTGTGATTGTCATCTTCATTCATTGATTCTGCAGATTGTACTATGAAAGGCAATATATAATATTCATGTACTATGAAAGGCAATATATGACAAGTGCAGTATGGGCACTGTAGATAAAGTTCTTTGTAAGTACAATGACAATGAGGGTCCTTACCAGCTGGGTAGAACTCAGCCACTAACTAGCTGTGTGACATTGAACAAATCATTTTGCCTATCAGAACCTCAGTTTTATTTTACTGTAGATTGGGAATAACGATACTATTCCTACTTATATAATAGTATCTTTGGGAGGATACTTTTAAAGACTCAAATTGATCCATGATCTTACCAGTTTGGGAGTGCCCTCCATCGATGCACATTGCAACCACTGCATGCCTGGCCATCCTGCATGACTCTTGTCCAGGTTCTCATACAAGTTTGCAACAGGGGGCCCCTCCATTGTCCATGAAACTTCCCTTGCTTTCTCCTGACCTTGCAAGGACACATATGGAACACTCTGGCTGTTCGCCCATTACTCCTTTCTCTTGTTGGATAACCACCCCATCTTTTCTACCTGTAATACATTTCCTCAGTAACATTCTTTATTCTTATTCTTCAGTTTGTCATTTGATTGTATGTTGCTGTCTGCTCACTCTTACCATGAGTGTTGTTTTTTTGAGTATTGTTTTTTTTCTTCGTTAACTTTGTTCCAAAAATGAAAGCAAGAAAATATACTTTAGTCTGCATTCTTGGTCAGTCAGCTCTTCATTTGGAGATAGCTTATTTCATCATGAGTCCTTGGCATTGTGGTTGGTCATTGTGTTGATCAAGTGACAGACCTGAAGTCAAGAAGACTCATCTTCCCGAGTTCAAATTTGGTCTGAGACACTGTGTGACCCCAGGAAGGTCACTTCACTCTGTGTGCCTAAGATACCTTGTCTGTAAAATTTAACTGAGGAATAAATTGCAAACCATACTAGTATCTTTACAAAGAAAGCCGCAAAGGGGGTCACTAAGAGTTAGACTTGACTGAAATGACTGAACAACAACAAACTTGTTTTGATCAGAGTTACTAAGTCTTTCAAAGTTGATTATCTTTACCATATGGCTATTACTGTATAAATCTTTCTCCTGGTTCTGCTTATTTCACTTTGCATCAGTTCCTACAAGTGTTCTCAGGTTTTTTCTGAAACTATCCCCGTCATCGTTATTTATAGCACAACTTTTCTCTTTCCAATTCTTTGCCACCAGAAAAAGAGCTGCTATAAATACTTTTTGTACATGTGGGTTCTATTACTCTAGTTCATAAAATAATTCTTTGGTAATTTAATTGATATGAATTAAAGTATAAAATTAATTTTTTAGTATTGTAATTTTATAGTATGATGTATTCTAGCCGAAGATTTCAGATATAGAGAGTAGGAGGAAGCTGGGAGTCAGAGCAGCTAGACATGGTTGGAAGGAGAGCACGCATCTGAGGGACTGTTAGGCAGAGGCAAAGTATCAGGCAACAGAACTGGGTGTATTTATAACAGTAGCAGTACGTTAAACATGATGAACCTTATGACTCAAAAATCTCCCCTCAAGGATGCCCATCAGTTGGGGAATGACTGAACAAGTTGTGGTATATAATTGTAATGGAATATTATAGTGCTGTAAGAAATGATGAAGGAGGTAATTTCAGAAAACACCAGTAAGACTTAGATGAACTCATGGACAGTGAACTGAGCAGAATGAGGAGAACATTGTACACACTAAAAGCAATACTATAATGACAATCATCTGGGAAAAAGCTATTCTGATCAATACAATGATCCATGATCATTCCAAAGGACTCACAATGAAAAATGTCCACTT
The DNA here is from genome assembly GCF_028583685.1 of Petaurus breviceps papuanus. Taxonomy (NCBI): domain Eukaryota; kingdom Metazoa; phylum Chordata; class Mammalia; order Diprotodontia; family Petauridae; genus Petaurus; species Petaurus breviceps. The sequence continues at coordinate 3,683,785 of NW_027187369.1, read as the reverse complement.
TTAATGAGAAAACTGATGGACTGTGAGTGCATATTGAAGTATACCTTTTCACTTTATTTTTCTTGCTTTTTTGCAATATGGTTAATGTGGAAATATATTTTTACATGAGTTCACATGTATTATGGCTATCATATTGTTTGCCTTCTCAGAACCTGGGGGAAGGGAGGAAGAGAATTCGGAAGTTTAAAAAAAAATGAATGTTTAAAAAAAAGTCTCCTCAGAAAGAGATTTGTTGTTATTGTGGTTGTTTTCATTATACAGCTGGGTCCCAATTAGTGAAAATAACAAATCCTCTGAGTGCTTGCATGTATTCAAATTAGCACTATTCAAAATTACAGTTATGTAGAATATGATCATTAGTTCCAGTCCAATGGAAATACACAGTGTGAATTCAAAAAATGGGAGCACATCAAGGATTCATTATTACCACTAATCAGGATCGAGCTGTACCATGCTAGATAACTGGGAGACTGGTGTGGTACCATTAACTAAACACAGTGAATATCAACATCAGTAAAATTCACATGTAGAATCTCCCAACAAAATTAATCTCTCAGCATTAAAGCATACATTTTATTCATTAAACATGCATTTTCATTTTCTTTTCTTGTATTTGCTTCATTTTTTGAACAAAGTGTATATCTTATTAAACATTACTGAGGGTGTTACCAGTCTATCTCTTTTTTTCTTCTGGCTATTCCAGTTTTAATGAAATTGTAATGATAGTACTTTAATCTACTCTTGCCAATGTTTGAGTGCTATTAAATTTATCAATAGACAGTGGTAATCTTTTATTTATATATTATAGGGTTAAAATATGTTTTAATCTAAGTGTTAAGCTATCTGCATGGTTGTAGAGTAGCAGGAAGCAGTATAGTGCCAATCAACTCTGCTTCTCCCCCCCAAAAAAATCTTCCCAGCATCTAGAAAATGAACTGGACCAGATCCTGATGGGGAGCTCTAGAAAAAGACACAGTGAATCATTTTTCTAGCCCAGGTCCACATAGGTCCACATGCTGCAATGTCTGAGGTCACAGAGCACTCTAGTGCACAGGAAGAAACTGAGCTGAACCAAGAGGAGATCGAGTTCATATGTGGGGGTGCCACCAGAGACATACTGGGATACCATGATGAATAGAGGTGTTAACTGACTGTTTTGTCACATACTACTCAGTTCCATATCAAAGATCCAGAGCAGACTGTAAAGGGAACCTGTTTTTAGGGGTGAATTCCTGGATAGCGGGCTCTGGCTGGTGTACAAAGAAAGGTGGAAGGTCAGAAGTAAATGACTGTGTGGCTCAGACTGCAGGATCAGAATGAAGTTTCATTTCTAGCATTTAGTCTAGCCTTCAGAGCAGGAATCCCAGACAAAAGGGTAGCATACATTTCTGTAACTGTGATCCAGCATAACTTCACAGCTGGCTGGGAGTAACAGTCTGGAAGAAGTCTACTATTACAGTGGCAGCTAGGTGGCACAGTGAATAGAGCACTGGCCCTGGAGTTAGGAGGACCTGAGTTCAAGTCCACCCTCAGTCACTTAACACAAAAACTAGCCATGTGACCTTGGGCAAGTCACTTAATCCCAATTGCCCTCCAAAAAAAGAGAAGTCTAGTATTGTAGAGATCTAAACCCAGGTCAGGAATTTGCAGAGCTAGACCAGGGAACAAGGAGACTTTATCCTGAATCAGACCACTTTGGGAGCATTGAAAATTTGCAAGTCCACAGTCCATCTCTGAAATCCTAAAGAGACACAACACTTGATACTCCAAGAAAGCAACAGGATCAGCCCAGACCTTGCCCCCAGAAGTGGCACAAAGCCCAGCCCTAATCTCAAATCTAAAGTCAGGAAGTAGGCTGCAAGACTAAGTTTAAAAAAAAAAACTTAAAGAGGTAATATGGGGGCAGCTAGGTGACGCAGTGAATAGAGCACCTGCCCTGGAGTCAGGAGGACCTGAGTTCAAATCCAGACTCAGACACTAAACTCAAGTCACTTAACCCCAATTGCCCTGCCTTCCCCCCTCCAAAAAGCAAAAAAAAAATCTAATATGGCAGCAGCAATGCTCAGGATAAAAATGCAGAAGAGAATAACCAATTTTATAAAATAATTCTTTGATAGTTTGACATGGCGCTAAATAAATAAATTTAGGTGGAATTATCATTTTTATTATATAGGCTCGGTCTACCCACAACCAATTCATATTTATACAATAGTTTAGATCTGTCTTTATTTGTGTGAAAAGTGTTTTGTAATTTTGTTCATAGAATCCTTGTGTTTGTCTTGGCAGGTAAATTCCCAAATGTTTTCTATTGTCTGTAGTTATTTTTAATGGAATTTCTCTTTCTCTTTCTTCTTTTTTTTTTGCCTTTTGGAGGGCAATTGGGGTTAAGTACCTTGCCCAAGTTTACAAGGCTAGTTTTTTTGTTTGGGTGTTAAATGTCTGAGGCCAGAACCAAAGAACTCAGAACCATCTGTTTCTTCTGATGGCATTTTGTTGGTAACATATAGACATGTTGATAATTTCTATGGACTTATTTTATATTCTGCAACTTTGCTAAAGTGGCTAATTCTTTTGACTAGTATTTTGGTTGATTCGCTAAGATTCCCTAAGTATACCATCATATCTGTCCTCATTGCCTATTTGTATTCCTTCATTTTTTTCTGTCTTATTGCTATAGCTAGCATTTCTAATACAATATTGAATACTAATGGTTATAATGGGCGTCCTTGCTTCACTTCAGATCTTATTGTGAAGGCTTCTAGTTTGTCCCCTTTACAGACAATGCTTGGTGATGGTTTTAGATAGATAATACGTATGATTATAAGAAAGGATCAGTTTATTCTTATGTTTTCTAGTGTTTTTAATAAGAATGAGTGTTGTATTTTGTCAAAAGCCTTTTTGTATATCTTGAAATGATCATATGATTTTGTTATTTTTGTTATTGATTTACTGAGTTATGCTTATTGTTTTCTTAATATTGAAGCAAGTTGGTATTCTTGGTGTGAATCTCATCTGGTTATAGTACATGATCTTTGTGGTATGTTGTAATAATCTCTTTGCTCATATTTCATTTAAAATTTTTGCATTGATATTCAGTAGGGAAATTAGTCTCTACTTTTCCTCAGTTTTTGATCTCCCTGGTTTAGGTATCAAAATAATATTTGTGTCATAAAGGGAATTTGATGGGACTCCTTTTTTAAAAAATGTTGTTTTCCCCCCAATTACATATAAAATCAATTTTTAATATTTGTTAAGTTTTGAGTTCCATATTCTCCCCCTAGCTCTCATTTCTTTACTGGTTTTTTCCTTTAACACTCTTATTTGAGTTTGAAAATTATTTCAGCTCTTCCAGAAACTCTTGCTGATACTTCTTGTCAGGACCCCTGTTCCCTCATGACCAAAAATGCTCCTCCCTGCCCTTCAACTGTGCCCCAGAAGCAGGTATTGGCAATGGAATTGCCCAGTAGCATTCTGTCCTCTGTTCACTGCTATCACAGGGGCCTCCCTCTAATCTCTTTCTGACCAGTTGTCTAGTCCTCTTTCTAGCTCTGAAATGAGAGTTCCCAAAGCTTCCACTGCTTCTGTTGCCACTACCAAGTCCCACTGCCGGTGTTGCATCTCATGGGCTCTAGGCTAGCCCCCAACCTAGTGACATCTGACCTCTTAAGTTGTCATGGGCCAGAAGAATGCCTCACCCTGACTTTTCATTTACTGTTCCACTCCAGAGTTCTATTTGAGGAGTTGAAGTTGTCTGGAGGAGAATGTCAGAAGAGCTCTGCTGTAATATACTTCCTTAGCTCTGCTATCTTGGATCCATTGTGTAATATTACACTCTGAAATATTATAAATATGAAGGATTTTTAGAAACGTAAGAAGACCGATGTGTAAAAGCATGAACTGATGGAAACTGGTTCAATCAGAGCCAGGAAAACAATATACCCAATAACTACAACAGTGTCAGTGGAAAGAACAGAAAATATAAATTGGACACTGTAGAGTTCTAAGGACCAAGCCTGCCCTGGTGAAGAGATAAGAAAATATAACTTAATTTCCTCTTTTGCTGAAGTCTGGAACTATAGGTGTGAAACATGGCATATTTTCTCAGACATAGTTCATGGGTTTTTTAATTTCACTGAACTGCTTCCTTCCTCCCCCACCCCCCAATCCTTTCAAAAATAATGTAATACATGGAGCGACTTGCTAGGTAGGGAAAGGGGGAGAGATTTGGTCAGAAATGAAGATGATATAAAAGCAAAAAAATATTAACAGAGTTTTTTTAGGAAGCAAAATGGGCTAGATATGTAGATTTGGGAATCATATGTTTTGATATAGTAATTGAAACTGGGGGTACTGCCTGATGTAGAGATAGAAGAAAAGAGAGATAATATTGGACCTTGTGTAATTTCTGTAGGGATAAGAACAGGAAGAGTAAACAAGGAAGCAGAGATAGAATAGAAGCAAGATAGTTCAGTGTTACAGAATGTGGGAAAGGGGAATATCAGGGAAGAGAAGTTTTATATAAAAGGTCCCCAAAAGTACATTTAATGGAAATATAAACAAAAGCATCTTTGTTCTCCTCAGTCTATTGGCTCAAATGTCATCAAATTGGGGAATGAGCTAGGAAGGTTGATTTTTTTTCCCACACCTTCTTCAACTTCTAGCTTTTCTTCTCCATCTCAGTGTCAAATATACTCGCTCATCTCCCTGAAATAAAGCTTAGGATGTGTTTATATGTGGTCTACAAGATAAATAGCTTGTCAGTTGAATCCAATAACCAGCTTCCCTGATTGTATAATTGAATTGATTGGATATTTTGGCATCATATAGACATAGCTTTGGCTTTTGAAGCTTTTTATTTTGGTACTAGGGACCAGAGGGAAAATAGAGCCATTAAGTTACATTGAGATAACCATAATGATATTTCTTAATGATTTTTTCCATGATTGATCTACTTTGAATTGCTTGAGTGCTTTATTTTCTATCCTAGGCAGCTGCTACCCTCTGACCCACTTCCTCACCAACTTCGAGTAGTTCTAATAAATTCCTACATGAGATTTGTAGGATCTTTAGGATCACACAGTACTTAGGATTGCATTGTTGTTTGTGGTGCTTCTAAATACTGTTATCTCAAGAAATGTTTCTAATTGGTTTGTCAATAATAAGTTAACATCTTTTAATTCTTTTAGAAATAATGAAGAATAAATGGAATTTTTGGAGAGAATTTAAAGGCTAGCATTTGAACTTTCTATTCTATCACCAGCTGGTGACATTTTTAGCCTGCAAGTATTATCTTCCATCTTATATATTAGGAATATAAGTTCATTCAAATATTACAAAGGATTCTGACCAATCTTTCAGGAGAAATCCATAGGTATAATCAGTTGCTATTCATTTCAAACTCATATATAAGAATACAGTATCATTTATAATCATGTAGTCAATTCCATTCTTTGTGTCGGCTTTCATAACCCAAAAGGTTCGGCAAGGTAGAAGTTTTCTGAATAGCATAAGAGCCCAATCACATACAATACAGCATTCACATCATATTAGCCCTTTCCCAAAGGTTTCTTTTCTGTTTTCCAAATTGCATTCCTGCAAATCAAGAACCTATAAGCTCAGAGCAATTTGAATTTCATGTTCCAGTCCAGATGCTCCCTTCCCAGCCCCCCGCAGCAAAGCCTTCAAATTAAAGAGTCATTTTAACCATTCCATTTCAGATCACTGAAAACCTTTTTCCTCTTAAGGATTTTTTCCTTCAAATCCCACAAAATGGTTAGCTGCACCTTGGAGAGTCATTAGAATTCAGCACTGAATAGGATCATTTCTACATTGCCATGACATGCTATTAAAAAAACAAAAGCAAAAACCTGAGCATCAGTGACAGTCACATCAAGCATCTGGTACCATCAAATGTATCTGTCAGCCATGATGGTAAAGCAAACAGAATTGCCAATATAGAAACGACCAAAAACAAATCAACAATAACAACCATCCTGCCAGAGAATGTAATAGTGTTGAGTCATTTGAGCACACAATCTTCGTATGAACCTTGTAATGCACTCTGTTGTATGCTGTCTGAGCCTCTCTGCTTCAAACTCCTTCCCTAGCCTATCACTGGGGTAAATTGCAGCCTACCACCCACGTACTGGCATGCCCTCTTACCTCCTTTCCACATCACTATGAACTTTCTCTTGTCTAAAACATCGACCAAGGCTCTCCTCTTCCATGAAGCCTTCCTTAAAAACTTTTTCCAAGAATCCTTAAGCATTTATGTGCTGTATCAGTTGACTCATATTGAAATTAGGAAGATCACTTGCCAGATTCATTAATTTGGGGCCCTGTTTCTTTTCCTATTATCAACTAGAATCCATTGTTTGAATTTCCTCCTTCATTATAGTCATTACTGGCTCTTAGCTAACGATAATCTGTTTGAGTTCACAAGCATATTAGAATTTCACAGTTTCTATTTCCCAGCAGAGGCTCAGTCAATATTTTCACAAATTGATATCTATAATCAGGTCTTCCTTAAGCTAACAAAGTAGCATTGCTTAAGAATAACAATACAAACAAGGATTCAAATAAATGAGAATTTAAATTCATAAATTTCCTAATTATCCTTTCTCTGAACATTAGCCTTTGTTCACCTTTTATTTGTAGTGTTCATATATCTCTATTGCTGAGTTAACTTGTACATATACTTTTATTTCTCTGTTATTCATATCCTTTTATATTTTTATATATGAACTGCCCCATATATTGAAACTTCCTTGGGCTTCCTTTGGAATCAGAGATCACGGGTTTAAATTCTGCTTCCATTACTTAATACTACTTGACTTTGGTCAGCTCCTTTCCTATTCCTGGGCCTCATTTTCCTCATCCACAAAGCTAGATGAGCAGCAAAGGTCCCTTCTGGCTTTAAAACTATGATGTTATGAACTGTGCTTTGTTTTTCCATTTGTCCTATTCCACGATATCCAGTATAGGGCTCTCCTTACAATAGATGCCCATTAAATCTTGTTGACTGACTGTAAGCTCTATTGACTGGTCTCATAGAAAGCAACAATGGAAAATTAGGGGGGTAAAATAGCCCATTTCTTCATATGCTATGACTTGTGTGAAAAGCCAAAACGATAGTTTCAGCTGCCAGGAGTTTTTAGTCAAATGCTTTCTCTTGCCATTGTGAAAATGTACGTCCTGCTTAGTGTGTTTGTTCTGTGCAGGTAGATTAAGATAGATGCTACATATATGGAATAATAAATCACCACTCCTTTTTAGATTCTTTTCTGTGACAAGTAACAAGAAAATTCAAAGTGGGGCCTTTTGCTTAATTTATTTTGATATAAGATGATCTGCCACCATCTCCATATTATACCTCTGGCTGTGGCATGAAGGCATTTTGACAGATATGTAGAAATGAAATAACACCAATGAGGAAAATGGCTATCCTTCTATGGCCTTAACCTCTAAGCTACTCTGGGCCTAAACTTTGGAAGTTGACTGGTTTTCTCAGAATTAGCTTTTAAAATGGTAAATTTGCCTTATAAATCATCCCAACAACTGGGCTTAACTGTAGTTCCTGAGGCATGGAGTGCTACAGTCCAAAACTTTTGCCCCAAAGGCTCTTTCTTGATGTGATTGTGTTCAACATGGGAACTATAAGTTGGGGAAGACTCAGGTGAGCAGAGTGTCCAAGAAAGGGTTGTAAGGTGGAAGTTATCTCCTCTGGTATCTCTTTCTAGTATCACCAAAAGAAGAGTGAGCACCCTGAATTATACCCTATTGTAGAAGGGGATCCAGTTTAGGGATCAGAGAGTAATAAGCAAGCAATAAACATTTATTAAGCACCTTGTGTGTGCCAAGCAGCGTGCCAGGCCCTAGAGATACAAAACCAACACTTTTATGTACAATTTGCGAAGGAGTCTAGAGGAGGAAACACTTGCCTGTTTGATTTATCTCATTTGTCCCTGCTATGTTCTTCTTTCATGTAAAGCATTTTCAGTCTCTGCATAGTACATAAGAGAACATATGTGCTGTTCTTATCACAATACACAAAGCATAGTTCACATACAAAACACACATTGGTTAACATCATATGGTAGAACTGCATAAAAGATACATATAGCACATGTAGGCTCATATATTATCACATGGTAGATATATGTATACACATATCCTATTTACTATGCATAGTACTTTCCATAAAACTACATGCCACCTAGTTGCATACGTCACTAAGACTGTATGAGTGGCACTACCTTCACCCCAACCCAGAATTCATATGTCAATCTGTTCTCTGGCTCCATATTATGGGTTCTTCTGTTTTATCCCATGTTACTTCTAAAAACTATCTTTTTAACCTTTCTGATAAAGTCCTTAGGTACATTGACCCCAAAAAATATTAAGCCCCAAAAGTATTAGGATATTTAGGACATGTCTTCCATTTGAGCCTTTAATTGTGGATTATAAATCAAGAAAGCAGTGGCCTCTATATTTGACCTACTATCTGTTGCTAGGCAGAACATCCATCAGGACAGGGCAAGATTATCAAACTTCCACAATACCTAAGAAGTTATCCGTATGAAACTGCTTTTTCATCTAGATCTTGACCCAAGTCCTTTATGTATTGTTGAATGTGAATTGTCCATCTGCAGCTATTGAAAAGTCATTTATTGAATTGATGTCTAATTCTCTCCTGTTTGCATAGTAAGTGCAAAGAACTCTCCAAAGGACAGCAAGTATATTGTCCTTTCAGGACCCTGATCGTTCTCTGGATCTACTTTTATAAACTAGGAGATTGTCCATTCACTCTCTTACATGGTTATGGGGTGTCATTCACAATGTCCATTCTCTTGTATTTTTCCAAGACATCAAGATACCCTATATCTTGTTCCTGATAGTGATCTCATGTGTCATATTATTTCTTGTCCCTCTGTATGCTCTTCTGAACTGAGACCTCAGCTGATTGGTGCAGTGGTGGTGAATCCTTGTAGATCCTCTCACAATCATAGCATTTCTCCATATCTTATCCCCAGATGTTAACATGTATGGACAAAATTTTGGTAGCACCATATTTGGTTGCATTACTGGCTTTCTCTAAAAAGGCCTCTGTTAAGCCTTCTTCTCAGACCTCATTATGCCCAGAATATCCAAGAAAAGGAGCTTACAGTATATTTCTAGGGATATAACTTGTAAGCAAATAGGTAGAAAAAAAGTATAAACTGAGGAAAGAGAAAGCACAAAAAACCTAATGGGAATAAGAAAATGCTTTCTGGGAAAAAATGACAACTGAACTGAATCTTGAAGGAAACTAAAATCTCTCAGAGACAGAAGGGAACAGAAAGTATAATCTGGGCCTGGAGAATGATTGTGTTTAATTTTTTGTGTGTGTTCAATTATTAAAGAGAAATAAGACCAGTAGATAATGTGGAGAGGATGACGGGTGTTCTATGGGATAACATTACTCTATGTGCTGCATGGTAGAAATGGAGCTTTTCCCAGGTCTCTGCTGCTAGTAGTTGCAACACGGTCTAAAGGATAGGAGAGAGCCACTTCCTCCCTGGCTCTCTGGTCATTCCTTTCCTATTCTTCCAAAGGCCTTAATAATCAGCTCCTCCAACCACTTCCTATTTCTGCCAAAGTTCTCACAGTTCTACTATCTTACAGAATGAAAACCTATTACCTTCCTCTTCCTAAGCATATAGCCCCTCCCTCCACCTCAGTGCTAGCTAGAATAAAAGACTTGAGGAGCAAAAATTGCCTCTTTAGTATACCCTTGGACTTCTGGCTTAGCAGCTAATTTAAAATGTCTAATCTGAAGTGGGAGGTTATACTCAGTAATCCAGTTCTGGTATATATACTTGAAAATAATGAAGATAGAACCTAGGTGAGGGGTTCTTGGCTTTTGTTGTGTACCATGGGTTCCTTTGGCAGCCCCAGTGAAGACTGTGAATTCCCTCTCAGAATACTATTTTTAAATGCATAAAATGCTAAAGTACCCATGTGTTTTGGGCACACCAAATCGCAACAACAAACAATATTTTCCCTAAGAGTAGTAAGTCACTTATTTGTCATATGGTGGTTTATGACTTTAAAGCACTTTATGTACATTTCCTCATTTTTCCAGAAACATTATAGACATCATGCTCAGGTGACTAGTACTGTAGTACTGTGTGTGAAGTACTGTACTGGAGGTATGTAGTTAATTAAATAGGATTTTATAGGCTGGCCTTGGAGATCTAACCAAACTGTATGTTATATTGTTTCTGTGGGGAAAATGGATTCTGAATTGCAAATGATTGACTTCACATTTTAAGTTTGCAAAAGAAAAACTTTAGAATGTAATGCAAATTGAAATTACTTGTATTTTTCTCAGTCTACAGTAATTCATAAAACTAGAGTCTTAAAACAGGAAGGAATTTGGAAGGTCATCTAGTATAATAACCCCTTCATTTTGCAGAGGAAAAATGAGAATCCAGCTCATTCATTCAGCAACCATTTATTAAGCTTTTTTTTTTGCCTTTTGGAGGGCAATTGGGGTTAAAGACTTGCCCAAGTTTTTTTGTGTTAAGTGTCTGAGGCCGGAAACGAACTCCAGTCCTCCTGACTCCGGGGCCAGCACTTTACTCCCTGCACCACCTAGCCGCCCCTATTAAGTGTTTTTCTATATTGATAGTACTCTCCTAGGTGTTGAAGAAGATACAAAGATCAGTAATTCAGGGGTCTTGAGTTAGTTTGATCTGTCTCCTTCTGTCCTCCACTCAATGGGACAGAACTGGTAAGAAATGTGACTTCTTTGGTTTTCTAACCAAAAATAGAGAGGGGCAAGAAATAAAGTCTTGTTTTCTAAAAACGCTTTTTCAAATACAAATAGCCTCTCCCCAACAGCTCCAAAGGGTTCAGGGTTTACTACTGCTTTTGCTCCTTGGGTATGCCACCCTGAGTCCCACCAACTCTCTTTTGCACACTTGGGCTGCATATCTCATGTATATTATTTATATCCATTTCCAGTTAGGGCTGACAGAACCTTTTTTTTTTAAGCAATTGGGGTTAAGTAACTTGCTCAAGGTTACACGGCCAGTTATTATTTCTGGGTGTGGTGCTGAGTATCTGAGCCTGGATTTGATTCAGGTCATCCCGACACTGGAGCCGGTGCTCTTACTCGCTGAGCCACCTGGCCGCCCCTAAGCAATTGGGGTTAAGTAACTT
>NW_027187369.1:3618017-3672570 GCF_028583685.1 Petaurus breviceps papuanus | reverse complement strand
TCGCTGAGCCACCTGGCCGCCCCTAAGCAATTGGGGTTAAGTAACTTACTCAAGGTTACACGGCCAGGTGTTTCTGGGTGGGTGCTAAGTGTCTGAGCCCGGGATTCAATCTCCAGGTGTTCTCAACACTGGAGCCGGTGCTCTTACTCGCTGTGCTACCTGGCCGCCCCGACAGAACCTTTTCTACAGCAGATTCGGAGGATTGTTTTTCCTTGCCCATATGTCCAAAATCATTATGATTTCATATAATAATATATAATATAAAATTTCATATTATCATCATATCTTTCCTGACTGTAGAGCAGTCTGCATTGGGCTACACTAATCTTAACTAGGGAAGGATTGATTATAGGAATGAGGAAAAGCAGAGGTAACCTGTTTGTCTGGGGAAAAGAGAAGTTCCAGTTTGATTGCATCATAAATGAAGGGGAGTACTGTGAAAGAAGACTGTAGATATAGGTTGCAACTATGTTGTGTAGGGCCATAAATCCCAGTTTAAGCAATTTATATTTTATCATCAAGTCAGTACAGATTCATTGACGTTGTTTGAGGAGGAGAATGGCATAGTCAGAACTGTGCCTTAGAAAGATCTTTTTGATGGTTACATGAAAGCTGACTTAGAGGATGAAGTGGAAACATGGAGACCTGGTTGTTACAGAAGTTCAGACAAGTGTTGATAAATACCTGAGTTAGTGTCATGGCCTTGTGAAGGCAGGGGATAGAATGGCCATGAGGGATATTGTGAAGATAGAAATTACTTAATCCTATCACTTAGCAGTTATTTGAATCAGTGAGTATGGGATGTGGGAGAAATGAGTCAAGGATTATTGTAAAACTTTGAACCTGAGTGATGAGGAAAGGAGTATGGTGGTATCCCTTAAGAGAAATAGGAAATTTGGGAAGAGGGGGTTGGTGGATCTCTGGGGAAACATAACAAGTTTACTGCAAGTATCAGGAGAACATCCAGATGGAGGTAACTGGACATATGGGACTGGAGTGATCAGGAGAGTGGTCAAGGTTTTGGTAAAAATCTGTACTGCACCAAAGGTGAACTGAAATTTGTATAAGCCTAATAAATCAGACTCAAAATTGAATAATGGAAGAAAATGCTGTGTCAGATGAGGGTTTTTTTTTAAATAGAACCTTAAAGCTAGAAGAAACTCAGTCATCAAGTCCAGGGGTGTAAAACACACAGACCATATTGAAATCTGCAACATTCCCCATTGAGGCCTGGATCAGATTAAAATACAGTTGGGAAATATTTAACCAAATAAATAGAATATAGATAATGTTAATATGTTCATCTCTATGGCAGTATGCACCTGCAGGAATCCTTATTGCAGTTTAGTGATCCTGTTTCTATTGGAGAAGTCTAATCCATTCCCAACTTTTTTTTTTACCAGAGCTGTACCTCAGCTGTGCTAGTATGTATGAAAGACAAGTGTGTATTGTATTCATACTCTTTCTTAAAGGAGAGACATTACACAACTTTCCAGAGTTGCAGCCAGTCCAATATTTTAGTACACATAGTAGTGTGCTACAGTATTCACAATCCAAGTTGGGAGAGGGTATAGATTTTTATAGGTGTGTAATGAGCTGCAGTCATGTGATTGAGTGGATTATGTTTTGATGAATAGCTGAGTGGTGCTAATGATTTTTATTACTATTGTAAAAAGTAATCATGTCACTTGGGGTTATGATGATTCAAACTAGATGTAATTATACATCTCTTGTGATGCAGTTGACTTGGGGGATTTTGTTAACATGCAGAAAATAATAAGGAAAAATTAAAATAGCACCTTGAATAGTCACTTATTGAGCACCTACTAGGTATAAGGTAGTGAGGATACAAATATGAAAATGATACAGTCTCTGTCCTCAAGGTGCTTATAATCAAATACAGAGGGACTGTGATCTGTATAAGTAGTTGAAATGGAAGCTGACCTATGATTAAGTGAATAGGGAAAGCCTAACAGGAGACTGCAGTGGGGTCACGGTTTGGCAAGTTGGTGAGTGTAAGCAAAGGGAACCTAGTTCATTTCATTAGGGGTTCCCTCTCCCAGGGCTGAATTCAGTGCAAACCACATGACTGGGTGCAGAACAGAGATTTGATGCAGTATTTCAAACTTTCTTCTTGGTCAACAGACAAAAAATGGAGCTGGTATGTGGTAAAACGTGACGTTTAGGCAAGTTCCTGATGTGGAACTTAGAGGAAGAAACAAAGGGAGGAGAGGGAGTTACTCAGACCCTGATATTTCTGTATGTTCTGAATTTTGATATATTGCATTTATCCCAAAGCTTCCAGATATGAAAGTGCTTATGACACTGATAATGCATTCAGATATTTAAAAATTGACTTTTAATTGTCCTAATGGGTAAATTGTTAAATTATTTCTCACTTAGTCTGTTTTCTCACTTAAAGCATATTCCTAGGCCTTTTAAAAACAGGGCTAATGTGACAGACGAGACAGCTTGACATAATAAACAAAAAATCTAATTGAAACCAGAATGTAGACCTGAGAAACCAAATGATTTTGGCCCCGCTGTTACTCTTGAACTGATAAATTAAAATTAAATGCTATTTTTGTATACTTCTATATGAAGATATTAAAATAAGAGATATCAGTAATGATTAATAGGTCAGTAAGAACTTGGCTGCCAACATATGTTTAATTAAAGGTTGTTTCTTCATTAGCAAACTGAAAGGTATTTTGGTGAGAATGTCACTGCCATAGTGTATGTACAACCTTTTTTGGGGGGATGTTGGCAGTAGTTTGCAGCATAAGGGTCCCACTAGAAGTTACTGGTATTATTGTGTAATTTGTCAGGAAAGTAGTCACTCATTTCAACCATGTGGAAGGAGTCACATACCATATGTTCTTTTAACTTGTGATCACACACAGGGACAGCATTCTATAGTGAATCAGTCTATATTTAATGTCACCTCGAGTATAATTGGTGACAATGCAGGTATAACACTTTGCTGGTACAAAACAATATCAAGAGAAATTAGTTGGGGGGGTAGATGTTGAGGAAGGCTGTTAGGGTAGTGATGGCCTCCATCTGTTGCTGTCTTGGAGAAAGCCAAAAACATCTTTTGATAAGTAAACAGAGAGAGACAGACAGACAGACAGACAGACAGACAGACAGAGAGAGACAGACAGAGAGAGAGAGAGAGAGAGAGAGAGAGAGAGAGAGAGAGAGGAAGAGAGACAGAGAGAGAGAGGGACAGAGACAGAGACAGAGAGAGAGAAGGTGTGTGTGTGTGTGTGTGTTGTGTTTATATTTGTGTTTGTGTGTGCATATGGGCACACAGTGCACCTGCTTGGGAAGGGGACTGAAGATTACTGTATAGACTTTGGAACTTTCTCATTCAAATAGTTGATGACAGCTCAGGTAGTTAAAGCATAATAATGATGGGGTACCTGGGGTGTAAATCAATTTGTAAAACCAATTTGTAAAACCATTTTGTAAAATTGTAACTGCAATTTGTATTGCCTAGGCAACAACTTGTGACTCCTTTGTTCTTACTTAATCTCTTCGTGTCTCCTCTGGTCTGGCCCAAATACTCCTTTGTGCTTGCCTCATGTCTCCTTCCATCTGGCCCAAATACTTCTTTGTCCTTGCCTCGTGTCTCCTCCAAAATACTCCTTTGTCCTTGCCTCATGTCTCCTCCTCCGGTCTGGCCCAAATATTCCTTTGTGCTTGCCTCATGTCTCCTTCCGTCTGGCCCAAATACTTCTTTGTCCTTGCCTCGTGTCTCCTCCAAAATACTCCTTTGTCCTTGCCTCATGTCTCCTCCAGTCTGGCCCAAATCTCATCTAAACTATCTATGCACTAAAGTCATAAATTCCTCTCAGTCAGCTCTAAACTTTTTCTATGCACTGAGGTCCCTTCCCTCCATCAGGTCAGCCCTGACAATGGCAGCCCTACCCTTTAAAAGTAAAAGCCTGTACCCCCTCTCACTTGTAGTTCCCCTAAAGGACTCTTGCCCGCTTCTTATAGAAGCATAAAAATAAACTTCTACAACTCTCACTCCAATTAAGCCTGAGACCTTGAATTCTTTCCAGACACCATTGCAGGTTTCCTGGTCTTAAATAAGATCAGAATTCCTGCTGAACCTATTGGGATCCCGTCCCCCATCAATTCCAGTCAGGTCAAGATTGTTGGTTTGATATTTCCTAAAGGAAAATGCCCTTGTTATTACTGGCATCTTGAGCTCCATGGTTTCTATACTATGGTGCTTGAGGTCTTCAAGTTAGAAGAAAGAATGTCATGAATTAGTTTAATAATACATCAAATAAAGGGCAGCCAGGTAAGAGCACCGGCCCCATCAATGGGATGACCTGGGGGATTGAATCTGGGCTCAGGTACTTAGCACCACACCCAGAAATAACTGGCGGTGTAACCTTGAGCAAGTTACTTAACCCCAATTGCTTATAAAAAATAATAATACATCAAATAGTATACTCTTATAATTCAGTTTTCAAAGAGAAGAAAGTAGGTAAAATTTATTTTCCCTAGAACTCTTGGGGAATTATTTATTCAGAATCAATGCTATGGGTCCTATTAAAAACAATTAATTAGTTTACCTTTTTTTTTTTAATACAACCTCAGGTCTTTTTTTACTGTTGTATGAAAGATACATTGACTGTGGCTTTTAATTTTCAAATTGTCTCCCAATTTCCATGAAATTCCATAATTGTCATATTTTCATTCAGTGGTGAGTAAGGCATATACTGGTGTGTGACCCATCTTGACAAAGAATTGGTGAATTTTACAGGTATCCTGTTGATATAATAAGCTTTTAAAGTGGCACCAAATAAATCAGCTGAGAAAGGAGTCTTTTGAGTATATTTGGTTTTCACAGTATAACAACTATTTAAATTCTGCTGGTTCATCACTAATTTTTTTTTCTTTTTACATACCTGTTCAGAAGTGACATTGCTCTATAGTGACTATCAGAGCATAACTAGAAATGTATAATATCAAAAAGGAATATTGATCTTTCCAAGTAGTAGCATGCTATAACCTGGCTCAAAATTATTACCACAGTAGGGCACTTGAGACAGCAAGAAATATACTAAGTAGGAGGTTAGTGAGTTAGAAGATAGATTAGAATTCTGAAATATTGTTAGCCTTAAAAATGTGTTTAAGGTTTTTTTTTTCTACTTAGATGGCCCAAATTCATTTAATTCCCCTTCTATTTATATTCAACAAACCCCATTCTCTTCAGCTTCCAATTTCTGTATGTCTTCCTATTGAAATTCAGCTCTTCATGCATTCTGACCTTTTCAAGAAAGCCAGCTTCATTGTGAATTGTGGTGTGTTAGAAAGGTAAACACATGCAGTACTTGTTATTCAATGAGTTTGGATTTAGAAAGTCATTGTCAATAGGTTAATCCTTTTGTACAGACAGTCTCTTTGGCTAAGAGGCATCTTAAACAAATAAAGGTTTTACCAAAATGCTAATTTCTGAGTCTTTCTGTCAGTTGTCAAAGAATAAATCTCAGCAGAGGTCTTAAAAATTGGTTATTTCTAGTTTATATTCATTTCCCGTCTAGCAGAGTTTCTAAAGAACTTCAGTATACATAAGTCTAGGCAGAGGCTATTTGTAACCTAACTCAAAAAAAAGTCATTAGAACTTTTGACTTTCGTTCAGTCTTTGCTTTTTTCCATTACTAGATTGTGAGTTTATGTTTTGGCTTTATTTTGGCAAGGCCATTTAATACTAACGCCTGTACCTTCTTTGTTATCTTATTCAAAATGACATAAATATAATTTTACTAACCAAACATAATGGATGTGACCCTGATTTTACAAATTCAAAATAAGTGTTTTAATTTGAGACTTTATATTCATGATATATCATGGTCATATAATAAGCATCTGGGGAGTCTTCAGGCCTTTAGGGCAGTTTCTTAGAGGGAACACTTATAGTAAGTAACATAAGGTTGACTGAAAATTCAGTACTCTTACTAACTACAGCACCTAGCTGCCTACCCTAAGGGGAAGTAAGAGGCATGTGGAAATTCAGTAGCCTTCATCCATTACTCATTGTGTGAATGAAAGAGTATTTCTGAAACTAAGTCTTCCAGAGAATCCTTGATGACCACTTATTGGGTGTATTATAGAAAGGGTTCATACTTTTAGTTTAAAAAAATATCAAAATAAAGATCCTCTAGGGTCTCTTTATGAATCTAAGATATTTTTGATAAGCTTTTTTTTATAACATTTTTTTTAATTTTTAAGCAATTGGGGTTAAATAACTTGCTCAAGGTTACACGGCCAGGTGTTTCTGGGTGGGTGCTAAGTGTCTGAGCCCGGGATTCGATCTCCAGGTCTTCTCAACACTGAAGCCGGTGCTCTTACTTGCTGTGCTACCTGGCTGCCCCTTTGATAAGCTTTTTAACAAAAGATACTTTTTATGGGCAACATTGGTATATTTTGATTGCTGCAAGTTTAAAATAACTAAGAATCTAAGTGGTAGAATCTACCTTGATAGAAAGTTTATTCAGGATACATTATACAAATGTAATTATCAATAATGAACTTCAGAAAAGTTAAGCTATTTATTGTATTGTAGATGGATGAAATGGGATAATGAGATACCCTGAATGAATTGTAAGTGCTTGAAGTTATGTCACCAAGTTATTTTGGCGACATGGTTAGAGCTAATAATAAGTCTGGGTTTTTCGCCTTCTTTGTCAGGATCTTTCAAGTTTATTAACTTTCCTAGTTCTTTGAAACCACAGTTATTTGTGTCTTTACTCTCCCTCCCCATGGAACCACCAAGAACTAAAAATTTTATGTGAAAGTGTTACAGGAAATAACAAGGAAGTAAAAAGCCCATTCTCATGTATTCATGGTGGGCCCCTCTACTAGGCTTATATAGGGAATGGAGGCTTACCACTGACTTCATATATTTATAAAAACAAAGTTTTTGAATTGGAAGAAACTCAATGGCTGTCCACTCCTGCCTCTGACAGCTTGGTAGCTGTGTGACCATGGGTAAAAAGGTCATTTAAAGTCTTAGACCTCTGGTTTGCTCATCTGGAAAACAGATGATAATATTTCTATTAATTGCCTCTCAGGATTGATTGCTGCATAGCTCAAATGATACAATGTGTGTAGAATGTATTAGGATTTTTTTTTCCTGTGATTCAATTTTATCTTTTGGGACTCAGGGCATTTCTCTTGGAGATTTGCCTGATTGAAACCTGTCTCTTGTTAATATTAGCTTTACCTGGCTAAAACCTGACTCATAGAATGATAGTATTAAGGGCTTTTAAAAATATTCTTGAGATAAGAAACCTAAAGAAAGCAAAAAGAGAATATGGCATTTGTAAAAATTTAAATCCTTCCAAGGGAGTTTAGTTAATTTTATTTGTGGAATGATTTTTGTTACCTTTGTGTCATGTAAATCTTTCCCTCCCAATCAGCCTATTCTGAATTCTTTACAGGTAGCATTGTAGTATTAAGAATAATTTTTGAAGACTCATTGCTTAAATCTGTAACTCAGTTTGTTTATAAAATCAGTCTAACTCTTTTTATTTTAACTTAATAACTTTGGAGGAAGCATGACCTAATGATTTGACAATGCCTCAGTGCCCTTTATGACCTAAAAAGGGCATAAAATTGTTATATACTAAAAATTTATTTCTCTGTCCCAATGATATAATTCTTCTCCAAAAAAAGCTTGGTCTGAACTCCAATAAGGGATTAAGGTTGTCTGAATCCTACACTTGTGTTTAAGCATAATAGAACAAAGGTTTTGACCTCTGCAATTTCTGCACTGTGATAGTATTATTTGGCAGCATTTACCTATCATGTGAACTTGCTTTTCCCTTAACAGATGTTTTACAAACTAGAGCAATGATGTCAAACTCAAATAGAAATGAGTCCCTGTGGACTACACATTGACTTAGAAAACTGTAAATTAATATTATCTCTTTTCTTGTATTTTTATTTATTTTTTAAAATATTTCCTGATTACATTTCAGCCTGGTTCAGGCAGCACTTAAGAAGGGCCTACTCTTTTAGAGTACTAATGAGATGTCGATTATTATGACTTGAAAGATCATAAAGAATAGGAAAGGTAGCAAACATTTGAAAAAGGATTGTTGTCTCAAATTTCAAAAAAGTGAAGAGTGTGAAAACTATATATTATAAGCCAGTGAGCTTAACTTATATTCCTAACCAAATCCTAGAACCTATTATTACCAAAAGGGTAGTTTGCAAACATCTAGAAAGGGAAGCAATGATCATAAGTAATCAGGATGACTAACTCTAGTACTCATCATACCAGACTGACCTCCTTTGCCTTTTTTTGCTAAGAAATGATATCGCCCCTTTAGTTCAGGTCTTCATCATATCCTCTAAGACTGTTTCAAGAATGACATAGATGGACTTCAGGCTTCCAGTCTCTTTTCAATCTTTTCTGACACACAGCTGCTGAAATGATCTTTCTTTTTCTAGCTTTTTCAGTTGCATGCTCAGTTCATTGATCTCCTTTTTCTCTATTTTCTTCAGACAAGCAATCAGAGATATAAAACTTCCACTAAGAAGTGCTTTCACTGCATCCCATAAGTTTTAGTATGTTGTCTCATTATTGTAATTCTCTTGAATGAAGTTGTTGATTGTTTCTATGATGTTTTGTTCGACTCACTCATTCTTTAGGATTATATTATTTAGTTTCCAACTAGTTTTTAGTCTGTGTTTCCATGGCACTTTGTTACATATAATTTTTATTGCATCATGATCTGACAAAGATGCATTTAATATTTCTGCCTTTCTGCACTGGATTATGAAATTTTTATGCCCTAAGATATAGTCAGTTTTTGTGTATGTGCCATGTACTGCTGAGAAGGAAAGTATATTCCTTTTTATCCCCATTCCATTTTCTCCAGAGGTCTATCATATCTATTTTCTCTAAAATTTTATTCACCTCCTTAACCTCTTTCTTATTTATTTTGAGGTTAGATTTATCACGTTTAGAGAGGGGTAGGTTGAGGACCCACACTAGTATAGTTTTGCTATCTATTTCTTCCTCTAACTCCTTTAACATCTCCTCTAAGAATTTGGATCCTATACCACTTGGTGCCTATATGTTTAATAATAATATTACTTCATTGTCAATGGTGCCTTTTAGCAGGATACAGTTTCCTTCCTTATCTCTTTTAATTAGATCTGTTTTTCTCTTTTGTTTTATCTGAGATTGGGATTGTACCCCTGATTTTTTTTAATTTAGCTAAAGCATAATATATGCTACTCCAGCCTTTTACCTTTACCCTATGTATATCCCCTTGTTTCAAATGTGTTCCTTGTAAACAAAATATTGTAGGATTAAGTTTTTTTAATACATTCTGCTATTCACCTTAATTTTATGGGAGAGTTTGTGTCATTCACATTCACAGTTATGATTACTATCTATGCCTTTCTCTCCATCTTATACCTCCCCCTGCCTTGTTTATGATTCATTTCTCCTGTTTCTCTTCACTTCATCAAAAAGTTTTGCTTTTGATCACTGCCTTCCTCAATATCCCTCCCTAGCAGTCCCCTTCCCTTTTCTTACCCTTTTCCCTTTCTACTTCTTTCATACCCTCTAACCACACCCCTACTTTTCTTTTCCCTGTCCCCTCCTACTGCCTCTAGGGCATGTTAGATTTCTATACTTAGCAAAATATGTTATTCTCTCCTTGAACCAAATCCAATGAGAGTAATACTCAATACTCTTCTCCCTTCCTTCTTTCCCTCTACTATAATAAGGTTTTGTGTCTCTTCCCATTAGATTCCTGTACTTAACTGAGTATGTCATTCCCTCCTTGAACAAAAACCAGTGGGAATAAAGCTCATACAATGCTCATCTCCTTCCATCCATTCCTTCTACTATAATATACTTTTGTGTCTCTTCGTGTGATGTAATTTACCCTTTTCTGCCTCCTCCTTTTCTCTTCTCCTATTATAATTTGTTTGTACCCCTTAATTAGGTTTTTTAACATCACATTATTTAATTAATACCCATGCCCTCTATCTATGTATATCCCTCTTAAATGTTGTAATAATTATACAATTCTCAAGATTAACAGGCACCATCCTCCCATATAGGGATGTATGCAGCTCACTATTATTGAGTAACAAGTGGTGTGTGTGTCTTGTGTGTCTGTGTGTGTGTGTATTTGTGTGTTTCCCTGTTTACCTTTTCATGTCTCTCTTGAGTCTTCTATTTGAAGATCAAATTTTCCATTGATCTCTGGTCTTTTCATCAGAAAGGTCTGGAAGTCCCTTATTTCGTTGAATGTCCAACTCTTAGCCTGAAAGATTTTGCTCAGTTTTTCTGGGTAGTTGATGCTTGGTGTACAAGTTAATACCTTGTAGTCCAAGCACCTTTGCTTCATGATATATCATATTGCAATCCCTTCGAACATTTAATGTAGAAGCTGTGTGATTCTGACTGTAGTTCTGCGATATGTGAATTATTTATTTCTGGTTGCTAACGACTTTGTGAGAAATCAAGATACTATTAAACAGATCCAAACAAATGAAAAAATAGAAGGCAATGTGAAATATCTCATTAGAAAAACCACTCACTTAGAAAATAGATCCAGGAGAGATCATTTAAAAATTATTGGACTACCTGAAAGTCATGATAAAAAAAAAAGAACCTAGAAATCATCCTTCAAGAAATTCTCAAGGAAAATTTCCCTGATATATTAGAACCAGAGGGCAAAATAGAGGTTGAAAGAATTCACTGATTGCCTCTTGAAAAAGATCTCAAAAAGAAAACTCCTAGGAATATTATATACAGGTTCTGGAGTTCCCAGATCAAGGAGAAAATATTACAAGCGGCCAAGAATAAACAATTTGAATATTGTGGAAACATAATCAGGATAACACAGGATCTGGCAGCTTCTACATTGAGGGATCAAAGGCCTTGGAATATGATATTCCAGAGGTCAAAGAAGCTGGGATTAAAACCAGCAAAACTGAGTATCATATTTCAGGGAAAATTACGGTCATTCAGTGCAATAGAGGACTTTCAAACATTCTTGTCAACAAAACCAGAGTTGAATAGAATATTTTACATTCATATACAAGAAGCAATAGAAGCATGAGAAGCTAAACAGGGAAAAGAAATCATAAGGAAAGTTGAACTATTCATATTCCTACATGGAAAAACAATAATTGTAACTAATGAAACTTTTCTCAGTTTAAGGATAGCTGAAGGGAATATATATATAGTAGGGTACATGGGCATATGAATACATATGTGAGTGTGTATATATATGTGTGCAGGTATACATAGACAGAGGGCATAGGATCAATTGAATAGGAAGGGATGATACTTAAAAGGTGAAATTGAGAGGTGAGAGAGGAATATGAGAGGAGATGGGGAGAGACAGAATGGGGTAAATTATCTCATATAGAAGAAGCAAGGGATAACTGTTACAATGGAGGGGAAGAACGGGAAGGCAAAAGGGCATGGGTCAAGCTTACTCTCATTGAATTTGGCTTAAGGAGGGAATGATATACACACTAAATAAGGTATCTTACCCTACAAGGAGAGTAGGGGAAAGGGGATGAGAGGGAGGATGATAGAGGGGAGGGCAGGTTGGGGGGGAGGATAGTTAGAAGCACACAATTTTGAAAAGGGACAGTGTCAAAGTAGAGAACAGAACAAGTGGGGGGGAAGGATAGGATGGAGGGAATAGTCAGTCTTTTTTATAGTCAGTCTTTTCACAATATATCCACTATGGAAATGTTTTGCATAGCTACACACTTACAACCTATGTTGAATTGCTTATCTTCCCAGTAAGGGTGGGTGATGAGGGAGGAAGGGAAAGAATCTGGAATTCAAAGTTTTAAATCAAATGTTTAAAAATTATTATTGTTATTATTATTATTTTACATGCAACTGGGAAATAAGATATACAGGCACTGGGGGATGGAGATCCCTATTGCCCTACCAGAAAGTCAGAGGGGCAATGGGGGAGGATATAGGAGAGACCATATTGGGGTAGGGGGTATACAGTGAGATTGCTGTTTTGGGGTGGTGGGTAGGAGAAAGATGGGGAGAAAATCTGTAACTCAAAATCTTCTGGAAATGAATGATGTAAACTAAAAATAAATATAAAATTTAATTAAAAAAATAATTCTTGAAAATCCTCTATTTCATTAAATGACCATAGTTTCCCTGGAAGCATTATACTCAGGTTTGCTGGGTAGATGATTCTTGGTTTTAATCCTAGCTCCTTTGACCCCCAGAATATCATATTCCAACCCCTTCAATCCCTTAATGTAGAAGCTGCCAGATCTTGTGTTATCCTGATTGCTTTTCTACAATATTCAAATTGTTTCCTCTTGACTGCTTGTAATATTTTTCCTTGAATTGGGAACTCTGGAATTTGGCTATAGTATTCCTAGGTCTTTCCTTCTTGGGATCTTTTTCAAGAGGCAATCAGTGAATTCTTTCAATTTCTATTTTGCCCTCTGGTTCTAGAATATCAGGGCAAATTTCCTTGAGAATTTCTAGGCTCTTTTTTTGATCATGGCTTTCAGGTAGTCCAATAATTTTAAAATTATCTCTCCTGGATCTCTTTTCCAGGTCAGTGGTTTTTCCAATGACATATTTCACATTGTCCTCCATTTTTTCATTCTTTTGGTTTTGTTTTATAATATCTTGATTTCTCATAGAGTCATTTGCTTCCATTTGCTCCAATCTAATTTTTTTAGGAATTATTTTCTTCAGTGAGCTTTTGGACCTCATTTTCCATCTGGTCAATTCTGCATTTTAAGGCATTCTTCTCCTCATTGACTTTTTGGACCTCTTTTGCCATTAGAGTTAGTCTATTTCTAAGGTATTATTTTCTTCAGTATTTTTTGGGGTCTCCTTTAGCAAACTGTTGACTCATTTTTCATAGTTTTCTTGCATCACTCTCATTTCTCTTCCCCATTTTTCCTCTACTCCTCTTACTTGATTTTTAGAATCCTTTTGCTGAGGTCTTCCATAGCCTATGACCAATTCATATTTTTTTCGAGGCTTTGGATATAGGAGCTTTGACTTTATTGTCTTCTTCTGGTTGTATGTTTTGATCTTTGTCACCAAAGTAAGATTCTATAGTCTGAGCTTTTCATTTTCCTCTATTGGCTCATTTTCACAGCGAATCTACTCACTTGCCTTTTTAACTCTTTATTAAGGTAATGCTCTGCTTCCAGTGCGGAGAGTGTACTTTCCCAAGTGTCAGGGGTTTTATGAAGCTGTTTTCAGAGTTACTTCTAGGGACCTGGGAATTTTTATTTCTTCCAAGGTGGTATGATGAAAGTATAGATGTTTACTCCTCTGCTGGCCTGTGCTCTGGTCTTTGAGTGACCATAATTATTCTTTTCTGCCTTGGAACTGTGAGCAGGATTCCCTCTCTACAACCTCCATGAACTCCACCGCCACCCAGGACAGTGACCTAGATATAAGCACAGGCAAAGCAATAGAATCCTGCAACAGCTCCAGCTAAGAGATCCCTGTAATCCTCCTCTGATTAGCCACTTGATATCCCCCACCATCCATGGGCTGAGACCTCTGGAAGCAACCACCCTGGGGCTGTTGTCAGACTATTCTCCTCTTTCATCCAGATCTGACCGACCTTTCCTACTGACCTTCTAAGATGTCTTTGTCATTTATGGGTTGAGAAGTCTGGAAACCACCACAGCTGCCCTTTCAGTCCCCTGAGGCTTTCTCTGGGTTTGCTGGGGCTGGACTGTGCTGGTGTGTTTTGTGCGTGAATCTTCTCTCCCAGCATGGTGAAATCGACCTTTCCAGTTGACCTTTCAGTTTGTCTTGGGCTGGAAATTTGTTTTGCTCTGTCATTTTGTTGGTTCTGCTGCTCTGGAATTTGTTTAGAACAATATTTATACGTATTTGGAGGGGTTTGTGGGAGAGTTCAAGCAGTTCCCACTTTTACTCTGCCATCTTAGCTCTGCCTCCCTTCCCACACACACACACACTTACTAGTATTTCTAAGATAAAATACAAACTACTGATCTTATATTTTAAAGCCCTTCATAACTATTAATTTTACAGTTGAATTCACAGTAATTTCTCATTAATTCTGGAGCTTCTTGGCTCGTCCATCATCTTTTCAGGCTTATTCCCATTTACGCAATTTCAGCCAAATCAGCCTACTTTTTGTTTCTAAATTTGTTTTGCATGTTGTACCTCCACATATACCTTGGCTTCCCCACTATACAGAGATTGTATCTATTCCACCCTCATTCCCACCTCTTCAAATCCCTAACTTCTTTCAAGAGAGAGCTTTTGTGCTCCCCCCTTGAAGAAGTCTTCCCAAATACCTTGTAGCACCTCTTCTCCCATCACGTTGGCAACCTGAGACAAAGAGCCCTAATTATGGTTCTAATCCAAGTAGGTGGTAAGACTAAAGCTTTGGAGATCCTGGAAAGGTAGAAGGGGTCTTGGGTTTTGAAGTTTCTTTAAATGCCAAATACCATTTTATATTTGTTACTGGTGGTTATAGGGAACTCCTGGAGTTTACTGAGTAGACAGGTGATGTGGTCAGATGTGTGCTTTAGGAAAATCACTTTAGTGGTTAAAAGGATGATAGTGTGGAGTGGGATCTGAGTACCCTCCTTACGCCTTGGTTCAAAGAGCATAAATGCACTCAGCATATTTCCTTAAAAGTATAACAACTACTACCACTAGGATTTCTAGAACAAACCTCTCTTCAAGCATAAAAAATATCTTTAAAAAGCATCAAGTACATTAGAAACCCCAGATTAGCTGGTATCATTATGACCATTTTACTTTAATGGAGTTCATCTAGCTAATAGTGTGCTATACCAGGAATACTGTGGCTCCTAAGCATTCTAACTTTTATAAATTTTACTCTAGTCTCCATATATTTGGAAAATGAGGACTTTAACAGAGAAACTTGATGTAAAGAATTTTCACCATTTTTTTGCTTTCCTTCTTATTTTTGGCTGCATTGGTTTTGATTGTGTAAAAGTTTTATAGTTTTGTGCAATCGGAATTAACCATTTTACATTCTATTATCCTTTCTACTTTTTGTTTGGTCATAAAATCTTCACTTATCCATAGATCTGACAGGTAATTTTTTCATGCTCCCCTAATTCACTTATGATATCACCCTTTATGTTTAAATCATATACCAATTTTACCTTATCTAGGTATAAAGTATGTGTTGGTCTGTGGTCTCTAGATATTTTTCTGGCTCTCCCCCCCCCCCCATTCCCGGAACACTCTCCCTCCTTCCCTCTGACCACTGACCACTCTGGATTCCTTTAAGTCCCAACTAAAATCCTACCTTCTACATAAAGCTTCCCCAAGCTCACTAAATCCCATTGCCTTCCCTCTGTTATTTATCTCCTATTGATCTGGTATATTCATTCATACATCCATTCAATCATTCATTCATTCATTCATTCATTCACATTCGTTTGTTTATTTGTTTGTTTTAATCTTGTCTCCTGCATTTGATTCACTTGTTATGTACCTTGAGGGCAGGGACTGTCTTTTGCCCCCTTTTTTATTCCCTCCCAGCCATTAGCACAATGTATGGCACATAATAGGCATTTAATAAAGATTGATTGATTGAATAGTTTTATCAGTTTCATATGCACTCCTTGCATATGCATTAAGTGCAAGGCACTAAGGTAATCAGTAATAAAGGGTAAAATAAAAAGAATACTCTCATTTCCCAAAGGTTGTTAAGGCTAGTCATTTATTTCAATAAGTTCGATTACGGAACTACTATGTGAGGAAGAGGAAATAGAAAAAAAAGGCTTTCTTTCTCAAGGATAAAAGGAGAATAAGAAATGCAAAAAATGATAAAACAGAAATTGGCATACAGCTTTCTGAAGTGGGAATTTGTGGTATATGCTCAGGGAATAGCAAATTTATCATGACAGAGAATTCTGCCCTAAAGTTTGATTGGAAACTAATTGTCATGCCAAGGTATTTTGACTAAAAGTAAATGGTTGGGACAGCTAGGTGGCACAGTGAATAGAGTTCTGGCCCTGGAGTCTGAAGGACCTGAGTTCAAATCCAGCCTCAGACACTTGACACACTTACTAGCTGTGTGACCTTGGGAAGTCACTTAATCCCAATTGCCTTGTCTTCCCCCCTCCAAAAAACCCCACAAAACAAAACACAAAAAAGTAAATGGTATGTTATTATTGTTTTTATGAGAGGGGATACTGAGGGGTTGCCATAATCAGGCACAAAGAGGATAGAGATTCAAATTTGAAGCAATGCTTTTGAGTTTTGCATTAGTCTACCTAAGAGATAATGGAGCCTGGGTTAAAGTGGTGAGTGAGAGTTTTGGGCTCAGATGCCACCTACATTTCAGAAGTAGAATTAATAGGATTCGAGTATTGATTGTATGTGGGTGACAAGGGGAAGGGAACATTTCAAGAAAACAAAAGAGTTTGTTGGTTTAACTGTGCTCTATAATTAACAAGGCAAACTAGAAATATCACAAGATTTTGAGGGAGACTCCAAGTAAAGGTGGCTTATGGATATTTGCCAGTACTAGTCAGAAGAGATTAGGGCTTCAGATAATAGTATAATGGAAAGAGCACTGAATTTGAACTTACAAGTCCTGGGTTTTCTTCTACTTGCTAGTTGCATGATGTAGTGTCTGTTACTTTTCCTCTCAGGTTCTTAGTTTTCTCCTCTGTAAAATGAGGTCTTTAGACTACCTAGAAGTATAGGTAGCATATAGTTCTTTATGGTTCACAAAATGTTTTACATAATTTAACTCATTTGATCCTGACAACAATCTTGTGAGGTATATGATATTGTTCCCATTGTGCAAATGAGGAAGCTGAAGCACAGACAGCCTTAAATGACTTGCTTGGGGTCCCAAAGCTTAATAAGCCTCTAAGGCATGATTTGACCTCAGGTATTCTTCACTTCAAGTCACTAGCCACTGTACCACCTAGCTGCCTAAATCTAGATAAGCTCTAAGGAGATAAAAAAGTTTAGATCCTCTAATTTCCTCTATCTACTCGGTTCTGTGTCATGTAGGTGAAGCTATGAAAAGGTGAGGTTGCCAAGGGAGAAGGAATCCAATACAAGACTTTGGGAAAATCTATGTTACAAGAACAGGATGCAGAAGAGAAGACAGTAGGAATGGCCAAAGAGAAGAAGTGACACAGAAAACACAGGGAAAGATGATAATATTAAGAATGGGACATGAAGATCTCTAGTAAGAGGGCATGAGAAAGAGCATTAGATTTGGTAATAACTCATGAGGTCTATATTCTTAAGAAAAGAAAAAAGAAAGTATACACAAATGAGATGCTATGCCCTATCATTGACAAAGTATGTGGTGAGTTTTTTAATTAGTGTGTGTGTGTGTGTGTGTGTGTGTGTGTGTACATACTAGCACTCATGTCGTGGTACAGGAATCTGTTCCCCATTGTGTTCTGCACACAAAGCACTTTGAATTTTTGCCTAAATCCAGATGGTGATAAATATGTTGTGTGAAAATGATGAAGGTTAATATTATCATAGTGTATTTTTCTTATACGGGAAGTGTTCTTTAAGAATTACTTTGCTGTATCTCATCAAATAGGGTAAGTCAGATGACTTAGTGGACAGAGTACTATGTCTAGAGTTAGGAGGATCTCAGTTCAAATTCAGCCTGAGACTCTTCCTAGCCCTGTGACCTTGGGCAAGTCACTTTTGGTTTGCCTTAATCCACTGAAGAGGGAAATGGCAAACCAATCTAATATCTTTGCCAAGAAAACCCCATGGACAGACAGTATGCTCCATGCAGTCATGAAGAATTGGGCACAACTGAATGAATGAACAATAACATTCCATCAAAGGGGCAGGTCATAAAACCAGGAAAAATTAGGAATCTCAGTGCAGTGGGAAAAAAAAAAACTGAATTTGGAGGGAGAGAACTTGCATTTCAGTCCTGTCTTTGTTACTGCTGCATGACCTTAAGGAAAGTCACTTTTCCACTCTGGGCCTCAATTTGCTCCCTTTATGAAATGAAAGGTTTGGACTCAAGATCCATCCAGCTCTCAATTCCATGATTCACATACATCATTAATTTCCTCTGTTATCATTATGAACTTAGGAAGACTGGTAGTTCTTTACAGACAGCCAGGAGGAATGATTTCATTCTTACAGCAGTGTTCTTATGTTGGTCCACTACATTTGACTTTTTCTGTGATTCAGAATCAGCCCATCTTCTTTCTCAGCTTTTTCCCTCATATTCACATGTCTCTATTCACTGAACAGAAGCTGACATACCACCTTATTTTGAGTGACCTTATACTTTTGAGTGAACTTTAGTATAACGTAGACAAGGAAGAAACAGGGAGATTCAGAAGGAAAAATAGGGTTTAATAAAAAGAATTAACTTTAGTTTTTGAGATCTCTTGTGCATTTCATTATATTCTATATGAGACTGAAAATAAACTTTAAAAATAGATTTTAGATATATGTATATTTATATATAGAAAAGAATGTACACACTGAAACATAAGGAAACAGTGGCTATCCACCCATGGAATCCAGCTAATACCCTCATCCATCCTAGGAATAAATCAAACTCATCTTATACTGGTTTTACTATATATGGGAGAAAAGGAATAGGGATATAGAGGGAGCATTGATCTTATATTACCTAAAGATTTCCTCCAAGATTCATGTTTAATTTTCATCTGAGGGACATGAATCTCTCCTCATCACTACACTCAAACTGCCAATATGTAAAAATGTTCTTAGAAAGTACAACATCTCTTAAAATATCAGTCATTTTTCTTTAATTCATCTTTGCCAAATACTATAACTTTAAAACAAGCCATTTGCGCAATGTGATTGAATCATCCCAATCTTTGGAATAAAACTGGTTTCATGACTAGCATGGGATATTAGGATTACCCCATAGTATTCTTTCCATATGCCCTTTCTGATCTGTTAATCAAAATTCTTACATTTTATATAGCAATATAATTTCATGGATTTCTAAAAAGTTCTCACAAGAATATTAATTGAATCACGGGATAAGCAGAATTTCACTGTTATTATAGATAAAACAAAAATAAGTTCAGTCTGTCGTCCAAAAATGTTTAAAACGTAAGTAGCTGTGATGAATAGTTTAAAAATGAATCCAATAACCCAGTGAATAATTTTCATTTAGAAAAAATTAATTTCTCAAATTTAATTTATGCTTAGTGAGGACAGATTACATGGTACAAAGGCATGCAGAGCATGACAAGTACGTGTTTGTTGTTTCCTTCCTTTGGAACCACAATAGAGGAGTTGGTCCCAACATCAATATTCATGATGAGGGCTGCTAAGCTCCAGGAAGATTCCAGAACTTTATTTGAAGGTCCATCCTTTAAACCTATAGTACTACTAACTTTTTCTTTCCATTTCCAAGGATGACTTTGTTGCAGAGACAAGATCTGCATATCTAAGAAATATAGATAGTTATTTGTCTTGTGCATTCATCTGTTTAAAGGTAAGGAGGGACAAGGACTCATATTCCCAATCTCTTTTTATGTCTAATCTCTAAATTTCTGATTTAGAAGAGTCCAAATTAAAACCTTTCCACTTTCTACTATGCCATACTGCCACATGCTTGATTTGTAATCAGTTGGAGCAATATCTCTTACTTCTTTTAGGGAATTTTCTTCATTTTCCCCTAATTTTGGGAATAGACGATTGGTTTGTATAAATTCTCATATTTAATTTTCTTTGTGGGTCAGGTCAATAGGTGTTAATTTTCTTTCTGTTCAGTGCTGGGCTAGATTCTATGTTGTCTGTAAAAGAAGTAGAAAAGAGGGTCCCGTCCCTCAGAGGTTTTTTTTTTTTGTTGTTGTTTTGCTCTTTGGAGGAAGGTAGGGCAATTGGGGTTAAATGACTTGCCCAAGGTCACACGGCTAGTTTTTTTTTGGCTCTGTGTTAAGTGCCTAAGGCTAGATTTGAACTCAGGTCCTCCTGACTCCAGGGCCAGCACTCTATTCACTGTGCCACCTAGCCGCTCCCTTTTTTTTCTCAGAGTTTTTACATTCTAATTAGGAAAACAGTATATGATTTCTTTTATTACAAGACTTTACATGACAGTATATAAAGGGTTAAATTAATTTTGTTGTTGTTTAGATGTGTCTGACTGTTCAATATCCGTTGACCATAGCGTGCCAGGCTCTTCTATCCTCCAGTGTCTCTTGAAATCTTTCCAATTTTATATTCCTTGTTTCCATGATACTATACATCCATCTCTTCCTCTGCCATCCCTTTTTTCCTTTTGACTTCAACCTCTCCCCAAATCAGGGTCTTTTCCAATGAGTCCCATCTTCTTATGATGTGGCCAAAGTATTTAACTTTCAACTTCATTATTTCACCTTCCAGTGAATAGCCTGAATTAATTTCTGTAAGTATTGACTTACTCAATCTCCATGCTGTCCAAGAGACTCTCAAAAGTCTTCTTCTGTACCACAAATCAAAAACGTTGATTCTGTGGTGCTCAGCTTTCCTTAGAGTCCAACTCTCACAGCCATACATTGCTACTGGAAAAATGATAGCTTTGAATATATGGACCTTTGTCAGCAAGGTGATTTCTTTGCTTCCTGATTTGCCATAGCTTTCCTTCTGAAGAGCAAGCGTCTTTTCATTTTATGACTGCAGTCACTGTCTGCAGTGATCTTTGAGCCCCAGAATAGAGACTCTGATACTGCTTCCACTTCTCCTCTCTTTGCTAGGAGATAATGGGATCAGTTGCCACGATCTTAGTTTTTAGTTTTTATTTATCTATTTTTTTTAATGTTAAGCTTCATGCCAGCTTTTATAATTTCCTTTTTCGCCCTGATCAAGAGGCTTCCTAATTCCTTTTCACTTTCTACCATCAGAGTGGTATCATCTGCTTATCTGTTATTGTTGGTATTTCTCTCCGACAGCTTATTTCTAGCTTTCAACTTATCCAGCCTGGAAATTGGAATCATGGACTCTGCATATAAGTTAAACAAATAAGGTGACAGTATATAGTCTTGTCATACTACTTTCTCAGTCTTTTTTTTTGTATTTTTGGAGAGAGGGAGGCAGGGAAATTGGAGTTAAGTGACTTGCCCAAGGTCACATAGCTAGTAAGTTATTAAGTGTCTAAGGCCAGATTTGAATTCAGGGCCTCCTGACTCCAGGGCTCTGTGCCACCTAGCTGCCCTTCCTTTCTCAATCTTAAACCAATCTTTTGTTCCATGTTTGATTCTAAATGTTGCTTCTTGGCCCATGTATAGGTTCCTTTTTTCATTTTTTTCCTCTTACTTTTCAACATTCATTTCCACAAGATTTTGTGGAAATTTTTCTCCCCATCTCTCCACTACCACCACTCCAAGATGGAAAGTATACTGATTACTCCTTCCCCCAGTCTGCCCTCTCACATAGCCCACCCTACCCCTCCCCTTACCAATTTCCCCCTTACTTTCTTGTAGGGCAAGATGGATTTCTATACCCCATTGCTTGTATATCTCATTTCCTGGTTGCATGTAACAACAATTTTTTTTAACATTTGTTTTTAAAACTTTTAGTTCCAGATTCTCTTCCTTCTTCCCTCCTCTCTCACCCCCACTGGGAAGACAAGCAATTCATTATAGGTTATACATGTGTAGTTGTAGTTATGCAAAATATTTACATAGTAGTCATATTGTGAAAGAGTATATTTCCATCTATCCTACCCCCCCACATTTATTCTATTTTCTCCTTTGACACTGTTCCTTTTCAAAAGTATTTGCTTCTGACTACCTCCTCCCCCAATCTGCCTTCCCTTCTATCATATCCCCTCTTATCACCTTCCCCTTACTTTCCTGTAGGGTAAGATACCCAATTGAGTGTGTATATTATTTCCTCCTTAAGCCAAATCCAATAAGAGTAAGGTTGACTCATTCGCTTTCACCTCCCTGCTTTTCCCCTCCAATGTAATAGCTTTTTCTTGCTTTTTTATATGAGATAATTTAGCCTATTCTATCTCTCCATTTCTCCTTCTCCCAAGATATTTCTCTCACCTCTTAATTTTAATTTTTTAGATATCATCCCTTCATATTCAACTCACCCTGTGCCCTCTCTGTATACATGTACAAACATATACACACACATATACATACATACACTCACCTATATATACATATATGTGTATATCTACATATATGTGTGTATATATATATTTTTCCCTTTAACTATCCTTATACTGAGAAAAGTCTCATGAGTTACAAATAGCATCTTTCCACGTAGGAATATAAACAGTTCAATTTTAATAAGTTCCTTATGATTTCTCTTTCCTGTTTACCTTTTTATGCTTCTCTTAATTCCTGTATTTGAAAGTCAAATTTTCTGTTCATCTCTGGACTTTTCGTCAAGAATACAAGAAGTCCTCTATTTCATTGAATATCCATATTTTCACCTGAAATATTATATTCAGTTTGGCTGGGTAGGTGATTCTTGGTTTTAATCCTAGCTCCTTTGACCTCCAGAATATCATATACCAAGCCCATTGATCCCTTACTGTAGATGCTGCTAGATCTTGGGCTGTCTTGATTGTGTTTCCACAATACTCAAATTGTTTCTTCCTGACTGCTTGTAATATTTTCTCCTTGATCTGAGAATTCTGAAATTTGCCTATAATATTCCTTCGAGTTTTCTTTTTAAGATCTTTTTCAAGAAGTGGTCAGTGAATTCTTACAGTTTCTATTTTATCTTCTGGTTCTAGAATATCAGGGCAATTTTCCTTTATAATTTCTTTTTTTTTTTAAACAATCGGGGTTAAGTAACTTGCTCAAGGTTACATGGCTCTTTTATAATTTCTTGAAAAATGATGTTTAGTTTCTTTTTTTTGATCATGGCTTTCAGGTAGTCCAATAATTTTTAATTTATCTCTCCTGGATCTATTTTCCAGGTTAGTTGTTTTTCCATTGAGATATTTCACACTGCCTACTATTTTTTCATTATTTTGGATCTGTGTTATAATATCTTGATTTCTCATCAAGTTATTAGCTTCCATTTGCTCCATTCTAATTTTGAAGGAATAATTTTCTTCAGTGAGCTTTTGAAGTTCCTTTTCTATCTGGTCAGTTTTGCTTTTTAAGGCATTCTTCTCCTCATTGTCTTTTTTGACTTCTTTTGCCATTTGAGTTAGTCTATTTTTAACGTGTTATTTTCTTCAGTATTTTGGGGGGTATCATTTAGCAAACTGTTGAAACATTTTTCATGATTTTCTTGTAGCACTCTCATTT
Source organism: Petaurus breviceps papuanus (assembly GCF_028583685.1). Lineage (NCBI taxonomy): Eukaryota > Metazoa > Chordata > Mammalia > Diprotodontia > Petauridae > Petaurus > Petaurus breviceps. The sequence continues at coordinate 3,649,299 of NW_027187369.1, read as the reverse complement.
CTCTTCCTAATTTTTCCTTTTCTTCTTTTACTTGATTTTCAAAATCTTTCTAGAGCTCCTACAGTTCATATTTTTCTTGGAGGCTTTTGATGCAAGAGTTTTGACTTTGATGTCTTCTTCTGGTTCTATGTTTTGGTCCTCTTTTGTCACCAAAAAAAGGATTCTATAGTCTGATTTGCTTCCTCTGTTTGCTCATCTTGCCAGTCAGATACTTGACTTTTGAGTTCTTTGCCATGGTAGAACTCTGCTTCCAGAGTGGAGAGTGCTGTGTCCTAAATTTCTGGGGTTTTGCACAGCTGTTGTCAGAGCCTTTTCTCAACATCTGCCTCAGAAATGTGAGGAGCACTGCCTCTCCACAGCCTCAACAAGCTTTGCCACACCAGTGCTCCTCACACCAGGACCGCCACCCAAGACTGTGACCCAGATCCAAGCAGGACAAAGCAAGAGAATCCTGCCTCAGTACCAGCAAAGAGACTCCTGCAGTTGCCCTCTGGTCAGGTGCTTGGTCCCTCCACCATCTGTTGGCCTAGAGCTCTGGAAGCAACCACTGCCCCAGGGGCAGGGGCCAGACCATGCTCTTCTCTCACCCAGTTCCAGCAGTTTCCCCACTGACCTTTTGCTTTCTTTTTGGTGTTTATGAGTTGAGAAATATAGAAACTACCACAGCTGCCAATGATTCAATCCCCTGTGTTCTGCTCTGTCTGGTCTGTGCCGCTGTGGTCTGTTCCAGCACAGCCCATGCAGGACTGCCCTCCATTCCTAGCATGGTGTGATAGACCCTTCCTGTTGGCCTAGCAGGCTGCCCTCAGTGGGAGATTTCTTTCACTCTGTCAGTTTATGGGTTCTGTAGCTCTAGAATTTGTTTAGAGTCATGTTTACAGGTATTTGAGGTAACTGGGGAATAGCTCAAGTGAGTTCCTGCTTTTCCATCTTGACTCCACCCCCAAACTTGCTACATTTTATTGTGATCTACATAGTCAAAGGCTTTAGTGTAGTGAAAGAAATGGAAGTAGATGCTTTTCTGAAATTCCCTTGTTTCCTCCATATTTAAGGGTATATGATTAATTAGGTTTCTAGTTCTTCTGCCTCTTTGAAAACCATCTTTCTCTTCTGGTGATTCTTGATTCACATATTACTAAAGTCTATCTTGCAGAATCTGAAGCATAAACGTCCTTGTATGTGAAATGAACACAGTTGTTTGGAAACTTGAACATTCTTTGACATTACCTTTCTTTAAGATTGGGGTGTAAACTGATATTTTCCCATCCAGTGGTCACTGTTGAGTTTTTGGAATTGGCTGGCATATGGGATATAGCACTTTAACATCATCATCTTTTAGGGTTTTAAATAGCTCCCCTCCTCTAGCCTTATTGTTAGCCATGCTTCTAAGGCTCACTTGACTTCATTCCCCAGGATGTGTGGCTCTAGGTCAGTAACCACACCATCATGGTTATCAGTGATGTTAAGATCTTTCTTGGGTAATTCTTTTGTGTATTCTTGCCACCTCTTCATAATCCCTTCTGCTTCTCTACTGTTTTTGTCTTTTATTATGTCCATTTTTGCATGAAACATTTCCTTGATATTTCTCATTTTCTAAAAGAAATCTCTTTTCTTTCCTGTTCTACTGCTTTCTTGCATTTCTTTGAATATCTCATTTAAGAAAACTATGTGAGACAAATGAAAAGTCTGTGAGACAGAGTTTCTGCACAATTAATAATTAGTTTATTAATTATGCTAGCAAATAACAAATTGAGGTCAGTGGCTTCTCATAGCCAAAGCCACCTAATGGAGATACTGAATACCATAAATATTTTTGGAAAAGTGGGTATTCCCAGCAGGTGGAAAGCAACCCTAATTGATGACCAATCAATGAAAGAATGAATATTGCTATGAGAGGTGGGTTTTTTCTAATAAGGAGGTAGAGGATTGTAACTTTGATCATGTCAGCAGTCACAGATCATTCTTTTTCTAGCAGTCTATACAAAAGGATCTATTCTCCACCAAGTCCTACTCAGTTATATGGTTAAGTAAGAATTCCACCTAGATAAGATGATCCTGGTGGGATGAATTTGGGCGCAAGGTAAGAAAAGGCCTTGAGAGACTAGACTTTGAATGAGAAAGCAAAAAAAAGGATCTTTGAGTCACATATATAAAATTGGTTATTAATACAAAAGGGAAATAATAATTTTTCTCCTGTCTCCTTGCTATTCTCTGGAATTCTGCATTCAGTTGGGTATATCTTTACTTTTCTCCTTTACTTTTCACCTTCCTTATTTCCTCAGCTATTTCCTCATCAGACAGCTGTTTTGCTTTCTTGATATTTTTTCTTTGGAATTTTTTTTAATTTTGCTGCCTTTTGTACAATATTGCCAACCTCTTTCCATAGTTCTTCAGGTACTCTGTCTACCATATCTAATCCCTTAAATATATTTATCGCCTGCACTTCATTTTCATAAGAGAGTATGGAAAATGTATCAATATGAATTCTAAAAAGGAAGTATTAGTGTGGATTGGAATCATGAAAGAAAGTGTAAAGGAGGATAGCCAGACCAGGTACTGACAAAGGTTCCTTCTCCAGAGGAGCCAAAGCAGTGAGATACTGTTAGGGAGGTAGAAGGCAAAATTTTACTACTTAGGACCATCACCCCAATTCAGGCCCAGGTGGAGACAGTGGTTCAGAGCTCTACAGACAAAAAGCCTTCGATTGCTAGTGGTCAGTAATCCCCAAGCCACCAACTATTACCTCTATCCAGGTCCCCCACTGTCAGGGAAATAATCACAGGGAAAACTCCCCTCCTCCTCCCCAGTAAGAGCCTATGTAGGTGTCAGCACCTGTATCTCCTTAGCAGTTTTACTTACCAAGCATCCAGACCATCAATATCTCAACCCAAAGTCCTTGACCCTGTCTGATGGTTCATGGTCAGAAACTAATATGGTTTTATCAGTAGACTTGCCAGTAAAGAAGATATATTTCTACATTAGCCTTATCTCCCCTCTGACTTAGGCCAAGCTAGCTTATTTGTTATCAGAACCAGCACAGTTTGCCATCTTCTCTGCTACCGTACCCTAAGGACCATTGTATCTTGACATTTGCCCTGTGGTTGAACCCTCCTCTATGTATTGGTTTCCCCCTCTTGAAATGTGAACTTGTTGAGAGCGGTAGCTATCTTGTTTTACTATTTTATCCCCAGAACTTAGCAGAGTATTTTGCACAAAGTAAGTGCTTAATAAATGTTTTTTTTCACCCATTTCTTCATTCTTGTGTCCTGTCTTGAGCTGACACATGCAAAGGGCCTGTCATCTGCTCTTAGAATGAATGAATAGCTAGGAACCCACAGTTCTACTTTGCTGATCTCTGTAAGAAGAGGAATCCCCAGGGTAGCCTCCTATTGCTGCCCACCCGCTGCTGATACTGTGTCCTTGTAGACACAGCTGAGAAAAATGGAAAAGACAGTTTATATTGAAAAGTAGTCAAGAAAACTATAGGCTTTAAGTGGAAAAGTAATAAATCATATTACACATTAGTGAAGAGCACACAAGCATTTTCTTGAAAAGTACTGAAATTATGTGTGTATAAATATTATATAAATATATAATATATATAATATATAAATATATAATAATATATATATATATAATATAAATATATAATATATTATATAAATATGTATTGGTATGTGTGTGTTTGTATAAATATATTCCTGTGCATGTCTGTATATGCTTGTATATGTATTTTTGTTCAGTCAGTTGTACCTATGTAATGAGAATGTAAATTTTAAAGATCTTCCCTGCCCCTAGGCTAAAGTGCACGTGGAGCCTGGGGTGGGAGGCTTGTTTTTCAGTAGATACTTTTTGATTGGCCAGTGGGTCCAAAAGGTTGTTACATTCTCTGAGCCAGGAGAAGGCTATATAAGCCCTGATGTGTAGCTTTGTTTTGGGACTCACTTTGAGAAGTGTTCTGTGATTTGATCTGAATTCTGGGAAGCTGTTGTTGAGAGTCCCCCGGCTTTGAAAAGCCCAGATGTGGAAACCCAGATGTTGACTGGGTATGGATGTAATGGTTGGACAGTTTGGAAATCTGTCTACTTGATCTGTTAATGTCTTGATAATTCTGTCTGTATATTTTGAAGTTTGGGGTGCTGACCTTTTTCCCCTGAACAAGGTAAACAATATATGGTCTGACTGATTAAAGTAAGCTTGTCAACCCATTTTGAGTTGCTTTCCTTTAACAAAGCAGATCCAAGAACCTGTGGTAGCTACAAACCCTGAGGACGCTTGGGGTGCTTGCTGCTACAACCTATCACTCCACGGACCAGATCATACCAATACTGTCCATGGGGTTTTCTTGGAAATGTACTAGAGTGGCTTGCTGTTTCTTTTTCCACTGAATTAAAGCAAACAGAGGTTAGGTGACTTGCTCAGGGGCTCTCAACTTGAGCTCATTATTCAGTAGAAATTGCTGGCAAAAATGGGAAAGCAGTCTGGCAGACATTAAGATATAAACTAGCATTTCATACCAGATACCAATATAAGCTTCAGGTAGATACATAACTTAAACTTAAAGGATGATAATATCAACAAATTAGAGGAGCAAAGAAGACATTTATTTTCAAATCAGTGGATAGCAGTTCATGACCAAACAAGTAACAGATGTGATTAAGGAAGATAAAATGGGCAGTTTTGATTATATAAAACTTAAAATGCTTTTGCAAAAAAACCAACAATTGAATTTGAGATTCAAAGGGGAATAAGAAAATATCTTGGCAGCAATTTTCTCTGATTAGGTTCATATACAGGATCTATAAGGAATTGTTTCAAATTTATTAGAACAAGTGTCATTACCTTCAGTAGATAGATCATCAAAGTCTATGTATGAATAGTCAGGTTTCAAAAGAAGAAATCCAAGTTATGTGAAAATGCTCTAAATCACTAATTAGAAATATGCAAATTAAACAACTCTGACATTCCACCTCATACCTATCAAATTCACTAAGACGACAAAAAAGGACAAGTATAATTGTTAAGAAGGGCTACAGGGTACAGTAGAGAGTAGATTCTTGACATCAGTGCACCATACACACACCAATTAAAAAAAACCTCACCACATGATTTCTTGATCACAGAAAAACAATATCTTATTTGTGTATGCTTTTTCTTTGCTTTTCTCCAGAAAAGTATAGATCATATAAACTATCATGAAATCTGGTATTATTTTCCAAGTTCTTCTACCAGACAACCCTCTCCCCTCCCACTGTGTGTATTTTTGGTAGAAATGTGAAGTGGTTCAAGTGGTATGTAAGCAATTTATAACTATTCCCATAAAGTCACTAAACTGGTTGTACATGCCCTTTGATCCACCATGCATACATTCCCTTAGACACAGAGATCAAAGAAAAAGTTCCCATATATGCCCCCCCCCCAAATCTTATCTTTTTTTTAGTAGTTAATAACTAGAAAATAGTGGGGAACCTATATACTGGGGAATGGCCAAACAAATTATGGTATATGAACGTGATGAAATATTATTATGCTATAAAAATTGCAAAAATGATGATTTCTGAGAAACCTAGGAAGACCTATATAAACTGATGCAGAGTGAAAAAAAAACAGAATTAGGAAAACAATTTATAAAATAATAACATTACGAAGAAAAACAACTTTGAAAGACTTGAAAACTCTCCTAAATGCAGTGACCAGCCACATTTCCAGTAGACTGATGATGAAACTACTATTTCCCTCTTGAGAGGGTGGTACAGGACTCAAGATGCATAGTAAGACATACATTTGCCAACAGCCAGTGTGGGAATTTATTTTGTTGACTACATATATTTCCTATGAGAGCTCTATTTTTCTCTCTTCTTTTCCATGGGGTTTAGAGACCAGGGGGAGTTAGGGATCAAGTAGCAAAAAGTAAAGAAAGAAGAGAGAACCATTGCAGTATCTTTTTTAATGAAGAGAAAAGAAGAGAAGGATGGCCAGATAAGTAGGGAAGCTTTAAAGCTCTAGATTAGTTTTATTATGTATTTATGAAGAAAAGCAAGGTATATATAATAGAGATCTACATTTTAATGTATAATCCCCTTTGTCCCACTACATATATAGGAATAGCAAGTGTGTGGTATTATTTTCATTAAAATAAAAAATAATATTAAAAACAAAGATATTACCCTGCCTTCTCTGTGACATATCCTTTCTCTTTCTTTTAAAGAAAAGAAAGACTGCCTGTCTCTTCAAACCCATTATATACACTCCATTACTCTGCTACTGCATTCCTTCCTTATTACTCAGGTAACTGAAGGAAAACAATTAAAGAATACTTGCAAATGCTCTGCAATAGGGGAAAGGTCATATCGTTATGCATGCCCAGAAGCAGACTCACCAACTCTTGATATGAATTCAAACTAGGCAGGGCATATTACATGCTGGCTGTTACATATGTGCACATATATGTGCATATACATATATGCCAACACATGTTTATCTTGGGGCTCTCTATAGCAGTGAAATCTCAGATCCAGTCCCCTTGCTATCTTTATGTCCAGAATAACTGGTAATAGCATCTATTAGTGGTAGTTACTGAAGAATATTCTGAGTTTTATTGAAGGTCCCTGTAGGGAAGCATCACAGCTTTGAATAGATGTGGGTAAGGAATAAACCTTTACATACAAAAAAAGTAAAAGAATTAGAGTCATAGTGTATGAAAGAAAAAGCATAAGAGATTAGGGTCAGAGAGGGGATTAATCATGAATCATGAGTGAAGCGGAGTAGGTTTTTGCTGGCTTTACATAGTAGAATGAAAAAGAAGAGGTATATTTAAAATGCAAAATGAAAGATTTCAGTTGAGGAGAATTGGAAATGACAGAGATTGTTGGTCTTTTCTTTCTTTTAGCTGCTTAAATCCCAGTGCCTTGCTCTTTATTGGGTATAAGCCTGTTCTCCCTTCCTTCATTTTCATCTGGTCTTTTCCCACTCTTCCAAGTGGTATTTCACTGAGACAGAACAGTGAATGATCAGGATTGATTAGTGACCATTCCATTATTTTCTCTCCCATACCCAATCCCTGGAATAGACCATAAAGATCAAAAGACATTGAATTGTTCAGTGATGCTTTAGAAATTCTTCTCCAGATACGTTTAAAAGCAAAGCTAGAGAACTTTCTGAGATGATTCGACTGTTAGGGGCTTCATGCAGAAAATCTGGTGACTGATGACTTACTTCCAAAGGTTCCTCTAGTACTGTGATTCTAGGTCCACACTTCATTGTTTGAAAGAACTTCATAAAAAGGCCCATAACTAGAAGCATTAATTCTCCAAGGAGGCAGCATGGTGCAATGGAATGAGCCCTGAATTGGGTAACCAAGAACTAGGGCTGAATCCACGCTTAATGTCTTCACACCCCGAAACATGCTACTCCTCCTTTCTGAGGCTTGCTCTTACTCTCTCCACAAAATGAAGAGGAAAAACTATGTCATAATCTTTAAAGATCTACTCTTTCTATCTCTCCATCTTGATGATCCTAGGTGTTTCTTCCCCCTTCCCCATTCCCTGCCTCCTCTAGGACTTTTCCTGATCTCCTTCACTCACGCATGCTTTCTCTGTACTTTTAATGACCCTCTGATAAGATGGAACGTTGATAAAGCTCTATCCCATGTCCCTTCCAGATATGAGCCTTGGTTCATGAGCCACCTATTCTTTTTCTATCTTCTCATCTATTTGTTTGAATAATTTTAGTTTCTGTATCCAATTCAAACCTAGGGGCATGATGTAGTAGAAAGCTGATTTTCAAGTCAGGAACAAATTCACGAACATACAGGCTCTGTGACATGGGAAAGTCTCTTAACCACTCACTGCTATAGGCTACTCCCTAACATATAAATCCCAGAGAAAGTGCTGACCTTTAGGGTTACAGTGAATTTCTATGTCTATCAAGTCCCTATTCAAATGAAACCACAGACACAGGCCCTATAAAGCATACAATTCTCAGTCTATGGCAACTCATTATGCTGTACATATACATATACACATATACACACATGTTTTTATGTATATATAGGCAAATCATGTATGGAAATATATGTAAAAATATATAGACAGACAACATAGACACATGTACTTATTTTGATTTTTCTCCCTCTCCACTTTTTCCTCTCCTGGAGGACACTTACATTTAATGTCCTTCAAGAGCTTTGACCAAAAATATTTTCTCTTTATTCTCTCTTTTCTTTTTAGGGAGATGAAACTTCTAAAAGCCTCTAGCTTTCTGCCCTCCTTATAGCCTATAAAATTTGATTTATCTGTGTAGGTTTTTCATATTATATGGACTTGTTTATCTTCAATTACTTTTATTTGATGAACTTGCATGTCAGATGCCCTGTTTACCTCTGGTTTCTTCAGTAGGAATAATTCAAATTCTTTTCTCATGCTTCAAATGCATTTTTTTTAATTCAAGCTCTATGTTGCAGATTATGTTAACTTAGCATAAAAATGTTTTTCAGAATGTTATATTTCAAACTTTTCTTTAATTTCTCATCATTGATGAATAGTCTTGCATAATTCAGAATGTTTTTCTTTGATTTTTGAAGGATTTCCTACTGATGATTTGCTATATTCTTTAATATTGCCTAGTTTTTAAGACCAAAGTCAATAGAAGTATGCATACCCTGTAATACCACTTCGAGGGCTGCATCCCAAAGAGATGACACAAGTGGGGAAAGGACCCGTATGTACAAAAATATTTCTGGCACCTCTTTTTGTGGTGGCAGAGAATTAGAAATCAAGGGGATGTCCATCAATTGGGGAATAGCTAAACAAGTTGTGATACATGAATGCAATGGAATACTATTGTGCTATAAGAAAAGAGGAGCAAACAGACTTCATAATAACCTGGAGATACTTATATAAACTGATGCTGAATGAGGGGAGTAGAACCAGAGCATTGTACACAATTACAGACACAACATATCTGTGACGACTGACTTTGATAGACTGGACTTCCCTCAGCAATGCAAGGTTGTAGGACAACTCCAAGGGACTCATGATGGAAAAGGCTATCCATATGCAGAGAAAACATTACAAAGTCTGAATGCAGATTGAAACAAACTACTTCCTCGCTCCCTTTTTTGTTTTGTTTCTTCTTTCTTGTTATTCATTCCATTGGTTATAATTCTTCTTTCCAACTTGACTAATGTGAAGGTATATGTAGAAACTATATCGGATTGCATGCAGTCATGGGGGGTGGGGATGGGGAAGAGAGAGGGTGGGGGAGAAAATGTAGAACTCCCAAACTTGTGGAACTAAATATTGTAAACAAATAGTAAATAAATTTTAAAAAGTATTTACTAGTTTTCTTGTATGATTTCCTGAAATTTCATTCAAGCTTGTTCTTTCTTCTATTGGTTCTCTCCCCACCCCTCAGTCCCACAGATGTCAGTAATTATCTTCTTGTCTGGTCATTAAAGGTCAGTTACTTTGGTTTTTAAATATTTCAAGTATTGTTATTTTGTTAAATTTTGTCATTTTTGTTCTAATATACTTTATTCTATTCCTCCACTTTAGCATTATGAATCTTGTAATATATTTTGTAGTATGTTAGCTAGTTGAGTGCGATTTCCTATGATTTGTTTTAATTTTCCTCTTTCAATTATTTGTATGCTCTGATTTCTGACCTAATTTTCATTATTATTTCTTCCTTTGATGATCATTGAGCTTTTAAACTACTACAAGGGGTTTTTGTGGTTGTTTTGTTACTATTTTCAGAGCTAACAGTTGTTCTTATAGCTCTTTCTTGGGGAAAGCTGTCTAATTTTCCTTAGCCCCATTATCTTTATTCATTATATTGAGACCTCCTTTTGATTGTTTTCTCATTGTTTCAGTCTCTTTGTTATTTTATCTATAAGTTTTGCTTTGTGGTTAATTCTTTCCCCTCTTTTATTATTTTAATTTATTAGATGCATTTCTTGATGTTTTGAGGTGATGAAAGGAAACTGAGTATAGACATAACTCTTCCATCTTGTATCTGTCATAAATGTTTGTATAATTTTAGCATTTGGAATAACTTTTATGCAGAGAGCCCTTAAGACTGTACTCTTTCTTCTGATGCACATGTTTTAAAATAGAGCAAAAAAATTTGGGACTTCTTATTTGCATCTATTGCTATAGACTGCCTTCAAAGGCTGCATATCTGTAGCAGCAAGCACCCCGGCATCCCCAGGGTTTGCTGCTACCAAAAAGTTCTTGGATCTGCTTTGTTAAAGGAAAGCAACTCAAAATGGGTTAACAAGCTTACTTTAATCAGTCAGACCATATATCGTTTACCTTGTTCAGGGAAAAAGGTCAGCACCCCAAACTTCAAAATATACAGACAGAATTATCAAGACATTAACAGATCAAGTAGACAGCTTTCCAAACTGTCCAACCATTACATCCATACCCAGTCAACATCTGGGTTTCCACATCTGGGTTTTTCAAAGCCGGGGGGGCCCTGGACAACACCTTCCCAGAATCCAGATCAAATCACAGAACACTTCTCAAAGTGAGCCCCCAAAACAAAGCCTCACATCAGGGCTTATATAGCCTTCTCCTGGCTCAGAAAATGTAACAACCTTATTGACCCACTGGCCAATCAAAAAGTATCTACTGAAAAACAAGCCTCCCACCCCAGGCTTCAGGTGCACTTTAGCCTAGGGGCAGGGAAGATCTTCCAAATTTGCATTCCCATTACAATATCCCCTTCTAATATTTTCATTAAGGATACCATTGATAGTTGTACATAATATTCTCATGAATATTTTCTAGAGATTAGAAAGTAGATATGCGGATTGAGAGCTGTTGTCTTCTCAATCCTCTTCTCCATCTCATAGAAGTACTGTCTCTGTATCCTTTTGAAGTATTTCCTTAATATCTCTTGAAATTCATTCTGTGAGGACTTTTAAAATTGCATTGTCTTCACTAACATTTCCCTGTGTGTATTCAATCCAATTTATTCTTCCTGAATTAATTTTCTTGAGTGCTATTTCTGCTTTCTCCCATACCATATCCAGTAATGAGCTATTTGAGTCAAAGCATTGTAGTAAAGTGACATTATCATTACCAATAATCTAATAGTTCAGTATAAATCCACTATTTTCCAGTGGTAAGTAAAATATCCCTCGATCCCCATTTCTACTTTTAGGCTCTCTTTACTAACAATATTCAACAACCTCTCCTTCTTAGAAGTTCATAATATAAAAATTTAGTTCCCAGTGTATGTTAAGGTAGCTGTTATATGGTGGTCCTTAGCTTATTCTTCCTCTTTCCCAAGGAGTTCAGCACCTCATTCATTGTCTTCCTCACCTCCACAAATCCTGCAGGATACTTCAATGTCCCTGCTAACGTACCCTCAAGCTCTTACAACCCTCTTTTCCTTATCTTCCTTAAATCCCATAATCTGCTCCTTCACTCTAGCTCGGCCACATATAGATAAGGTCACACATGGTGTGACAATATTACCTATTAGTAATCTATATTTCCATAATTTAAAAACTCTTATATTCCTCTACTTGACCATAACCCTTTATCATCCTTCTCACACCTTGTCTTACCCATCCAAAATCCATTCTTACATTTTTCAAGATGACTAGTCTCTCCATCTAGCAGTGCTTTCTCAGGCTGTTTTGACTCCATTTCTCTCTCTCTCAAGAACTGACCTAATAGTTAACCAATTAAATTCATCACCATCCTCCACTCTTGAATCCCTTGTCCCTTGTATTGTTGCCATTTATTAGCCTAGGATTTCTCCAACCATCTGCCTCGTCCATTCCTGTTCATGTGCTGTAGAATAGAGCCAGAGGAAGTCACACAATTCCTCACTCTTCCTCACCTACTTGTCCATTCAGTTGCTAAATCTTGCTGTTTTTACCTTCATAACACCTTTCACAGTTGACTCCTTCTTTCTAGTCATACTGCTACTTCCTGAGTTCAGGCCTTTATCATTTCTTGCCTAAATAATCGTAACAGCTTCCTAATTGATCTACCTGCTTTAAGTCTTTCTGCAGTTCAGTCCATCCTCTTCACTGCTCCCAAAGTGATTTTTCTTAAACATAGCTTTGACCCTATTCAGTGAACTCCAGGGACTCTGCCTCTATGATCAAATATAAATGCCTTGCTCTAGTTTTTAAAGCTCTTCACATCCTGACCCTGACCTTTCTTTCTAGTCTCAGTGTATATTACTCAACTTCCCCTGTTCTATGATCAAGCCAAACTGGCATTCTGTCTGTTCCTCAACACAACACTATATCTCTCATTGTCATGCCCATGCACTGGCTGTCCCCCATTCCTGAAATACACTCTTTCCTCACTTTGACATCAGAGAATCCCTTTCTTACTTTAAGATGCAGCTTAAGCATTATTTCTACATGAAGCTTTCCCTGATCTCCCCATCTCCTAGTGTCCCGTCCTTTAAACTAAACGTGAATGAAGGAGACCTGTGCTGGAAATGACATGATCTTGAGAGGATTGAGAATTCCTTTGACCAAAAGAATACAAAAAAAAATCATGAATGATACTACTAAGAAAAAAGGAGATCAGGAGAACATCAATGCCTATTGACATTAATAATATGCCTACTTTCTCTTCTTTGTAAAATCTATAGGAAAATGATCCATATGCATACCCAATACATTCTTGATGAAAATATGAAAAAGACTCAGACTTCCTCAGATGATATTTTTACAGTAGAACATATATTTACAGTTACACAGTTACTTGAAAGTTGCAGAGGAAATATATATTGTTCTTATAATTTGTTGATTACAAAAAATCATTTGACTCAGTAAAGCAAAACACATCCCTCCTCCAAGATAATTTTTCATTTGTATAATAAGATCAGACAAGATTATTTGTCAAATACAAACATAAAAATAACTCTTTTCAGTAACTCTTTTTGATTGTTTATGTTAAAGCAAAATAGTATATTAAACAAAGAGACAGATTTTCTTTTTGCAAATGAAACTTTGCTATTGTCATGGAGGATGCCCTGAGTAGGTCCAAATGGAAATAGAATTACCAGTGGATCATGAATTCCTCCAGGTACTCCTGCTTGCAGATATTTATGTATTATGTGTGGGGGCGGCTAAGTGGCACAGTGAGTAAAGCGCTGCCCCCCCCCAGTCAGGACTCAGACACTTAACACCCACACACACACCCACACACACACACACACACACACAAAACTAGCCATGTAACCTTGGGCAAGTTACTTAACCCCAACTGCCCTCCAAAAAGGCCAAAAAAAAATGTATTATGCCACAGAGTATTATCAGATCTTTTGAATAAAAACTGTAACATGCAGCTAGATGTCTAGTTGTTTGAATTATTTGGGGGAGGCACTATAGAAAGGCAGTGGTTTAGGTTCAGAATTGAATGAGGACTAAATGTTCTCAATGTAGATGTTCTTTTTTCAATTTGTGTACTACTTTCTTTTTTTTAATTAATTAATTTACTTTTAGTTTACAACATTCAGTTCCACAAGCTTTTGAGTTTCAAATTTTCTCCCCTCCCTCTCCTCCCCCCTCTTACCCCCCATGGTGGCATTGCAATTTTAATGGAAATGTAATTTGAATTTGAAGACCCCTTTTTATATTTGCAAGTAAGCAGGTACTTAGCACTTAGTAACTAATCAAACCTCTGTGAAAGAAACAGAAGGTATGAATCCCCATTCCTGATGTGACAGGAAGGGGTTGGCTGAAACAGGAAGTAGCTAATGCTATGTGTGTATGTAAGGAAAAGCCCCAGAGAGGAAGAGTCAAAATTTCTTGGGACCAGCATCTGGAGGCAGAGCAGCTACAGAAAAGAAATGAGAAATTGAGAACTGAGACAGAATTTCCTGAGAACTTGTGGTGGTGGAGCTTCTTCTGAAGAGGAGCTCAGGAGGTTGAAGAGGATCCCAGGAGAGCAGGATCACCCCCCCCCCAGGCTGTATAAAGTGATTCTGATTTTATTTTTAATGAGCTGCAGAAGACTGAGGATGCATGACCAGGATGCTAAGACTTTGTCTGTTTGTGGCTTGGTTGAGCCTTGAATTCCTGGGAACAGAAATTGTGAAGGATTTGAGATGGACTGGACCCTGTGAACTTCATTGTGGAGCAGGACCTACCCAGAGAGCTGGACAAGGAACTGGGAGCTGTCTGCCTTTGAATCCAGGTGACTGTCTGGTGGATTCAGATAGGAGTTGCCTGCCTCCAGTCAAGATGAAAAGACCTCTTCATGGGTAATGAGTAGTGATGAAACTGTAGTTTACTAGTGACCTAGGGGTGGAGGGTCTGTGTATTTTCTAATGATTGTATACTTAGTAATTGATTGCTGAATAAGTGACTGATTGAGTTAACTTAGTATGCCCCATGAGTGGAAGACTTTGACTATTATACTTTGAGATGATTGTTCTTTGTTCAAAACTTTGTGGCCTCTATGGTGGAAACTTTTTGGTCATTTTAATGATAAGCTGTTGTCAATACTATATTATGATTTTCTGTGATAAGTTGTAATATTGTGAATGCTGTACCTTGATTTTCTGTGAACGTTTTGCTTTGATTTGTTATGGAATAAATAGAGTATTCACTATACTGTGTAATCAGAACCTTGAAAGCTATTCACAGTAGCATTCTTCTGGAAAGCTGCTTGTGCATGGCATTATAGAAATCCAATATAGGTTCTACAAATGCCTTCGCATTGAGCATTAGTCAAGTTCTAAAGAAAGATTATGACCACTGGAATGAATAATGAGAAAGAAGGAGCAAAAAAAAAACAAAGAGAGGAAAAAAGGAGAGAGAAAGAGAGAGAGAGAGAGAGAGAGAGAGAGCAAGTAGTTTGCTTTTATCTGCATTCGGACTCTGTAATTCTTTCCCTGGATGTGGATAACCATTTCCATCATGGGTCTTTTGGAGCTGTCTTATAACCTTGCAATGCTGAGGGGAGCAAAGAGTATCAAAGTTAGTCATCACAGATATGATGTATGTGTAATTGTGTACAATGTTCTCCTCATTCTGTTTATATATGTCTAACCATGAGCAACTGATGTTTTTTAAAAATTATTTAGATCTGACTTTATTTCTGTGAAAACCGTTTTATAAATGTTTTCATATAGCTCCTGGGTTTGTTTTGGCAGGTAGACTCCCAAATTTTTTATGATGTCTGCAGTAACTTTAAATGGGATTTCTTTTTCTATTTCTTGCTGTTTAGCTTCATTAGAAATATATAGGAATGCTGAGGATTTATGTGGGTTTATTTTATATCCTGCAACTTTGCTAAAATTATTTATTTTCTCAGGTAGTTTTTTACTTGATTCTCTAAGTATATCATCATATCATCTGCAAAGCGTGATAGCTTAGTCTCTTCTTTGTCTAATCCAATTCCTTAGATTTCTTTTTTTCACTTATTGCTATAGATAACATTTCTAATACCAAATTGAGTAACAGGGGTGATAGTGTACATCCTTGTTTCACCCCTGATCTTATTGGAAATGTACCTAGTTTATCCCTTTTACATATTATACTTCTTTTTTTTTTGGCTTTTTGGAGGGGGAAAGGTAGGGCAATTGAGGTTAAGTGACTTCCCAAGGTCACAGGGCTAGTTTTGTGTGTGTGTGTTAAGTGTCTGAAGCCAGATTTGAACTCAGGTCCTCCTGACTCCAGGCCGGTGCTCTATTCACTGTGCCACCTAGCCACCCATAACAAATTATACTTCCTTATAGTTTTAGATAGATGTTATTTATTATTTTAAGGAAGACTCCATTTATTCCTGTACTTTCTGGTGTTTTTAATAGGAATGGGTATTGTATTTTGTCAAAAGCTTTTTCTATATCTATTGAGATAATCGTATAGTTTCTACAAGTTTTGTTTTTGATATGATAGATTATGTTAAGAGTTTTCCTAATATTGCACCATCCTTGCATTCCTTGTATAAATCCTACCTTATCAAAGTTTATTATTCTCATAATTAGTTGCTGTAATATTTTTGCTAATATTTATTTAAAATTTTACATCTATATTCATAAGGGAAATTGGTTTAGAATTTCCTTTCTCTGTTTTGGCTTTTCCCAACTTAGGTATCATTACCATTTTTGTATCATAAAAATAATTTGGTAGGACTCCTTTTTCTCCAATTTTCCCACATAGTCTATAAAGTATTAGAATTAATTGTTCTTTAAATGTTTGATAGAATTGCTAGTAAATTCATCTGGCCCTGGAGATTTTTTCCTAAGGAATTCATTGATGACTTTTTCAATTTCTTTTTCAGAGATGGGGTTATTTAAGTATTTTACTTCATCTTTGGTTAATCTGGGCAACTTATATTTTTGTAAATATACATCTATTTCACTAAGATTGTCAACTTTATGGGTGTATAGTTGGGCAAAATAATTCCCAATTACTGTTTAATTACTCTTTGTTGGAGTTAAATTGACCCTTTTAATTTTTGATAATGTTAATTTGGTTTTCTTCTTTTTTTAAAATCAACTTGACTACACGTCAAACAATTTTATTGATTTTCTCATAAAAATCACTTCTTATTTTTATTTATTAGTTCGCTAGTTTTCTGAATTTTAATTATATTAATCTCTCCTTTGGTTTTCAGTATTTCTAATTCAAAATTTAATTGGGGATATTCAATTCATTATTTTTCTATCTATTTCAGTTGTATGCCCATTTCATTGATCTCAGTTTTCTTTTTGTAATTCACATAATCATTCAGAGATATAAAACTCCTGCTAAGAACAGCTTTCACTTCATCCCATAAGTTTTGGTATGTTCCCTCATTATTGTCATTCTCTTGAATGAAGTTATTGATTTTTTCTGTGATTTTTTTTTGACCCACTCTTTTTTTTAGTATTAGATTATTTAGTTTACAATTAGGTTTTAGTCTATCTTTCCATGGCATTTTATTACATATAATGTTCATTGCATCATGATCTGAAAAGGATGAATTTAATACTTTGGCCTTTCTGCATTGGATTGTGAGGTTTTAATGCCCTAGTACATGGTCAGTTTTTGTGTATGTCCCATATACTGCTGAGAAAAAGATATATTCCTTTTTATCCCCATTCAGTTTTATCTAGAAGTCTATCATATCTCAAACAGTGCTCCTCTCCCTCCCTTCTTTTCCTCTAGTATAATAAGTTTTTGTTTCTCTTCACATTAGATTTCTATGCTTAATTGAGTGTGTGATTTCCTCTTTGAACCAAAAACAGTGAGAGTAAAGTTCATACAATGTTCATCTCCCTACCTTCTTTCCCTCTACTATAATATGTATTCATACCTCTTTATGTGGTATAATTTACCCTTTTCTGCCTCTTCCTTTCTTCTTTTCCCATTACAATCCCTTTGTACCCCTTAGTAAGGTTTTTTCTATCTTAACATTAATTAATTTATACTCACACCCTCTATCTCTATCTCTATATCCCTTTTAAATGTCATTATGATTATACAGTTCTCATTATTGACATGTATCATCCTCTCATATAAAGATGTATACAGTGCACTCTTATTGAATAACAAGTAGCATGTGTGTGTGTGTGTGTGTGTGTGTGTTTGTGTTTTCCCTGTCAACTTTTTTATGTCTCTCTTGAGTTTTGTATTTGGAGATCAAATTTTCCATTGAGCTCTGGCCTTTTCATCAGGAAGGTCTAGAAGTCTCTTATTTCATTGAATAACCATCTCCTTGCCTGAAATATTATGCTCACTTTTGCTGGGTAGTTGATCTTTGGTTGCATTCCAAGCCCTTTTACCTTATGATATATCATATTTCAGTCCCTTTGGTCTTTTGATGTAGAAGCTGCTAAGTCCTATGTGATCCTGACTATAGTTCCGCGATATTTGAATTGTTTCTTTCTCGTTGCTTGCAGTATTTTTTCCTTGACCTGATAATTCTGGAATTTGGCTACAATATTCCTTGGAGTTTTCAATTTGGGATCTCTTTCAGGTGGTGTTCAGTGAATTCTTTCAATAACTGTATTACCCTCTGGTTCTAGGACCTCAGGGCAGTTTTCCTTGATGATTTCTTGAAAGATTGTCCAAGCTCTTTTTTTATCATGTCTTTCTGGTTGACCAGTAATTCCTAGATTATCTCTCCTGGATCTCTTATCCAATACAGTTGTTTTCCAATGACATATGTTACCTTTTGTTCTATTTTCTCATTCTTTAGATTTTGTTTGTTTGATTCTTGATGCCTCATAAAGTCTTTAGCTTCAGTTTGTCTAATTCTAATTTTTAGCAAATTGTTTTTCCTCAGTTTTTGAACCTCCTTTTCTATTTGTTCTACCTTAACTTTTAGGGGGTTATTTTCTCAGTCAGATTTTGTAGCTCTTTTCCCACTTGACAAATTTTCCTTTTTAAGGAGTTGTTTTCTTCAGTGATTTTTCCCCTTTTGCCAATTGTATTTTTAAAATAATTAGTCAATTTATCTTCTACCTCTCTAATTTAGCTTTTAAAATACTTCTTGAACTCTTCCAAGAATATTTTTGGGGCTTGACACCAGTTCATATTCCCTTTTGAGGATTCAGATGTGGGTATAGGGGTCAGTGCTGTTTTCTTCTGAATGTGGTTGTCCTATCTCACTATAATAGGATTTTATGTTCTTTGATTTTTCCAATTTGTTTTTCTGTTGTGATTGCCTGTTTCCTGCCTTTTAAAGTGGATCTCTTCTTCTGGGATACAGAGGGCTCTGACCTATGCTTCTTGTGCTGGTTGTTAAGGGTCTGGTTATTGGCTTTTTGTGCTGTAGTCTCTCAGACTGAGGCTAAGGCCAGGACTTTTGGCATTTCCCTGGAGTTACACTGAAGAAGCTCACAGTCTGAGGTATGGGGGAGGGGTGGTCTGGCAGCTTCACAGATTCTGCCTCCACATCCCTGAGCTAGAGCTCAAGCAGGCTCAGCCACTGTTGGCCAGGGCCACTCTGGTGTCTGCTGATTGCCCTGGTTGTGCAAAGGCACAACTGGGGTCCTGGTGTAAGCTCTTGCTGGCTCTACCCCTCTAGGGTTCAGTATCTCCCATTGGTCAGCTGAGATGGGGCTTGTTGGGACACCTGCTATCCTGCACTTTGGCCTTAGCATATAGTCATAACTATGCCTTTTTTCTAGGACTCCCAAGCCTGCCACTGGTTCTACTGTTTCAGGATTTTACATTGGGGCAATATTCTCTGGGTTTTTAGTGTCAGAGGGGTGATGTGTCTCCTGGAAGTTCAGATAGGTGATTTTTAAGCATCCACACTGTAGGTTGATAGCCCCAGGAATAGTTGTTGCCGCTGCCGCAGGCCCTCCACTTGCACCTTACCCAGCTCTGACAGATCCTTGTCCTGCACTGAGAGGTCTGGAAATTGCCCCTGTGGTGGGTGAGTCACTACATCTAGGCTCACTCTGGCTCTGCTGTAGTCGGGTCTGGGCTGGTGCAGCCCACATGCTCCACTCTCTGAGCTCCCCTGCCAGGAACAACAAGTCCTACCAGTCCACAGTTTCCTGGGCTGGAATTCTGCCCCACTGCATCTATCAATGGATTCTTCCCTCATGTGTTAGAGGTGGGATTTGATCTTATATCTCCTTGATCTGAGATCAGGCCTCTATACATTATGCCATATCATCTCTGGAATGATACACAGGCACTCACGAAATATATAAAGATGTAGAATATCTCCATCACCTCTGTCAAGGATATTGGACAACATATACAAGAATATCACTGGGTGAGGTGTAGAAGGAATAACCATGTTGATGATATCACAGATCCACTGAAGCATTTATTGAACAGCTAGAAATTTAATATTACAAATTTGACATGAGTAATGAGAGCTATGCTAAATGAACATACTTTGTCATTTAAAATATGCACACATAGATAAGATGGCAGTCTAGACTTTTTCTCTGACCTCTATGATTTCTAAAGCCTCTTTAAAGCAGATATCATTCACTAAAGATAATGCAACTCTAGCTGTTTCCAAAATCCGAAAGAGGTTAAAAGATGTCCTCCCAAACCCACTGACCCTGAATTCATTTAGCACCCCGTTCCTACTTTCTGTTATATCAATAGCAAGGATTCAGTAGTAGACCCATACACTTACATCAAAACCCAACCCTGAACCCTTTTGCCCTCTCCCTCTTTCTGTTGCCGTAGAGCCCCCAGATCTAGGCAGTGAAAATTTGCCTAGGCCTCAACAGCCCTTTAGGAGCAAAAATCTGTTAGGGACTGCAATCTTGAAGCCCCAGTGCCACAAATCTATGAACTATCAGGGCCAGGGAAAGTAGGCACTGTACTTATAGTGAAAGGCTAAAGAATTGAGGAAGAGAAGAAGTGGGACAGGTCACCTGGATGGGATATCATGTATATGTGGAACTCTGTTGTGTCCTCAAACTGAGGGAAAGAATACAGCATCCAACTAGGGTTTTGACCACCCCAAATTTACTTAGGATAGAGACCCCAGCCTGGTGAAATATGAAATGTCCATCATGGGAGAAGACTTAGAGATCCAGACCCCAAGGAAACCATAATCAGATGGGAGGGAGTCAGGAAGTGACTGATAAGGAAATGAG
The DNA here is from genome assembly GCF_028583685.1 of Petaurus breviceps papuanus. NCBI lineage: Eukaryota > Metazoa > Chordata > Mammalia > Diprotodontia > Petauridae > Petaurus > Petaurus breviceps. The sequence continues at coordinate 3,628,752 of NW_027187369.1, read as the reverse complement.
GGGAAAAAGACTGAAAGTACCAAAGATTTCAAGAACAAGAATACTCAGGGCAACTAGGTAGTGCAGTGAATAGAGCACCAGCCCTTGACATACTTATTAGCTGTGTGACTTTGGGCAAGTCATTTAACCCCAATTGCCCTCCAAAAAGCAAAAATAAATAAATAAATAAATGAAGGAACACAGTAATGTGTTTGCAGCAGAAGAGGGAACTTGCAACTGAAAAGCTTCTGCACAGACTACGTGAATGCACTAGACGAAGAAGAAAAGTAATCAAATGAGAAAAAAAAATCTTATCAAATGTCTCTGGTAAACACTTGGTATCCAAGATATTTACAGAACATATTCACTCATAGGAGCATTCATCAATGGAAACCCTTCCCACCTCCAAAGTAAGTCCTCCTTCCTTTCTGCTTCCTTTTCTATCTTTCCATTCTCCTCATACACTCCCCTAGAGGGTCTTTTCTTTTTAAGACCAAAGAAGTCACTTTCCCTTATTGATCGCCCTTGATTTGACTTGGGGACATTATATATAATCTATCCTTTTCATGATAAAAAATCATCAAACAATACAAAGTTCTCGAAAGAACTGCAAAGTATTCAAAACTACTGAAAAAAAAAAACGTTCCAGATCAGTGATAATAAAAGAAATGCACATCAGAACAATGCTGAAGCTTCACCTTACACCCTGCAAATTTGCAAAGATGAAAAAAGGGCAGCACTTAATGTTGGAGGGGTTTAGAAAGACAGGCACACGAAAACATTTTTGATAGAGCTGTAAAATGGTACAACCATTTTGGAAAGCAGTTTAGAATTATAAATATAAAGTAGTTAAGTTGCCCTTTGAACCAGAGACTCCATTACTGGAAGACATTGATAATAAAACAGAGTCCATATACTCCAAAACATTTATGGCAATACTTGTTGTGAAAGCTAAAAATTGAAAACAAAACAAAGCAGATTCCCATCAATTTGAGAATGACTTAAAAAAACTGTGAAATATGAATGTAATGGAATATTACTGTGCTGTAATAAATAATGTGTGTGATGAATACATAGAAACATGGAAAGATCAATATAAACTGATGCAGAGTGAAGTAATCATAGTCCTCTCCCCCCCCAAAATCCCCTGCAAAAAACATGCATACTAACTACAACTATTTAAATGAAAAAAATCAATGATGCGCCAAAAAATGAAAAGCAAATGCAACAAAATTTAAATAATCAGATAGGACTCAAAGAAAGAAGTATGAGAAGGCAATTCCAACCTTCTTTTTCATGAATGTGGGAGATACACAGATGTTAGACATTGCACATGCTTTTGAAGTTTTTCATTGTATCAAGAAATTCTGTTGACTTTTGTTTCCTTTCCTAAAAATACTATTTCTCATATGGTATGGCTTTCTAGGAGGTATAGAGGAAAGGATGTATAGAATACTATAATAATGTAAGAAGCAGAAAATATCAGTAAAAACATTTAGAAAAATAAAATAAAATATGCACACATATATAGACATAGACCTATGTACATGAGTTTTTCTTTAGTGCTTTATTCTTCATTGTCTAGAATGATATCTCCATCAGAGATTTTAACTTGTGACATTTCTTACTTTTCCCTTCAAATACTTCTTTTTTGCCATATACTACATTCTAATATTTTTGAGGATCAGTGATGCTATAATAAATTCTTCCAGACAACATTTAGTTTTCTTTTGTTATTTTTGGTTAAAAATGAATAAGATTATGTGTTAAATTTTTCATCCGATATGACTAAATTATTTACAGGTAGTTTGAGCAAAGGAGGAATTAAAACTTTTATCCCCTTTGTTCCTTGCCTTGATTTGAATAATTTGAATGGTCCTGACTAGTCAACTAATACTCATCCACTATGTATTCTGCTGATGGTTTTCTTTGTACAGTTCTGTCTCTAAATTTGTCTTGCATTTTCAAATAAATGTTAATAAATTATAGATGCTTTTGTTAAATAGGCTGAATTTTAGCAATAAAATGAAATAAGATGTGGGTAAGAGAAAGCTATACAAAATGGGCATGCCACTTGTCAATAATGACATCAATGAGTTATCTAGTTTTTGTAGGGGAGATGTGTGCAGTGATCATACAGTTAAGATGATGTGTCTTATCATTTGCTTAATCTACTTATATCTATGTCTTCATGTACAAATTGTGGTATCAAAATTCTAATTTAGATCACAACTTCCTATTCTTGAAACAATGAGCTGAAATATTTATCATTCTGTCACATTCAAAAACACACTTTCCTAGTTTTCTTGATCCACTTCCACCTCACTATAAACTTAAGTGAAGTGGTCTTTGTCATTCCCCAGGGGGCAGGTGAACAGAGCATTGGAACTAGGGTCAACATTCAATTCATGATGCTTCGAGTGCCTCAGTTTCCTCATTGGTAAAAATGGGGATGAGGTGAATGATAGCATGATCAACCTGCCAGGATTGTTAGGAGGAAAATGTTTTAAGGGTTGGAGAAATATGAGTTATGATTATCTTAGAATTTGGGAGTGGGGAGGGGAGGAAGCCTGATATATTATTACTCGATGATTATCTCTGTGTGATTCATTACTCTTTACTTTGCAATGTCTACATTTTAAACGTCTTTGCAAATGAAATATGTCTTTCTGATCTCTGGAACACATTTAAAATTAAATTTTAGTCCTCTAACATTTGAAAGTAGAGTTTCTCCTAACTCAGATTCATTACTGATTTTGCTGTGTCGCCTAAAATTTAATTATGAAGATGACACTTTAATCCCAGTGAAACTAGTTGGTTTATTGTAAGTGGGGAACAAAAATGCCAGCAGACAGATCGAAAATATTTCTGGAGGTTTGATTTTCCAACAGAATGAATTATAGTGAGTTGAAAATGCATTTGAAAATAAACTTCAAATGTTTTACTAGTAACAGTGGATATTTCATAAGGGCAGAGCTATCTGACATTGTAGTTCCTTTTTAGACACTTAATGACTTGTTGGATCATTAACTATCACCCAGTTCTCTGTCTTGCACAGGGCCTCCAGCTAATCATTAACTGCCTAGGAAAGAACTCAAACAATGACATTGTTGCCTAATTGGAGTTGCAATCTCCTACCCTACACACATCTACATGTATCCAGTATAACTAATGCTAGGAGTTCGTTTTATTTCTACTACCTCTAGTGACCATTATGTTCACTTAATGACTTTGAATCACTGCATTTTATAAAAGAAAAAAATGTTTTCAAAAGTTGCATTTCTATACCACTTTAAGGTTTACAAAGTCCTTTGCAGATATCTGATTTTTTCCTTACAACAACCCTGGGAATTAGATGCTATTATTATCCCCTTTTTACAGATGAGGAGACTGAAGCAGACAAAAGTTAAATGACTTGCCCAGGGCCTCCGAACTCCTAAGTGTTTGAAGTCATATTTCAACTCAGGTCTTCCTGACTACAGGTCCAGAACTTCATCCAGTGCTCTACCTCACTGTTGTCCACAAACAAATTGAAGAAAAATGAATTGAATTTCTCTATGTATTGGCGAAGTAGGATGAAAGTTATGTTTTCCCTGTGTAGTTGCTTATATAAAACAGAAACATGACTAACAAAAGACAAAGCCCCATGCAATAGAGGTTTTATCTGCCTTATTGACTTATTTTTCTATCCATTGAAGCTAAATGAAAATCTCTTATTAGTGATAAATCTTTTTTTTTTAATGTGGAATGAAAAGAAAAAAAGAGAAACCTAAATTGTTTCACATCCTTTCTGGCTGAAAGAGCACCAGAGTTAATTAGTATAAGGAGACAAGAATAAGAACCTCAGTTTTGCTACTTTGAACATGTCATCTTCCTCTCTCGGAGTATGTTTTCTCTTGTATAATTTTGGAAATAAAATTCCTCTTTATCAAATTCCGGTGTTACATAGGCTGCCATGGGGAAAAGAGTCATGTTCACCCTTAGGCCAGGGCAGCTAAGGAAATGGCAGTGCCTTTGGATGCCAGATGTGGTGGCAGCAGTGATCATCTCAGTTCCAGACAGAGCCAAAGTTAATGGGCCTGGGGCATCTGAAGACACAAAAACTCAAGTGAGAGTCAGCTGGGCCCAGAAATTCTCTTCTTGCTTCCTCAGTCACCTGGGCTTCTGGTTCCTGGGATCTTGGGCTCCTCTGTCACCTGGATTCCTGGGCTCCTGGCTCCTGTTCAGAAGAAGTCCTACCACGACAAGTTCTCAGGAAATTCTGGCTCGGTTCTCCATTCTCTCTTCTGTAGCTGCTCTGCCACTAGATCCTGGTCACAAGAAATTCTGACTGTGCCTCTCTGGGGCTTTTTCTTATATACACATAGCATAGTTACATGAGAGTGAACTGATCAGAACTGTCATCGTTAGGTGCTGTTCTCCCCTACTTTTGAAAGGTAGAAAATCATTCTGAAGTGTTCTCCTTCTCCTTCACTGTCTAGACCTTTTTTGAAAAAAAATAATGAACAACTTGTGTTAATGGTTATAGGGGAACATGGTCAGGGTTGATTGGGATGAATAATGTCACTCAAGTCTACCCCCCAATGTTCAAGACCTGAATGAGAAAGCAAGGTAGAACTGATTATAAGCTAAAGTAAGGTTTTGAGACTTATTGGGAATTTTTGTGCTTATATATGTGACTAGAGACGCCAGGTTGGTCACATACTCCAAACAGTAGATTTTAATATGGTATAAAGACTGATGAAAGTTGGGAATCTACCAGGAAAAATAAGAACAATCCAAGCAGGCAGTGATAAAAGGCTCTAAAAACATATATCTATAGATGGATAGATATAGGTAGGTAGGTAATATGTATATAAGAATGTGTGATATATATATATATATATATATGTGTGTATATATTATATATACCTATACATGTGTATATATGTTATACACACACACACACACACACACACACACACACAAAGGCTTTGGTGCTTCCCTAGACATTTTCTAAGTGTAATCACATAAAAAGATAGTGGTGCTATTTGCATATCTAGCTACTCATTTTCCATGTTAAATGCATTCTATTCTAGGGAGGTTGTCCACAAGATACAGATGGACAACATATGGTGCCCATTTTTCAAGTGAAAAAGGTTCATGTGCAATGTGTGATTTCTCCTATAAGCCTAACAAATCAATTTGAATTTTTTTGTGTGTGGGGGCGGGGAGAAGATGATTGTGGTTTGCAAAATTTTCCTTTCTTTCCTCCCAAGCCTTATTATCTTTCCCAGAGGCTGGCAGGGGTAGAGTAGGGCATGGGGGTGGTTTTCTAAAAAAAATAATGATCTCTTATTTTCGCTCCTTCTGCTCTGATTGCTTCAAATCATATTTCTACAGTGTGTGTTTTCTTTATCAAACTTTCTGTCTAATGCAGCAATTGCTCTGTACTATGTGAGGCCTTTTATTTCAACCCTTTGATATTTTGATGAAGACTATTTGTTTTTGGTTTTTTTTCGGCTCTGGGCCAGACATCCAGGAGATCCAGCTGTGGTGATCAATCCATGCCCTTCAACACTGGCAGAAAAACATGATGATTAAAGATATATTGGAGAGAAAAAGAGGGAGGATCACACTGACTTTGAAATTTGTTGAATGCTCCTCTAGCAAAGCCTCACTACAACTGACTGATTGGAGAGAATGCCAGTTTGAATTAGTGAAAAGTTTGAGTTTCTTTGGCAAGAAATTCATTCATATTGCTTTCATGTTCATGGAGTAACTCAAATCAATGGCTAAGAAGGGATGTTCAAGTAGATGACTATAATGCCATGCACAAGCAGCTTTCCAGAAGAATGCTACTGTGAGCAGCTTTTTAGGTTCTGATTACACAGTATAGTGATCACTCTATTCCATGACAAATCTAAGCAAAACTTTCACAGAAAATCAAGGTACAGCATTCACAATATTACAACTTCTCTAAGTACAATAATTAAAGTCTCCCACTTATGGGGCAAAGTATCACAGAAAATCACAATATAATAAGATCACAATATAGTCTCAAAATACAATAGTCAAAGTCTTGATTAACTCAATCAGTAACTTGTTCATCAATCAATCACTAAGTATCATACACAAATCCCTCCACCCCTAGGTCACTAGTAAACTACAATTTCATCTTTACTCAGTACCCAGGAGTTGTCTTTTCATCTTGACTTGGGGCCTGTTCTCAGATTCCCCGGATCTCCTTCCATGGTCCCAGTTTCTACCTGGATTCACCAGACTGTCACCTGGGTTCAATGGCAGACAGCTCCCAGTTCCTTGTCCAGCTCTCTGGGTAAGTCCTACTCCACATTGAAGTTCACAGGGTTTGGTCCATGTCAGATTCTCAACCAAGCCACAAACAAACAAAGTCTCAGCACCCCAGTCATGCTTCCTCAGTCACCTGGGCTTCTGGTTCCTGGGATCTTGGGCTCCTCTGTCACCTGGATTCCTGGGCTCCTGGCTCCCGTTCAGAAGAAGTCCTACCACGACAAGTTCTCAGGAAATTCTGGCTCGGTTCTCCATTCTCTCTTCTGTAGCTGCTCTGCCACTAGATCCTGGTCACAAGAAATTCTGACTGTGCCTCTCTGGGGCTTTTTCTTATATACACATAGCATTAGCTTCCTGTTTTAGCTAACCTCTTCCTGTTACATCAGTAACAGGAGACAGGAGTTCATACCTTCTGTTTCCCCAACAGAGGCATGATCAGTTACTAAGTGCTAAGTACCTGCTACTTTTACCAACACAAAGGGATCTTCAAATTCAAAAGTACATTACCATTACAATGACCCTCATGAAAGGGAGAGAAGAATCATATGAGCAGGATGGACTAGAACTTTTCAGGTCCTTCTAGCTTCAAATTCCATAATGCATTTCTAATTAATAGCCATTTATATATAGACATAGAATATTCTCAATTTCTTTGATTATATTAATGACATATAGCTATATAGTACTTGATGCTTTTAAAAGTACTTTGATTTTACTTAATCTTACAATAGGTTAAATATCTCCTACCTATCTGCAGTCTTATTTAAAATATTAAACTGCTCAGCTAACCTAATCTTCATAGAGAGTACAAAGTTGAAATCAGGTCAAATTATATCCATTTCCCAAAAGAAAGAGTTCAAATTAGTAAGATTTTATAGTGTAAAGACAATATGTTTTTCTCATTTATATTTTGGTGGTGGTGGTCAGTTGTGAGAAACTTCCTACATTTTTAACTCTCTTACTCTTGCCCCATCCAGTATCAGGACACACCTTCAGCCATACATCTCTGATTCTATACCTGCAGTCATTTGTTTGCTCATGCTTGTGGGTCTGGAGATCAAGAACAATTCCATGTCGGTAGGAAATATAAATGGAGGACCTAGTACAAATAATCCCTGCCTCATTATTTGATACTATTCCTGACTTCGGTCTTGTCACTTCCTGATTTTATTCTGATTCTCTTATCCTTATGGACTTTTGTTTGACTCATCCCTTTTTAGCTCCAGTTACCCACATCCACTTTTACTCAAGTTGTGACTTTGGCTTTTGGTCTATTCTATGTCCTAACATCAGTCAACTGATTTCCCCTTAACTTCTGTCCCTGACCTCTTGATCTCTAGGTTCCTTGTCTGATTTTGAATTCCAAAACTTATGTGACCTTTAATCTCTAGTTATCTCGAGGGCCTCATCAGAATGTTTCTGAAGACCATGTCCTATCATGTCCGTTGTCTACAATTTGTCATTTTTTCTAATGCCTTACCTCTCTTGCCTTATTTTCAGAGGTTCTTTAGTGTCATATCCATTAGCAGATTAGCTTCAGAATAAGATTCAGGGCCAGAGAGAAAGATGACATCCTCTGTAAAGCCAAGCACAAGCAGCTTTCCAGAGGACTGCTGCTGATGTGAACAGCTTTTAAGATTCTGATAACACAGTATGGTGAACTCTCTATTTATTCAATAACATATCAGAGCAAAACATTCACAGAAAATCAAGGTACAGAATTCACCATGTCACAACTCAACAACTTATCACTAAAATGGCCACAGTTTGCACCAAAGTGGTCACACAGTTTTCAAACAAAGTACAAGTCGTTTAGTAACTCAATCATTTAGCAATGTAATCATTCAATCATCCTTAATTCAGTCAGTTTTAAGGAGGAGAGCCTTCTTAATATTTAACTCATTCATCCTTAAGGAGGAGCCTCCTTAAGGGACACAAGGTACAATAGTCAAAGTTCTTACCCATGGGGTTTAATTAAGTTACAATATCAGTCATTACTCAGTACTCTCTTAAGGGGTAGTGGAAAATACACAGGCCATCCACCCCTCAGTCACAAGTAAGTTACAGTTTTATCAGTCACTATTTAGTATCCATGGAGAGGTTTTTTTCATCTTGACTCAAGGCAGGTAGCACCTTCCTGAATCCACCAAACTGTCACCTGGCTTCAGAGGCAGGCAGCTCCCAGCTCCTTGTCCAGCTCTCCATGCAGTTCCTGCTCCACATTGAAGCTCACAGTGTCCAGTCCATCTCAAATCCTTCACAGTCTCTGTTCCTAGGAAGAGAAAACTTAACAGAGCCACAGACAGACAAAGTACAAACACCACAGTCATGCTTCCTCTGGCAGCTCCAGCTGGCCCTCAGAAAGCCTCAGCAGCTCCAGCTGGCCCTCAGAAATCCTCAGCAGCTCCAGCTGGCCTTCAGAAGTCTTCAGCAGATCCATTCTCAAAATCAAAATCACTTTGTCCACAGAAGTTCCAGTCCAGCAGCAGTCCAGCCTTCTGATGCTAGCTGGGAGAAATTCTCTCTCTGTCTGGCAGCAGCTGCTCTGCCTCCAGATGCTTGTCCCAAGAAGTTCTGACTGTCCAGCTTGTTCTCTTCCTTAAATATGGTATAGCTCCTCCATGCTCAGCCCCTTCCTGTTATGTCAGCAACAGGGGATCATACCTTCTGTTTCTTTAACAGAGGCTTAATTTGAAACTAGGTGCTAAGTACCTCTCAGCTTTCCAATACAAAGGGATCTTCAAATTTCATTACTATTACATATTCTGAGCCCTTGAGCATTTTACATGTGCCAGAGAAATCACACAATCTATCACCTATTCGCTAATTTTACATTAATGCCCTTTTCTCTGTCTTGGCATTCGGAATGGGAAATAAAGCCCTGGGGAACATTAATTGTCAAGTGCTGTTGTGATGTGAGCTTATTTTCTGAGATGTACAAGAAATAGAAAGCCCAAGAGATAGAAAGTGAGGAGAAAATAATTAAACATGCTTTTGCAGGTCATGCTTGCTTTCTCTGGGGTATTCAGATTTGTATGTGTGAGTAAGTTATTGCTGAAGTCCAAACTCCAGTCTGGGAAATATTAAATCATTGGAGAATAAACACAAATTTGCAACTTTATCCTAAAATTTGTACCACCACACACCAGTGACTATTAGCCTTTCAGATATTTGCAAAACTTCTCCCTAGGACCAGTTACTAAGTAAACCATCACTATCTGGCTTTTATTTGATTTTACTTCAAGAGTTATCCAGTTACTGGTAAGATTCATGACTAAATGGTCAAGTTAGAGTTTCAGCTCTTGTGCTTAAATTTATGCATGGTGACACTTTTTTTTAGAGTTTAATTGAGCATAGCTAGCATCTATGTGTTTGTATAAATTTGACTCAAAAAGTTAAAGAATGCAAAAGCTGCATGAACATTTTTGAAGACAGAGCTCATATAAAAATTAATTGTATAGCCAAAAATTCACAGACATATGTATATGTGTATATACACACATCTATCTATCTATCTATCTATCTATCTATCTATCTATCTATCTATCAATATACTTCTTAAGAACATTGTCACTTGACTGGATTTGAAGAAGAGGTGGAGGTTTTCTGCCATTCCAGCAGACATTGTATCTTTGGAGATGTCCAAAGCCATTTTGAAGAGAAGAAATGAAGACTATCTTCTTCAGTTGAAATTGTGAGTGGAATTTAGGACTACTTAACCAGTTCACTAGCACTGGAGGATTCTTACCTAGAGTCAAATGACCATGTAAGATGCCTTATTGGAGTATTTCCTTCATGTATCCATTCCATGACTTTGTGGAGCCATGAATATACTTGGCTCAAGGGTAGCGAAAGCCCAAGAAAGTACATTTATTTCTCTGTTGGCCTTCAGCACTAAACTGAAGATGCAGTTATATTTACCCTATACGATGTATGACCAAACAAAAAGTGGGCAATTTTGCAATTAGATGTCTGGTGTTTCTTTTCTGAAATTCTTTGTGTGGATGCACACACCTCTCTCTTTGAAAGGTACAAGAAAATAGTCCTGGTCTGAGTACTACAGAAAAAATAGTACTCTTCTAACTTGCTGTGCCAAAATAGAAATTCCAGAGGCCATGTATCATTCATGCACAAAAGGGGGAATTATTCAACCTTGTCAATCTTGGTAGATTTTTAACATTTGTTTCTAAATCTATTCTTGGATGGCTCATGAATGTTGCTATTTGACTTCCTGCTTTTCTCTCAGTTTAGAGCCAGTATTAATTGTTGGCAGTTACTATCTAGTGTTTTTTAATATCTCGCTTTTTTCTTTATTTAAGAGTGAAGGAACTAGGTGATGTTTTAGTTTCTACTCGGAGGATAACCCCATACTAGGAAGCATAGTATCTATCTATCATCTATCTATCTATCTATCTATCTATCTATCTATCTATCTATCTATCTATCTATCTATCTATCTATCTAT